>NC_136888.1:26868981-27036481 GCF_949152265.1 Phoxinus phoxinus
AGTTTTTCAACATATATATAGTTTTACCGTAGCATGTTTTTTTTTTTACAGTAAACACAATGCAACATTTGTAATATATGTTTATTAAAAATTACAAAAATGATAAATGTGAAGAATATGTCCACTATTGGACATTACTAGTAGACAAATTAAACGAGTGACAGTGTAAAAAGTGTGTTTTCAAAAAGTTCAGCTGGCCAAAACTTACAACAAATTGCATTTTAAAAAACAACTACATGCACATCGCATTCAACTGTGTTGCTTGACAATAATTAAACAAAAACAGCTATAAACAATCACATTGCTTCCATCTCCTCCTGCATCCTACTCCAGTGTCTGACTCGCCTTTCCCCTCCAGCTTGTGTGATCATGTCAATGGGAGACAAAAGCAGTCATCCTGAATGGCACATTAATTTCCCTCTGCTCATCCAACTGCGTCCCCGTCTCCTCGCCGCCTGAGGAGTAACAGCCCCGGCACCAGCCAGTAAACATGATCACACTAAACACGCTCTGAACTAATGGGCTGTTTACAAACAGGGCAGAGAGGTTGAGATCCCCACACTAATGAAGGCTATGTTTAGAATAACGACCCCGCACCTCCAATCACCGCCGGTGTTTGTGGAGAAATTAGTCGGTGGTTCTGCTCTGATTGGATCATTTACATTACCTGTAACCTGCAACATTATGCTTATTGACCTGAAGTATTGACCTGAAGACTAATGAATACCAAAGAAATAGGATTTTTATTCAGTGTCAGTCATTGTTCCAAATGTTCAGATGACGCTTATAATGGGAAGATGTTAAGTGCAAAGATTTCCAAATGCCATTGGTCAGTCAAAGAGATCGTCCTTAACTAAAGGCATTTGCAGAGTCAATGTTTAAAGGTGCACTTCAAATTACATGACTGAAGTCTTAATCTCAAGTGAGTCTAAGGCCCTGTCCACATGAACACGGGTAATTTGGGCATCCGTCCACACGCAAACGCAGTATACGCTCACCGAAACCGGACTTTCTTGAAAACTCCTGCCAAGGTGAAGATTTTTAGAAACTCCGGTTGCAATGTTGTCGTGTAGACGGTGAAACCGGAGATGTTATCTTCTATATGTTTGGCGTCAGATTGTGCGCCTCTATCTCCTTTGTTTACATGAGACGAGTCTGTGCAATGGTGGACGTAGCCAAAATATTGCTGCTAATAACTGTGCTAACAGGGCTTATAACATGTATACAGATACATATACATGTTCACCCATTATATTGTGGAACAGAGGCGTCAGAACGCAAGACTACGCAGGTCACTGCTTATGACAACATGTTGTTAGCCTATACCAGAACCAGTAAGAACTTTTTTTTCAGGCTTCTGATTGATCAATATGGCTTTACGGTTAGGGTTATATCACCACCTGTTGGTTGGCATGCTCTTGACAGCGCTTCATGGCGTGTTTTTTGCGTTTTCATGTGGATTTTTTTTTTTTTACTTTTTTTAACTTTCAGTTTATAAAAATATCCGTGTACATATGGACTATACACTGTACAAAAAAAATACATCCCCAAGTCAAAATTTTCTAGTGACTGGTCTCATCTAAATTTTTCAATTAGTCTGACATATTATTTCGCATTGAGCCAATGTTAACAGACTATTGCAACAATAAATTCAATTTATTTTACAAAATTTCACTTGGGCCAATTTAAAAATTTAGATGTGACCAGTCACTAGAATATTTTGACTTGAAGAGGTTACATTTTTTTTACAGTGTAGGCTTAAAGCATTTTTTTCTATACATATATTTAATCTGCAGACAGAGTTGAACTCCATCTGCAATCAAACACACCTGACAAGCTAATCGATGTCTTCAGGATTACTACAGTAGAAAGCTAACAGGCAAGTGAGTTTTTATCAGGGTTAAACTATGCAGGACAGTGCCCATCCCTGGACTAAAATGTTTCTATTGTGCTCCATGAAGTGACATCTCTTCACTATAAGACTGTATTCAGCCTGCATTGGTGTTATAAAAGCATGACAGCCATTTAGCTGTGTTCTGTTCAAAAAGATTTAAAATCTCATGCAGAACAGCAAAAATCTAACTTTACTTTTTATACTTTTTTTTTATAGCTGATTATATTACTTGTCATCCGATTCTACCCCATATACTCCACTCTAAACACCATTCGTCCTGTCTGCGAGTATTTAATGAAATGTAAACAGACTGAGTCTCCAACCAGGGAACAACTGCTATAGGAAAGCTGTCAGACTAATTCAAACCATTGATCATCACTGGGCAGGTGTTCTCCTTGTGTCCCACAGTCATCCATTGTTTATGAACTCTTAGCGATGCAAAACCTGGGAGGAAAACAGCCGAAATCATTGTGGAAGACGATTTTCAGCCCAATCTTACCCAGAATCTCCCCTTTCCGCGCTGAAGATAGATGATACCACATTAGATGCTTGAGTACAACAAATGAGCTTGTAGTAATGAGAGCCGAATCTGGAAGCTTTGGGGAAGAAACGAGTTTGATCTGTTATTTTCTTTCTTCAATTTCGTGTTCTCTGCAGAGGAGAAACGTCTGCAGCTGTAATGAGTTATCATACGCCGGCAATTTCTACTTCGCGTTAGGACTTGTTATGTGCATTTGTGCGAGGGTCAACGTGACAGTGCGAGTCATGAATTCTGATGAAGGAAGTTGAACATAAACTCGCCGTGCTAATCTACAGTTCCTCTGGGGTGATGTTTACCTTTATGGAGGTTATAGATACAGCTCTACACAAGCAGGATTTAGCTAATCCTCTCATATGTGCACTTACAATCCATTATCATTCACATTTAAATGAACACGCGGCCAAAAAACCCAAACCCTGCGGATGGGAGGATATATATTCTCAGTCTTTCTATGAAGAGCTTAGATTGGTATAATTCGCCTCAAATGAGCCAAAGCTGAAATCCTCAGAGCAGGCGTAATGTAGAAGAATAGTCGGTTTACAGGTAGCGATTTATCTCTATAGATTTCTCGTTTGAATCTATAAGCTGAGCTGGCGTGGCTGTGGACTGACAGCGTGTGTGGACTCAGTGAAGCCTCATTCGCTCCTGTAGGCCCTGCCGCCCAGATTAGGCATCCGAGGACATGGCGCTGGTGGCTGATAAGGCTTCTTCTGCTGTCGTGGTTGTCTGCGGATGGCCGTCTGGCTGGCGCCTGCCGCTGCTATCTCTGACCAGGCTCTGGGTCTGTCTCAGGCCTGTCTGAAGCCAACTGGTGACAGCTGGCTTTCAACCGGCTCTGGACCTTCTCTCCTCCCCAAGATCATCCTTATCATCATTCATTTCCCTTTCCACCCAGCACAGAAATGATAGGATACAGCGGGGGAAAGTGGATGGTATGAGGAAAGGTCAGTCGGTCTGTTTTTCAGCCATAAGGGTTGGTCACTCCCGTTGTTTTATGTAAAGCTGTAAATTGTTATTATTTTATAATCTACTAATAGAATGAAAAAAAATGTTTTTTCAACACTCTTATTTTCATAAATACAAGGTTAGTGTTCGAAATATTTAATGAGGAACCAGTTTAGTTTTTGCTTGGTTATCTCTTGCTAAACTTAAACATTTTTGTATTATATTTTAAATAAAGTTAATGAATAATAATTAGCATAATAATAATAATAATAATAATACACTAAAATATTGTTCGATTTTACTTATTTAAGTTTAATAAAGAGATAATTATGAAATAATAAATTATATATAATAAATAATTATAAATAACATTATTGAAAATATTTATTTTTTATTACTTTTATTTAACATTTAAACGTTATTTTGTTAAATTATGTTATAAATAATTCATAACAAAAATATACAATTATTTCTATTAATTAATTCTAATAACTTAATCATTTTAATTTAAAATATAATTAAATAAAGAATAAATGAAAAAAAAAAACATAATAAACTGCAAAATGAATTGTAATATTTGATTAAAAATAAAATATTAATATTACAAAATTATTAATATAAATTGTTTTGTTTTTACTCTTTTTTAAAAAAAATACATTTAATATTTAAATGTGTAATTTAAAATGTTCTATTGAACACATTATTTGAAAATATTATTTGAATGTACTTTTTAAATGAATTATTTACATGTATAATTTAAATGCAAATTTTTATTTAATTTAACCTCCTAACATTGCGAAGCCAGAACTTCATAACCCAGGGTTAAAAGGAATGCTAACACCTTTTACAAAATTACACTTGAAAAAGATTCAGATTCAAAATGTCATCTCCAGCTCAATGTGTGTGGAGCTCATGTGTGAACCAGTGCACCAGAGATCCAGCATGGCCCTGTGAATATTGTTATTCCGCCAGGACTCCTTTCACCCCCTCATCCATTTCTCCACAGGGACGTATCCCAGTGTGTCCTCCGCCATGTGACATAAGAATGGATTTAACCAAGAACTACAAACACACTAACATGACTGATTCTCACCGAGTGCCAGCAAAAAGAGGCCAGTGTGCAGGATTTGAGTAAACGATAAAGAATAAAGGAGCAAACCCAGTTTTTTTTCCTGGTCCAGGGCAGTTAAGGAGAGGTCACTCAGTGTTACTGGTAATCCGAGCAACATCTGTTTGCCATCATCTGTGCGGTCCCGTTTTAGAGCAGCGTCAGAGAGGACTGAGAGCTTCAGGAGCCACAGCACACGTCTGTTCCCAGGCTCTTAGTACGAGCAGTCACTTCTGCATCACATCTGGGCCAAATTGAAGTATTCTTTCGCCACAGCCACCATTAACCCCTTTTTTGGCCTCATACTTTCATTCCAGCACAAAACGGACACACAACAGGCATCATCTCCGTCTCATACAACAGTCACGTCTAAAACACACCCGCAGACAGAGGGCTCCGTTATAGTTCTTTCTTATAGACGGACGCTATAATTTCCGAACGAGACACATTCATGCAAAGCAGACATACTGGCTACCCCATCATTGCAAAATCTGAAGGAGAGTGCCATTCAAATTACAGTGTTGTCAGAAGACAGGCTGTTTTGGTGGAGGAATGAGGCTGTGAACAGATGCACATATGTGGATGAGAGAGGCTGGGAGAGACAGATTAAGATGGGTTTACGTGCACGATTCTTCCAATCCCTCACATTTGAGATTGACAATGGGCAGCCCGTGAGATAAACCTGCAGATTTTCATATGAAAAGATGTTTTCTCTGTGGGCTTATGGAATGTTATTTACTTATGTTTTTCTCTTTTTTTTTTTTGTCCAAGCGGCCAGAGTTTAGCTGGCTACTTCAGCCTCGTTGTTAAGACAAATGCAAAGCTACAGATGAATGCATAAACAATAAACCTAACATGCATGGAATGTATTTGCACTTGCATTGTTTTTTTTTTTCATTGTTTAAAATAAACAATGCGCTTAGTCTGCACAAATACAGCAATGTCAAAAATTGTCCATGTTGAACATCTGGGATTTTTAAAACAAGGAAATGTAATGAAATAAAATGCATAAAAAAATCCATTATGCCATTGTCAAACATTTTTATCAAATAAAATAAAACTAACTTTGAAACACAATATGGTTCAAATTATATAAAATGCCAGTATCTGGGATTTTTAAAACAATGAAATGTAATTGAATAAAATACATGCATAAAATATATATATATATATTTTTTTATGTATAATTAAAAAAAGATATTTAAGATTTTCCCTAAAGGAAAAGATATTAAGAAATATTAAGGGATATTGAAAAATTCTAACCTTCACTCAAAATGATATCAATTGAATTTAAAATGAAAAAAGCATTAAACTTGAAATATGAATAACGAAAGCATTTTCTCAGACACTTCTTCTAAACTGTGATAGAATGTTCCGAAATGCTAAAAATATATGGCTATATGCCAACTGAATCATTGTTGATGAATACTTCAGATTTAGCTGTTCTCGTACCCCGCAATTATTCATTTTGAAAAGAAATTGTATGAAAATGTGCACGTCCCCCTTCTGACGATCTCCGCATCCATCTCCCGTTTTCCGTGGCAATCTGCGTAATAACCTGACAGGCTCAAATAAATGTCAAATCACATTCAAACCGCCCCCATTTCCTTAATCCCACTGACACCATTCGATTCGTTCTGCTTTTTAACGGAGCAGGCAAAGTAATTATATTAGCAGGCTGAGATATGCTTTATGGGTCCCTGCGCATTAACATACACTCTAATTATAGGAAACACAGCCTCTGGTGGAGTCGGTCCCCGCTGATCGAAGAAGGGGCCATTAAAATCAGAGGGCCGGAACACCTCTGGCTATCGATCGCAGCTCGCAGCCATGCAAATGCACTCTGCACAACACCAGTACAGGCACAGAGAGGAAACATCCCACAGGGTGAATCAATAGGCTGCCTTTGGATAATGGAGGCCCTGTACTAACAGCTGTGTCCTGCCTGCCTGCTGGAGACACGCTCTCTCTCACTTTCCCTCTCTCTTTCTCCTTTTTCAGCCACCCCACACCTGCCAGAGAGAACAGGCGCAGCGCGCTGGTCAATGGGCAGCTCCCCCTTACAGCTCAATTCACACAATTATCATTGCACACACTGGTGCCGTCCCTGTGGTACAGTAGCCCTGCCAAGATGGAAGCAAGCCTTCTGAATCTCACTCCAACTGGGCACACATTCACGCACACACACATCGATACTTTTGCATCTGTTTGTTCTGGACATATATTAAGTAGTCATCATCACCCACACACGTACACATACATGTGGATTAACATCCTGTGTGTTTTCAATACAGAAACTCATGCATTGAGTGTGTGCACATACAAATGCTGGGTTATTTTAACCCAATTTTGGGTCAAATATGGACAAACCCAGCAATTGGGTACACATTTTTAATTGCATTTTAGATCTAGCGTTTTAGTTTGTCCATATTTGACCCAAAATTGGGCTAAAACAACCCAGCATTTTTTAGAGTGTAATAAAATGTCTTTAGAAAACAACATATTTGTGCTTTTTTTTACAATCACCATTAATAAAGACTTATGATACCTAAGGCATGCTCTTCAATCTGTAAACTTTTACTGTGTTCCATTACATGTTTATTATATTTTAAATTATACACACAAATACATATTATATAATTCATATAAAAATATGCATATTTATGCAATGTAACATGCAATCTGTAATGAATCTGATGATATCAAAAAGTATTTTAAAGTAAATAAATACAAGGAAGACAGAAAGAAAGAAAACTTTTGGATGAATATAAATCAAAACACTTTTTTTGAAACGCTAAAAGCGTTTTTACCTTTAACAATTAGTTAAAGTAACTGCTAAGCCACCCACTTAAAAATATAATATTTAATGGCTCTGAACATTTATTTCAGATTTATATCAGTAACAGCTGAAATCATGTATTTTTAATCAAAGGACTCATTAGAATATATTAAATCTTGACAACTTCATTAAACTGTGGCCACATTTTCATGATAAGACGCACACAAACTTTAAAGATAATTCAAATAGTAAACGTTCTCTTATCTATTATAGCCCAATCACCGGACACTCTGATGACTCACATTCCTTCTATTAGTTCTTGTGCCATAACAACAAATCTAACAAAATATGCTTTGAACTACTAACTAATTAGGCACTCATAAGCAATCATTTGCATTCATGAAGCCACAGTACAGATGTACACTAATCTATAATGAGGATTGAGAGTGGGCCCCAGTTAAAACACCATCAATATTTTAATATGAAAATCAGTATTCAAATGAGACCTTAATATCTAGGGTATTTGCATACTTAAAGCTGTGGCATATTTAAGTCGCCTAAGGCAGATGTGGTGAGCCGCTGAAGAAGATTAGAATGAAACACAGACACTTTCTACTTCGGTATCCTCTTACAATGACATGAATACTGTGGGAACTTTAACCTACACGATCCCAGAAGTATGTCAATAACCTTCAATGAGCTCTGACTGAATTAAGCTGTGTGTGGCCATTCACTATTCATGAACGTGCCACCGGAACTGTGCCGTATCAGAGGTATTCTTTCAATGTATCTGATGCAATTAGCCCAAGCACTGTAGATCATTATTTTAGACATCTTACAAATGTCCGAATCCATTTCGAATGGTGCCATTAATGCTTTTTGGTGAAGCTGAACAATATGCAAAACACTGTGCATTTGTGTTGGTTCCTTTTCTAATTAGCCTACAGGTCGTTCTCATGTGCGGCAAAAGGGAACAGGACACCTGGAGAGTCAATATATTGTCCTGCAACATGACCATGCCATTGCTGAACCCTAACACATTTGAATATGAGGAAACCCTACACTTTTTCAACAGATTAACCATGCATACATGCTCTGTACTTTTGCTATGTATATTACATTAGGTCATACACAGATGGTCTATAATTCAATCGTTCATGTAACAGCAGCTCTTGCTTAGAAACCCTATGAATGGAGGTGTGTGTTTGTTGTACAGGGTCGGTCTGTTTAACTGATCGATTATGTTACAGCACATGGTAACACTGTATGAAAAATTTATAAGTCATTAACAATATTTATATAATGCTTAACACATCAGGTCAAGGATGTGGTCATGTAGTCAGAATTGGGGGATGTACAACCACATATTAGTCGACTAATAATAATCTGAATATTCTGCGGATATGTCCTGCTCGATGTTTGTGGTGGTCAAAGCACACAAATATAAATGTTTCAGGACTTCATAACTTTTTGAATATATATTAACTGATGATCTTATTCTACATGATCATTATTAATTCTTATTATAAAGAATTATAAGTATTAGCAACATTTCATAAAAATACTGTATATGAAATTAACTTCCTGAACACTCCAATGCAACTTATGTTACATGTATTTCATGTCATTGTTCTGAAAACAAAAGAAAATCTTCACACCTGCAACAATAAGTAGTAAATCTAATGGCATTTCCCCTTGGTCATCTTATATATAGCTGTAATATGAGAGGACAGTTCCTGCATTGTCTAATTCAGAGACTTGACCTACTGAGCTCTTCTTTCATGTGAGTGTGTTCTTGTTTAACCAACATTGAGAGGACCAAATGTCCCCACAAAGATAGCAATGTGACACTTTTGACAATGTGGAGCCATTTGGGGTGTGTGTGTGTGTGTGTGTGTGTGAGTGAGTGAGTGTGTGTGAGAGAGAGAGAGAGAGAGAGAGAGAGAGAGAGAGAGAGAGAATGAACAATCTAGATGTCTGCTTTGCACAGATAATGACATCCTGACAGCTCCTTGTCAGTTAACCTGGTCATCAACATCAAATATTAATGCAGCCTTCTTGATTAATACAGATGCCCAAGTACAGCATCCAGTCTGCTATTAATGCAGGACAGACAGATAGACCGACAGACAGACAGACCGACGGACAGACAGACGGACGGACAGACAGACACTGAAATAGCATGACAAATCCATGAGTGAAAACGACAAAGAGAAAGAGAGAAATAATATGTTCCATATCCAACTCAAGCCACCTGTTCAGTAGCAGCACTGGCAGCAGTGGAACTGTAATTGTCTTCACCACACAAAACAAAAATCTCCTGGTGTGTTTACAAAATGCGATTTCCCCACTAACTCCAACTGCACCAAAAGCACAATCATTCCAGCTTGTAAACTCAGAAGTGGCCAGTCTGTCTACTGTGCTACTGAGCTTTTCCAGGACATAAAAGGAAGATCTCAGTCATCCATAGATCCTAAACACCTGTCTGTGTTCCGATTTCCAACGCACCAAAAAGGTATTACTGCATATGCTTAAAATTTTATCCAGCTCCTTTGCCAGCCATTTCATATTTATCTTTATTAAATAGTGTTATCAACAGCAGCTGTGGACAGTGGCGTAATATTTCACAACTATCACAGACAAGGATACATTAATTTATTTCACTTTTAACAGTATCATTAAGAAAGTTTGAACACACTTTTAAAGAAAAATACTTATTTTATGGAACTTTATTGGGTAATTGCTGTTTCTCTGTGTATGTTTGTTTTATGGAAAAGAGCAGCCATTGTTGACATCATAAGCAATACTAGTAGATGAAAGATTAAATTCATCAGACTACCAAACTATTGGAGGGGAATTTAGAAATAACCCTCTACCTGTCCCTAACATTAGCACAGGCTATGTTATTCATGAGCAAGCTAGCTGCACTGTGCACTGCTAACCCACTCTAATCTATGAGCTTAGCCTGCACATGATGGATTCCATTGAAAGGACAGGTGCAGTGATACATCTTCCAATCTCTGTCTCGTTCTCTCCCTCTCATGTCCCCTCCATCTTCACTAGGCATTGTTTCGTAGGGAACTGTAAGCATACTCGGCTACCAGGGCTAATAGCATCCCAGGGCTATTCAGGGTCCCTAAATGGAGGCTGCGCTCTACTGCTCCGGAGTGCTGTTTGTGAATCGAGGCTAATGCTGCCGGTGCTCACAATGTGGTCTCTGAACTACAAAGGACAGGTGTGTACGCACAGTAAATTGTCCTCCCCTCTTGTCTGGGTTTCCGAGTGGCAGGCCTCGTCCATTAGGCGCAATTTAGGAGGATGATCGCAGTGCTTGAAAAGGCCAGATCAAACAGTCTAGAGAATCCCAGGTGTCCGTCGCAGATTCAGACCCCTGCAATAACCACAAACCCACTTAGAGCTAATGTATTCTGTGTGGGAAATGAAGATGGCCTTTTGTTCTGCCCTTATGCGGGGTGTATTATTTAAGTTTCTTCTCAGATAGAGTTGAAAGCATGTTTGCATTCTGAAAGGTGCTGCATGCAGTTCACATGTTTAGGGTAAGGAGTGAGTGTAGACTACACAGGTAGAGGGCTAACGGCTTTATAATTAAGTCTATACTAGACATGATGTTTGAGTCCACGGCTTCACCAATTTCCACAGCTCATGTGTTGCCCCATTAGTGATGACAATAACACATTTTCATCTTAATTTGAGTTTTCCCTCCTGATCAACAGAGAACACAACTAGGCCAAAGTGTTATAACCTTTGACCTCAGTGGGTGTTACAGCATTCTCAGATCAGCTATGGTACCGTAAATGTTGCAGACCAATGTAAAAAAATAAAAAAATAAACGTAAAAAAAAAAAATCCAACTTTGTCTTTGAAACTTTTTCCTGACCTTTCCTTGGACACCTAATGGTACTTAAATGTGGCTGTGGGGACGTTGCTTTGAGTTGATATTTCATATCCTCTCTCTTCATATCTGGGACAAGGCCCAGGGAGGACAGGCCCGGAGCAAAGGACACCATGTCCCATGTTTCTCCAGGTGATTTATGACCAGGCTCAGTGCCCTCATCCTGACCTCTTATTTGTGTCACCTGTGCAGGGACAGGCTCAGCTGAAAATGACAAAGCTCTTGTCCTGGGGTCATGACCTGCCTCAAAGACCCACATTCTGAAACTCATCAGCGTTCTGGACAGCATCACTGAACTATAATCTCATAAAAATACCGACCAGTCCTTCCTTAATTGGGTATACTGGACAATAAACATTTCAAGTAGACAGTGTTTTGATGGTGTATTTTTTTTCACCTCTGTATGACGCATTTAAAATGACAGTTTGGTATAAGTGTAAATAAGACACTATTTTATTGTAGTCTGCTTTCAGATAAGTCTTTCGCCAGTGTAATGCTCATTACTTGCAATACGGTAAATAACACCAAATGCTAATAGCTTGCGTATGACTTATCATATCTAAATGGTGACATCTTGTCACTTCAAACTAGATCCCGGGAATCGCAAAGGGGTGCAAGGAGTCCAAAAAAGTTGTACAAAATATTTATTGAGAAAAGCACTACACAAATGTATTTAAACGTTTCATTGTCTTTATATTACTTACTATTTTTTCCACACAGTATAAAGGAGTCTTAAAATATACAGCTGCCTTTATGATATATGACAGGTATTGTTCACTAAGGGATCATCATATTTGGGGTCTTTGGGATAAAACCCATGACTAGCTTGTCTGTATGGTTTGCAACATGAATATAGTATGCTATCTTGTTTCTTAACATGAAATTAATAATCATAAAGGGTTTTATTGGCACAGCACAGTACAAAATTATAGTGTACACTTTGCAGGAGGGTCTGCTGACGTGACAACGTGCGTTTTGAAAGACGGATGTGTCCCAAAGCACTTTTTGATTTGCATTAAACTCACATTGTTTGCCGAAATTTGCAAGCCCTGATGACTTCCTGGTATGAAAAATTCCTGTCACATTAGCATGGTGTAACTGAATAATCAAATGAATTGAGCACTTTTGTTTGATGAAATGCAACATATATAGTCAAAATCTTGACATGAGTGATTTTGAAATTAATTACACACACAGTGTTGTCCATCTCAAAAAGCGAATGTAGCTTCACACAGTGCAATGCCATGGACTTATCCAAGTTAACTTACAACAAAACATATGACAATGAACAAAGGATCTTAACTTCGACAGGTAAGTCATACCACTGACTCACCCGTTTTAAAAGGCATTCATTTCCCTAGCAACCAAGCGGCAGATAGTGTTAGCGCGGCAGTTTGGAGCAGATGGCTCAGTAAATACCTTGCCATGTGTTCCTGGGGAGGAACTAGAATGTATCTCGAAAACAGACAGACAAAGAGAAGAGGGCAAACATGCACATTTTCAACACTGCTTATTCCTCTTTTTCTTTTATCTCAGATAGGAACATTTACTCTGAGCTTGATCAGTGCTCTCTAAACACAGCAGGCCAATCTCACTAACAGCAGATACTTTAATATTGTGTATACCATAATATATATTTTACAAACGAGTCGTCTTTTGAAAATTAGAATGTGAATGGTATTGTGACTTACCTAACCAAGTTTATTTACGTTGTCCCATGTTACAATAAGTCTAAGTGTAACCTTTAGCTCTCAGGAACAATTAGCCAATCACAATCCACCCGAATTTAAAGAGCTCGAGTATTTAAAGTGGCAGACGCATAACTTCAGCATGCACTAATAAACAAAGTTATCGTCCGTTCGTGTGGATGCAAAAATAGTTATCGTTATAGTTACAATATCTTTATAGTTAGCGTTCTTGAAGTAAACGGTCCATGTTACTTTTTTCAAAATGTGGCTAAAGTATTCGAAAAATGTTTAATCGAGCACCATGATATTATATGTAACACATTCGTCAGTGTTCTTAGGTTATTTGCCAGCACAGCCAAAAACAAGCAAGCACTCACAGTGTCAATGTGACTGTCCTTTACACAAAGTGTATTGCAACCCGGCTGTTCAGTAAACAAGACTCTCTCCTCCCTCTGAGCTGCTTGTGCAGATGTGAGCGTGGACCGGACCAGCTGGCCTGGTGAGTCAGAGCGCTTTCTACAGCACACAGCTCCTGGATCTGCTCTCACACCAGCAGTGACCACAGACTGCAATTCAACAAACACCTGCACAATCTGACCATGGCAACATGTGCACTTATGAATTTTCACAACTGCTCGAAAAGTGCTTGCATGGAACATATAATTAATTCTGAGCAGAACGTTTTCCTTGTGCCAGGCTGAGCTCCATGTTGTGTTTGAGTAGAAAAGATAGAAAGTGGACTACAGGTTTCAAGTTTATCTCACCAAAAAAATAAACAAAGTTCTGTTATTATTTACTCAACCTCATGTTGTTTCAAACCGCTATGCTGCATCCGCCAAAGCTCGCATCCAGTTTTAAAAATGCAACGTGGCGGTGAGTAAATAACGAAAAGCATATCTTTGCCTGAATTTTGCCTTGGTATTATTCAACTGCTTTAAAGTGCTCCCATTATGCTTTTTCTAATATTACCTCAAATAATATAGCTTTTAGTGAATGTAAAAAAACCGCATTAACTTGCACGGATTAATAGTCACCACAAGACTAGTAGTGTGCACTAACAAAAGTAAATAGGGTAAATAGGTAAATTTAGATTTCATGATGACTTTAAAATGGCATAACAGGGGCAGTTTTAAAGGTGAACTATGCAGGTTTTTTTTAGCTTAATTGACCTTAACTGAACAGCTTCGGAGTCATTGGAATGGTTATATGACTTTTTTCGGGTTGAATGGTGGCCGTCTCGCTTCCCCCTGGTGCCTGTGAGCAGAAAAAGCACCCTTGCAACTTTGGGCCGGCGGCCCGCGTGATATCAGGTCTCGCGATGTACCGAATTGCTTTACGGCAAAAAGAAATCTGATAAAATTCTGTCATTATTGCGCTCCCTCGCGCTGTTCGAACGTTTTAAAGAATGTCCTTTGATGTTGTTGATCTACTAGCTCTGGTATCTAAGAATCGCCAACAAGTTACGACAGTGATGTCAAATATCTATTCCGAAGCTGTAGGGGGAGCTCTATAGAGAAACCTTCGAGGAAAAATCGAGAATACACCGAAGAAATTCCCGAAAATGCATAGCTCTGCTTTAATGGTTAGCATATTTTCTACAATGCAATGCCTCTTGGATCCATTTTGTCTTCAAGAATCATTCATTGAGAAGCAAACTTCTCAGTCTGCAAAGTCTACATCAGCCTTGTTCATATGACAAAAGTAGATGCAGCGTCATTCACCTTACTTAATTCGCAGCATTTGTCGCCGGCCGTACCCTGTCAGTTAATGTTCGTCAGCAGAGCTGAGATTCCTGCCCATTTGTGTTCCCTGTTCAGAGTCCAGATGCTTCTCTCCTCTCCTCGCCTCTTCTCAGCCAAGCGGCGGCATGATTAAGCTTGATTTGTCACCAAATTATATACACAAAGTTTACATGCATTGTGTTGCCACTCCAGCTGTTGCAGATTTGTACGATGGAATAAATCCTTAAGCACTCAATTTTGTGAGCACACACCACAGACTCTCCTGGTGATGAGAGAGAAGAAAGAAAGAAGGGAAAGCAATGACTGAACAAACCTTACATGTGAAAGGGATAGTTCACCCAAAAATGATTTTTTAAAATCATTTACTCATCCTCAAGTTGTTTCAAACCTGTATAAGCTTCTTTCTTCTGTTGAACAGTTTGACCCAAGGTTTGAAACAACTTGAGGGTGATGACAACATTTTAATTTTTGGGTAAACTATCCCTTTAATCAACAGTATTGTCAGGATTTATTAACTTAATTCAAAACACATTAAAAATGCAATTCACACATACTTCTAAAATGATCATTTTTAAAATTTCTGAATTAATTATTTATATCTGTCAGTATGTAAATAATTACATATGGATAACCACTGATACCATTCAAAAGTCAGTATGACTATGTATGAAAAAAATTTTTTTTTTTTAAAGTAGTATCTTTTGCTTATCAAGTTTGCATTCATACAGCCAAAAAAAAAAAAAAAAAAAAAACAGTAATATTATTACAACTTAAACCGATGGACTTTACACAATTGAACTGAAATCAACACTGAACCGATTTCAACTGAATACTGATATTTGATGAAGTTAGCATCAATGATTGTTATTTTCCTGTGTATCACTATGAAGCTGATTTGAAACAATCTGTATTGTATAAAGCGATATATAAATAAACCTTTTTAATTTTAATATGATTTATAAAGGAATATATTTCTGTACTGGCAAAGCTGAATTTTCAGCAGCATTACTCCAGTCATCAGCGCCACATTATCATTCAGAAATAATTCTAATATGCTGATTTCATGCTCAAGTAACATTTCTTATTATTATCAATGTTAAAATCTTTAAAATAATAATAATAATTAAAAACATTTTCTGTGGAAAACAATTTGTTTTCAGGATTCTTAGGGTTTAAAAAGTTCAAAAGAACAGAATTTATTTAAATGGGTCATGATGACATGAGAAATCAAAATTGCCTTGATTTTTTGACATATAAGATCTTTGCACAATTAAAACATCCTGCAAGTTTCATAGTTTAAAACGAAGCATTTATTTAATCAAGCTCCAAAAATGGCTCGTTTTTATATTTTAGGATCTGTGACATCACACGTGCAAATACATTTGCATATGACTGCCTCCAGAGCAAGACATCGACAAATAGTTTTACACCTTCGCACCATAGGCCCCGCTTACTGGCATTCAGCCTCTTAAAAGCTGACATTCTACACTGAATGTGAGTGTCACGTCAAAAGCAAATAAAATCCATTATAATCACTGACGCTGTCTATACTGGATACAGTATACAGATGCACATTCAGTATTTGACATACTCCACGCACTTGAGTCTGTCGACAACAGGACATATGGAAGACTGAAAGAACGCTTGCTTTGACGTTTGCTCTTTTATTTTAATGCCAACCCGTATCGTGTCAGAGGATTATATGTTTGTTCGAAACATTTTGTTTTGTAAATGAGGCACAGTGTAATGGACAGTTTGCATTGAAAGGTGGAGCAGCAAACTGTATTGGATCTGACAGCAGCTCCATCACAAACCGTAAGTAAATGATTTCATAATGCTTTGTCTGTAAATTACAATTTTATCTGGATGTTTTCAAAAAACTTTGCTTAATAGCGAGTGGGCGTTGATACTGTTCCCTATATAGTGATGTTAGCCAATCATAACCGTGGCTGTTTACTGACAAGCCTTAAAGGATCCCCCCCTCAAAAAAATGATAATTTCAGACATAAATTCATAAATTCAGAATCCATGTGCCGAAACCAGAACATTTAGTAACAATGAAAGTGTTTTTTGTAAAAAATGCATGACTTTCACTTTCGATCAATTAATGCATCTTTGCTAAATAGAAAGTGTTTATTTAGGAAATAATCTATGGCTGCCTGTATATCTATAGTAATCAACATTAGGAAACAAATACTGTCAATTGAGCTTAATTTTTATTGAACATGGAACATGATGGTGGATCTGAACAAGGGAGCTCAGGACATTATGCAGGATCTAATGGACATGTTTTCACTGAAGCATATTCAAGCCACAGTGCTTCATTTTTCCAACGTCTAGGTATCATTCCTACGATGAATCAGATAAATGGAACAGGCAATAATTGCTTTGTGGGCATCATTACGCGAGAAACTGTGAAGAAGAGGTCGTAATTAGAGCAGACCCCAGAGCTCAGTAGACCTTGATCAATACCATTAAAAATGTGCACTTTTCTTAGACTGCATTACAGCAAAACCTAAATAGATTTTTTTTTTGCCACTAATGATTCTGAACTGCACCTCCATTACCACATATGAGAAAAGGCTTGATTAACATAATCAAATCAGTTTCT
Source organism: Phoxinus phoxinus (assembly GCF_949152265.1). Lineage (NCBI taxonomy): Eukaryota > Metazoa > Chordata > Actinopteri > Cypriniformes > Leuciscidae > Phoxinus > Phoxinus phoxinus. The sequence continues at coordinate 26,886,202 of NC_136888.1, forward strand.
CTTGCACATACTGATAATATTGAAAACAAAAAACAAAGTGAAGATTCTCTGTGCAATTAAAAGCTTGTTATAATGACCTTCATAATCTCAGGATCAACAATACGTTTCTCATTTATTTCTCAAATACGGTCTCATTTAGCACACATTCATGCCCCTGAGCCATCGTGTACAAACAAAATGATTTATAATAGCAAACGACAATGGGAAAAGGGAGTGCAGCCTATAACTGTAGTCCAAAGTCAATGCTAATGCTCATCAGTCATTAGCACAAAGCTATCTGACTCCCTCGGGTAAAATTACCACAGCCATCTTGGTTCATTTCCACTTCCTGTGACTTTAAAGGTCATCTTTAAGGAGAAAGAGATCTACAACTTGTGTCACCTTTCTTGTTGAGAACGTGTGTTTGTAATTGTTTCTTAAGGACATGGGCCCTGCCAAAAGACAAGATGGCAGAAGGTTTGCGCTGAAAAATCGTAATGATCAGCTAGTGTAATTACAGAAATCTAAATTTGCATCTTGGGTTTTAATTCATCAAATCCATCTTTCCTACAAGCTCTTTAGTTCGCTCCATCTGCTTCCTAAACAAATGGCGGAAAAGACTGGGAGCCTGTTAGCTCATTTTTCTGCCGCAATTACACGGATGCTAATGGCTACTGTATTGATTGTTATTGCAGCGCAGAAGGTCAAGGTTGCATGAAAATGTAATCAAAAGAACTTTTAATGACACGAAGGAGCTAAATCGTCCCACCAGAAACCCATTTAAAGACAATAAACAATTAGCAGAAAGTCCATCTATACGTGTCACATCCTCTGGCTCCATTCTCGGTATCTGTGGCAGCTTGAATGGCAGATTTAGCCGAGCCTCCACCGTGGATCGCTCCTCAGAACAAGTTCACAATTTTCTTCACAACTCGACAGTATGCTTGGGCGTTCGCTAATTTCGCTATTGTGCGATTTGGCTCGCGTATCTGTGAAGTTTGATATTTTGGATGCTACTTGTGTAAAAGTGTGAAAAAGTCACAGCTTTCCGGGAGCTTCGTTCAGCTGCGTAAGATTAGCGACCTGTGATACTGCCGCTAATGATGAATTAGTTTGGAGTGCAACCGCAGATACTGTATCTGTCATTACTTAATCAACTTCAGTTCTAGCAGGCATGGCAATCAAACAACTCGGAGTTGTGTGCTACGGGGGCAGAGAGACATAACGCATGGCTGGATCCGCACTACTCTAATTTCCCTCCAGATAATGAGTTACATTCACTAATGTGATGTCAAAGGCATAGCCAGAGTTAATAGAATGATTGATAGGGCTCAGTAATAGCTCACTGCTGCAAAACAGACTCTCCAAAAAAACACTAAGCAATAATTAATCCACATTACTGACTGTATTGTGCCGAGGAATCCGCTATGTGTGCTTGAAACCTTTATCTCTTGCTCTCCGAGAGCAGACGTTGGGCGAAAAACATTTGAAATTGTTTACTAACCTCCTGTCTAGGTAAATTATAGGCAGCCGCAGCGCAAACACTTGCAATGGTGAGAAGTGATAATGAGAGTGAGATTTTGCATCAAAATGCTATAATATTAGTGTAAGTGGCATCACTGCATTTGATTTTCTTTATTTACCCAATATTTTTTAACTCCCCATGAGGCCTACACAAAGAATGCTTACATTTTAAACGTAAAGTGCAGGAAAATGAGACTTCAACCCGTTTCTCCTTCTGCAGTCGTCACAAACAGCCTCATTTCTTTCGCCGGCCCTGCAGAACTCTGCCATTCCTCCGTGAAGCCCCGAGAGCTCACGTCGCAATTTCATCAACGCCTGGCGAACGGCGCGCAGCAAAACTCCCTCATAGGTTAATCCCGATATCACACTTCACCACCAGTTCACTAAGCTGCTTAAAAGGACACATTATAACTATGACAATGACCTGCTAATGGTTTTACATTTCTCTGAAGCATCATGAGCTATCTTTGTCATTTTTATCTCATAATGAGATCTGTCAATTGCGCAAGGGAGAAGGAGATCCAGCGGCCAAGGACGCTGATATTTCACCCGCCCAGGCAGAATAAATAATAGCCTGAAAAACGCAGGGGACAAAACAAACCTTGATCCCCTCCACTGCTCTGTTTTCGTAGCAGGCGACTGCTTGGTCTCCTCCCCAGGGGTCCTTGTGTTCGGTGTCGCTATGAGCTGCTTTGCTGCTGTGGGCAGGCTGGTCCTCAGGGCCACGGCGCTGGACTCCACGCTGGCCTGTGATGGATGACTGGCTGCTCCCATGGGCGTCTTTGAATATTTCCTCAAGCAAAGTCGCCTGAAGAAAATGGGACATAATTTGTCACGTTATTACTGTATTAAGGCCAAATTTTTATTTTCTTTCTTGTTCTCCTCTCTTGTCCTCGAAGAGCAATTTATGATATAGGGCCGTCAAACTTGAAACAGATGGTTGTGATGGTTTCATCTTTAGAGGAGAAGGTCTGCTGTGAAATGTCAATCGGAGACGTTAAAAAGAATATCTGATGATGATCATATTCTGCACGCAAAAATAAAAACTTTAAAGCATGGGTCCAGATGCACACTAAATGAACCATTTGCAGTTTTTTAGTTTGTTCGTTAAAAGATATGTCTGAGGAATTCAGGAAGAATGGATGACTAATCCGAATACGTGGGCAGTGGATGCATCAACACTGAACTGATAAATGCAAATGAACAAAAAAAACAAAAACAAAAAAACGGTTGAACAATAACCATCAAAACTTAGATTTGGAGCTTTAGTCATACTTTCTGTTCTTTTAATTAAACAAAGGCTTATTTAAGCTGATACAAATACATTTCTGGAATATTTAAAGGCATTGTTCACCCAAAAATTGTAATAATTTACTCATCCTCGTGTGTTTCATGATTTCCTTTCTTCAGTGGAACACAAAATTCAGGGTTATTATTGTTAACTAAAACTAAAAGTATTCGAATTTTTGTTAATTTAAATAAAGTTGAAATCAGAAACTTAAACTAAACAAGGTTAAGCTAAAAAAAAATACTAACTGGAAATAAACAACTATAACTAAATATAAAATATTAATTAATCAAAATAGTGTATATGTATATATACATACACAAATACATGAAGTATCATAAAAGTAGTCAATATGCCTCCTGCACTATAATTCTCTGTCTGATTTGTGAACAAATTGTTAAATTGAGGTCTTTTTAATGAATCGGTTGATACACTGCACAAAATTGCATTGAATTATTTAATCACAAATCAAGTTCAAGAGCCTGACTCAATGATTAGGTAGTAGCCATTAATAGCTTACTGGAGTTGAAGATAAGCAAATAACTATTTAAATTGCAGTCTATATATATATATGTTTTTTTTTTGTGTGTTTTTTACACAAAAAGCTATCCAAGGACTTCAGAAGACTTGAAATATAGATGTAGGAGTCGTATGAACAACATATATGATACTTTTATTTTGGAGGTTGTTTTTTTAGACCTCAGCTTAGAATTTATTTCCCTTAAGATATTCATTTTGTATTACATAAAATCAGCCAGTCAGTCATTCAGGTTTGCCAAAACATGATGGTGAGTAAATGATGACTGAATAATAATTTTAGGAGCAATATCCCTTTAACTATTCATAAAATAAATAAAAATCATAGGATATGTTAATGATGCAGCCTTCGGCAAAATATTTAAATTCCCTATTATCATGTTTTTATATTCAAAAACTACTCTTAAACTAGTCATTTTAATATTATCAGAAGATAATGTAGTACCCCTCGTTTTCTGTATTATTTATAAGATCATTATTTATCGAGGAAAAGTTATCCTTGAATAACCTTTTCAAGATCCTATGTATAGAAAAAGATAAAAAAAAGTTTTAGGTCACAGCTCACCCCAAGGCCTCTTTGCATTATGCATTTCCTCTCTGGAAATTCTGATACATCATGAAACAAGATTCACACCTTTGAAATCCTAAAGCAAAACGCCCAAAGCCTTTCACAGTCCGCATTTGGAAACAGCCCTTGCCAATATTAATATCATTCAATCTCTGGACCAACTGTTTCCAGCCCGACAGTATCACTGTCTGACACGCTAATCCAATGACTGCAGGCTCTATTACTTTCAATTAGCTTTGACAGCTCGGGGCTTAATCTATACTGGGCACGTGCGTGCGCTCTGTCGCGAGGGCAAGGTGCTTGGGATTCTTTTTGTTGTTGGCGTTTTCATTTTTTATTCTGAGGTGAAACAGACGTGGCTTTTGTGACCTGGCTTGTGCATCATGAGCGGGAGTAGCGCTTGATAGCAGCCGTGAACTGAAGATGAGTGTTTGTTTATCACTGTAGCCATACATGCACGCACATACATGCACAAGGTCACCCTCAGTCAGACACATGGCCTAAGTGCACTAAACATCTAAAGAGTTTATGTTATTATAATATAGACGGCATTCATGGGGTCGAAACATCACTGTCAACAGTGAAAATCAGGGAATTTCATATTTTTTTATATATAAAAGATTTGTATATTTGATTAAATAAATGCAGCCTTGGTGAGAATAAGAGACTTCTTTCAAAAACATAAAATAAAATAAAAATCTTAAGACCTCAAACTTTTGAATGATATATATATCATTAATATATAAAGATATAATTTTCAGCAGCCATTAATCCAGTCTTAAGTCACATGATCCTTCAGAAGTTATCAGAAATCATTCTAATATGCTGAGATTTGGTGATCAAGAAACATTTCTTATTTGTATAAATGTTGTAAAACATTTTTGTGGAAAATGTGAAACATTATTTCAACATTCCAAAGAACAGCATTTATTTTCAATAAAAATCTTTTGAAACATTATAAACATCTTTACTGTTTTTTTGGTTTTTTTTTTGATCAATTGAATGTGTTCTTGGTACATATAACGTATAATGTTTACAGATATTAATACTTTTATGTATCAATTTATTATTTTGCCAAATTGTAAACGTTCGTATAATCTAAGAAATACAATAAAATGAAAATAAATATAATAATATATAAATGTTATAATAATTCAACATTAATATAATATTATATACAAATGTTTAAACTAAATTACAGAAATGTAAAATATGTGCATTTTCACTAGTGGTCTCAGACTTGGAAAATAAATGTACAGCCCGTCCCCTTTTTTGCGGTTACCATAAGGCAAGGCAAATTTATATATCACAAACCCATGTGGCCACAAATTTGTTAAGTTTTTTGCATGTTTTCTCTTAAAATGCCGATAACACATGGATCACACATATGTCCATATACGTCTTAAGCTTATAATGTATTCATGATTAAATTCCCCAGCTCAAAGACTGAGCCCTACAAAAGCAGCTCTACCCCAGCCCCCTGAAGCTTTCCTATAATCCCAACATTGCTAATTCAAATCTTAAATGATGTCCCCAGCAGCAATGCAGCGATGACCTGTACATTTGATGCACAACAAATACATGCAAATATTTGCGGCGTCAGAGCTCGACACAATGCACTGAACGCACGACGGGTCCTGTTTGCTTTAGAGATCTAACATTCTGGGATTTGCATCTGCTGAGGTATAGATGGGAAGTGGAGCCACTACCTGATCATATAGCTAAAGAAAAGAATCTTTACTGAAACAAATTTAAACCTGGTGTACTCTCTGTACACTATACATCCTTGTATATTTGTCCCAAAATAAATCTTTTGCAAAAATTAATCTCAGATGGTAAAATTGTGGCCAAATGTCACAAGTACGCCAGGTCTTAAATATTTCACATCTTAGGTATTTTGCAGAGAAGCGCCTGCAATATTTCAATTTATCATAATGGACCACAAAACGTGTCTCTCTGCTCTATTTTACCTGGATGCAAACACTCCAAATAGACCAAATTATGTATTTGCGATGTTTGGCGGTGTTATAGCATATGGTTTATTGAGAGACATGACTGTTTTGGCTTGGAATTTATTACTGGTCAGGACCAGACCAGAGAAAGTACACAAAGCCATTTGGCTTCAACATAGTGTGAATCTTCTGTCCAAGAACCTGAAGAAAAAAAGAAGAAAAATCGCTGAGGAAATGAGAGACATTAACTAAACTAATAGCAGTTTATTTATTTCCTGTAAACTAAAAGCATTACTCTTTTTGTCACCTTATTGCATTGTATAATATTGTAAAAGCCACACAAATCTATTATGTTCACGCTGTTGTTCATTCAGTTCAGTTCCTGATTCTTTAAAGTTATATTCCTTTCACATAATCTGAAAATGTATTCCACGCTCAAAGCTTCAGGTCTCAGGGCCAAAAAGAAACTGTTCACCCTCAATTTGTCTCGAGTATATGCACAGCATGCCCTATAGGACCATTTGCACTGAAAACCACTCAAGGCCAAAGACTCAAGGACCACGAAAAATAAACTCTAGTCTAAATACCAGATATTTGTTGTACTTCCGTCAAGGTCTCAAACACCAGGGACCCAAATATAAAAAAAGTTGAGAAAAAAGGAAAGTTTTAGTAAAACAACATGTCAAAAAAACATCTAGTTTTAATAGTATGAGTAGTGTCTATACTGTAGATATGTTGGTATATGAGGATATATGATAGGTTTATAAATTTATCCAAGGACTCAGAACACTTTTTAAGTAAGGAATAATTGACGACGGGCCGTTGAATTATTAGAAAAATAAAACATTGTTCAGATGATGCATTTCCAGACATTTGTCTGGTTTTTGTCCTGTCATAACGCTCTTGTGTATAGCGAAACTATGTTCATCTGCACCTCGTGAGAAACATCATGTAGCTTTTAAGTTGCTAAACTATTTTACAGATAAAATTGTCAAAACAGTGCTGACAAGTGTGTGTCCGTACTCGTTTTCAATAATAACTAATGAATGCATAATAAAACGTAATTTTGTGGCTAAAACTTGGAAATGATTTGGTCATAATTTTTATCCTGTATTGTTTACTATATTTATTTACTCGGTCGTTGTCATTGTGGGTTTTGGTTCTGTAGGCTGCAAAAACCTTTGAAATAACTGAAATCATTTGGTGAAGTGATATGAACTATAATGCGGTTAAGACCTGTCTAGAACTACTTTAGCCGTGCGTTTTCTTGAAAATAATTGCACACCTTAGAATTATTTTTGTCAACCAATCAGAATCAAGCATTCAACAGCCCCATAGTATAAATTAAAATAATACACTATATGGGTTAAAGGGATAGTTCACCCAAAAATGAAAATTCTGTCATCATTTACTTACCCTCAAGTTGTTCCAAATCTATATGAGTTTCTTTGTTCTGTTGATATTTTAAGGAATGTTGTTAACCAGACAGTTGACAGTAGCCATTGATTTCCAGTTCCATAGTATTTTTTTTTCCTACTATGGAAGTCAATGGCTACTGTCAACTGTCTGGTAACAAACACTCTTCAAAATATCAACATAACAAGAAACTTATATAGATTTGGAACAACTTGAGAGTAAATGATGAAAGAATTTACATTTTTGGGTGAACTATCTCTAAGTCACAATTGGTGACTAATCGACTAATGATCTATCTATCCATCTGTCTGTCTGTCTGTCTGTCTGTCTGTCTGTCTGTCCGTCCGTCCGTCCATCTATCTATTTTTTTAGTGTTAGACAACTGGTAGATATATTAGATTTAGCTGTTAGAAAGCTTCCACAGTAAAACATTTTTACTTTAAATCCATCCCATTTAATACACCTCTGCTAAAACCCTACACATTGTGATGGACATGCTTAGTTTTTTAAACATCTCACCATACATGTTGGGTTTTTAAAACAATGCGTCAAGTTAAAAATAGTCCAAAACATGTCTCAAGATCACATATAACCGAGTGCACAGCACACTGTGCGATTTTGGCCACGATTTTGGCCGTCAGAGACAAATTTAGCAAATCCTTAAAGAATCCTCTGATCCTGGGCAAAAATCTGAAGTCTTTGATCGTTCGTTTGACATGTTCACAGACAGCCGATTAATGACCGTTGCGATAAAATTTGACCTCAGACGAAATTCTGTCAGTGTCAGAAGATTTGACTCACATTCCTGCAGTGAGACTTCTAGGACAACCGTCAAATTGTTTTAGTTTTTCAAGACAAGTGACCAAAATGAACGTTTTCTTTGTAGCCAGCATTTCAATCCCGCATGTAACGTATGTGTAAACGTCCCACTGTACGTACGTGTCATTGACAAAAACTCCGGACAAGTTTAGTTATCTTACGTGCGTCCATTTTTACCGTGTCTTGAATGTCGTACAGTCTGACATTAATGACAACTGAGATCTTACAGTGTGACATGGATTACAGCGATGATCATGTTCGTACAGTCTGACAAGCAACAATCGCAAAGGACTATTATAAATCTCACAGTGTGCACCTGGCTTAAGAAACATCAGGGTCAGGTGAACCCACAACCATTCCAAACATACAGGGTTTCAATAAAGAGATAGTTCTCCCAAAATGTCATAATTTATTCTCCCTCATGTTGTTCCAAACCTGTATGACTTTTTATTTTTGAGTGGATTCCTTTTCAAACCTATTATTCAACTCGTAGTTCAGGCAACCCAACGACATGTTGCAAATCTATAAAATTGATGACAATCCTAAATTTTAACAGTAAAAGCACACATCATAAATCATGTTAAACCCACACATAGACCTCCTGAGTCGCATGTTCGTATGCTGGCTTTCTCTGGCACAGGAACATGAGCTGCCACATGTTTGGGAGGCGAGGAACAGCGCACCATTAAAAGGTCCTGACTCACCTTGTTTTAAGAGCAAGGCCTAATTGCTACCATCTTTTACAGCAGCCAATGCGGCAGCTGGCATTTGCATAGATCTACAGGGACTGTCATTACCTCAAAATGAAGCATAGCTCTGGCTCCTTCACACTCGCTGCCTTCAGTGTACCTTGCACAAGTTGAGGGAACATTGCGATTGCTTGCGTGTGTGTGTGCGTGTGTGTGTGTGTGTGTGTTTGTGTGTGTGTGTGTGTGTGTGTGTGTGTGTGGTAGGGGAGCTATTAGAATTCATCTCCTTTGACTCACAACCTACCGTTTGACTTACAAAAAGGGGTCCATTATTTAAGTAAAAAATCAGCGCAGAGGAAGAGCGCATGAGGAATGAAAGCATTTAAACTGTGCTTTATTGTAGCACACCTCAGGGGCCGCTTATTTATGATGAAACAACGGGATGCTTTTAAAGTAGCGATTAAATCCATACTGACCTGTCATGATTCCCAAACGCAGATCTTTTAGAAAAGTGAGGCATTAAAGAAGAGATTTTTTTTTTAATAAAAAGATGATGACAACTTGGCTTAGCATGGGTGGAATCAAAACGACGGTTAAACTCATTTCCCCAGGTGCTGAGAGAACAGGTCAAAAAGGACAAACTATCACTGTCTGATCTCATGAACTGAAAAATACTGTATTAATATTAACATACAGCTTTAACTATAAAAAAAACTGTTACCTTAGAATAACAATTAGACTATGTGTACAGTAGCCTACTGTTTTTTAATGTTTTTGAAATAAGTCTCAAGATGCTCAACAAGGCTCCATTTATTTGATAAAAAATACAAGAAAAAAAAACATTAATATTTGTAATAAATAAATACAATTACATTCAAAATAACTTTTTTCATTTAAATATTTTTTATCAATGTTTAAAAAAAAATTGTGCTTTGAAACTTTCAAACAGGATTCTTTGATGAACAAAAAATACAAAAGAACAGCATTTAAAGTAAATATAATTTTTTTGTGACTTCTTTCAAAAACTGAATATCCCCAACTTTTGAATATAAAAAATATTTAAATGAATACATATACCTAGGCATATATGGGGGGGAAATGGTAAATTCAAGTCTGTCATTAGTTAGCATTTCTGCCAAGGACAAATATTTCATAAACATCCCATTTAAATACCTGGAAGGCTGACTAAACCAAAAGTCTGTTTCTGGAAGGCTGTAGTAAATATTTTGACAGTTACATTGGTGGCAGAAATAAAACTCATAACATCGCTTTGGCCAAAAGGCTGAATGGCTCATTTGGAAATGTGCAGGTGTTCTTAGCCCCCTCAGTCTTCCCACAATGCACTCACTCCTTCTGCCCAAAGCAGCGGCTGACCACAGAAACGTCACCGGCCGTGTTCAGTCCAGTTGACATGCTGCACACTGACGCTTTTCTTCACACAGCCCCTGTTTGCTGCTATAGAAAGCCTCACAGATTGGCATTCTCACACCCCTTGCTCAGCTAAAGTTCCCTCTAATGGATGCGTCGAACAAATGTGCTATTCGGATGTTAAGCAATGACTGTTTATGTCATTCAGGTTCAATATTTAAAGAAAGATAATTAGCTATAATGAGCAGTGTTGGGGAACAGTTGCTTGCTAAGCTACACTAAGTTAAATAAGTTCAAATTAGGGCTGAACAATATATTGAAATAAAATCAATATTGTGATAGTCAAATCAGGAAGCCTGCAATTTAATGAAATTAATACACTGGCACTGTGTTCATTCCCCATTATAGATGCCGAAACACAGTATCATAAACTGCACGCACAATGACTCAAGACCTGTTCACACCAAGGACGATGATCATGATGACGATACATATATAGTTCTTATAATCGTTCTTAATGTAAAAGAATAGCAAAGTTCACACCACAATTATAACGATAACGACACAGAGGAACAATATTGTTGAAATCACTTTCAAAAAATATTATTTTCCCAGCTGATGAACCATTAAAAAAAAACATTGACAGCCAATCAGAATACCTCCTGTTTTAATGAGCTTGAGCATTTAAAGAGACAGCAGTGCACTTAGAATAAATAGAACGATATCATGCGTTGGTGTGGATGCTAATATATTTATCTTTAGTATTAGTACTAGTACTTGGTGTGAACGGGCCTTTAGCTGCACCGCAATTCAATGGATAAAGAATAGATGCTTGTTACTAGAAAAGCTACACTGTTTTAAAAACATCTGAGATAATATCACGCTATAGTTAGTCTGAACATGCCTACTTCTCTACTATAAAGTACCGGTAGGTGAAAACCAGTATGTGATAAGATTAGTATGTTTGAAATGACAGTATTCATAAAGCAGAATGTGAAAAGCATCCTGATGATCAACTACATCAGGCAAGATTCTGACGTGCCCATCTAATGGACACTACCATCCCATGCACGTCCAGATTTCATTCATAATACACATATTCATATTTCGTACCATATAGAACATGCATTCTCGGTCGCAACGTTTGTTCCTCATCAAATGCAGTAATCAGACAGGATGTTATATTAGAGGAATGATATATGAACTAACTGAAGCATCACAATCAAGCGGATAGATAAATGAATTTAAGAAGTGCCAGGATCCCTGCAAGGGAAGTTTGGATAGTCGTGCTGAGTTTGGGTGAGGCGGTCTGCTGTAAGTCAACGGGATGAGAGCAGGGACACGACCATTTGTCATCCCGTCAGCGGATTCAATAATTAATGGGCCATATCGCATCTCAGCCCGCCGTAGCCCAGTTCACCGGTCTCACTGCGCAGAAAACATATTGTCCCCGCAGTGTGGTCCGCAATGGCTTTTTAAAATTCCTCCTCATTAAGGAACATTCACTTGCACTACCAGTCATTTATTTGCTCTCTGTGACAAAGTGGCGGCCCCTTCAAGTTCACGCTCTCTTTCCCACGTCCCCGCGCGCTGTTTTAAATCATCTGCCCCGGGAGGGACGGGACCCTCTCGGGCTGCCGAGATATCTAATTACCCACAGTCCAGTGCAGAGATGATGACAAAAGAATGGAAAAGAGAGATAGCATTACTTTAATGTATCACCACCCCTAACTGTGAAGGTGGCATTTAGACTAATGCGCCTTCTCTTTTTGCTAACCGTTAAAAAATCGGCAGCAGAAACTACATCTGTGTGGATGTGTGTGCGCGCGGAGGTAGATTTTGTGGTGCAAGCGATCCTTTCCCAGGGCCGCGTCCTTGTTTTAGTGCGCTGAGAGGTGACTCTTGTTCCTAAACACATAAGGAAGTCAGGCAGCATTTGAACAGCTGTACGAGGCCAGTATTTACTCGTGGTGGGAACAATGACAGTGGCTGAAACTGGCAGACTAAAGGACCCTGTCTCAATACAGCTGCCACCAGGAAGCACGGAGGTGAGCTGGGAAACATGGGCCTCTCTTTTGACAGATATGTGTGTGAGCGTGGGAGCGTGTGTGACCATGCTATTCACATACACAGCCTGGCAATAGGATGAATTCACACACATTTCAGAAATGCCATTACAACGGTAGAGTCTGATGTTCACATTCACACTATAGCTGAGCTGTAGCTGAATAATGCCGGCTTGACCGATCATTTCATATAATAAAAGAATAGTTGCATTATGTCTTCTTAATATTATGATGCATTTAAAAAACAAACCAACAGTATAAATACGGTAGTCAGTAAACATCATAAATAATTTAAACAGTTTAGTTATAAACAGTATAAATAAAGTCAGTAAACTAAGATAATTTTTTTTAAATTAATCATAATTGTATTTAATAACCGCATAATTTATTCATGCAGTGTATGCAGGGAACTCACAAATAATCTTCTTTTGTTGGTAGTATACGTAGGGTACCAATATATTAGTTAATATATTATAGATTCAAGTAATTCTTATATCTTTGGGCTTATTTCTTATTTGTATTATCAATAAAAATATCAATAAAAGTATTAAAGTATAAAGTATCATCTGTGAGTATAAAGGCGTGGTGTGTCCATTACATTTGTTTAATTTTTGGAGCCATGGTGTGTCGACTTTTTTCCCCTTTTTAGGGTACATGACAACATTGTACAAAAAAACTGAAAAGTTTTTACTCTGCTTTTTTCGCATACAGACGACAACATTGTCAAAACGACTAAAAACGCTGTGTCATGCATTCCAGGCCGGTTGGCAATGTCATTTAGTAAAGAAACGCTAAGCGCCTAAAGAAGGCTGAACACATAATATGCACGAAGTCACCGTTTTCACAAATTTAAGTTTTTGTTGTTTATATGGAGACGACAACAGTATTGTTTTCAAAAACGCTGTTGTCATGTAAATAAATGCCCAAAATGATTTAGTTGTAAACGGCCCGTTAGTCTCTGTGACTTAAATGTCCTGTTCCAAACCTTTCTTTCATCTTCCGTGGAAGAATATTCAAGCTGCACTTTTCTATACAACAGAAGCATATAGTGACCTTGTACAGTCAAGCACAGAAAGCACAATGTGACATTTCAGTGAATAACAACTGAAATTTCAGTCAGTTCTTCTCATAAAGCTATCACCAATGCGGTTTTGAAACAGGTTGAGTAAATGATGCCAGAATTAGCCTATTATTTTTGGGTGATCTATCCCTTTTTCTAACTATTAAAGCAAAGAGCCATCAAGGTAATATCAGTTCATGGGGTAAAATTGAGAAAAAAAGAGAAGGAAAATACATTAATAGATGGGACATCACAGTTGGGTAGCTCATCTTAGAGAGGCATTTCAATCCACCATTAGTTCTGTTTCACCAACCTTACAATGAAATACACGCTCATTTTTTCCCTCTTCTATCTTTTTCTCTCTCCGTGACTTCATGTATGAAAAAGGATGTGTGACGATTTTTCTGATGAAAATCGCATAGTGTGAAAATGTCAGCCTCTTCTTTCTCCTATTGCTCTGTTTATGTTGACATTTATCAAAAGAAAAATATCAGCACTAATTCTAAAACAACAATAAATGTCACCTCGCATGTCCAGCACTGAACTAAAACGGTCCCACGATCGTGACGACTCAATATCATATCAATCGTAAATCGGGGCAATAAAACAGGTGTATGTTTTTCATCTGCAGTCGGTTGACAAGGTGGCTGGAATTCCTCCAGCTAATTGCACTGTATTCCTTCATTTCTGTCAAGAAATGCTTTCCAGCATGGTTAACCCACAGGGTATTGCAGATAAGTGACCTTTTCATCACAGCAAAATGACCTGAAGGTAACTTCTCCACTCCACTTGGTTGTTTCTCCTAGATAGCAATGAGCTTAAATTGAGAGCAATTGGAGTCATGTGCTTTTTTTTTCTCCTGAGAAAATGACACCATGAATCTTCTCAACAACAAAAAAAAACTAAGCAATTCTGAGCACATAAAATACCAAAAAAAAAAAAAAGTCAGATTTGAACATGAACTAGCTATAGCCTAGTTCTCCTACTGTCACTGCTGAGAAGAATAGCTTAAACTAGCAGGAATTTCCATTCTGGTCCAGGTTGGATTGTGTGGTATGAGCTGTTGTACTGGTCGACAAGCATAGCCATGATAAACTTGAGCTTTTGATTGAAGCTGGTTGAAATTTTCTAGTTACCGTATTTTAAAAAAAAATCATCTGAAACATGATGTGACGTACATTCCAAGCAAGGTGACTTAAATATAATGCAATAACATCAAGCATGCAAAACATGGACACATTAGATTTTTTTTGTGTCAAATGTATATAGTCCATCTGTGTTTTGTATTTCTGTGTTTTTTCTCAACAATGCATTTTTGACCCTATGCAACTTATAGTCAGGTGCTAGTTATTTTAACAACAGCAAGACGTCCTGCATGGACACCAGTAGACTAGAACATCATGGTGAGAACACAACATTTCAAAAACATGTGTTTTCTTTTGTTTCTATCTCAGTCTTTCCTAAGGAATGTTAAGAGAAAAATCTGAGACAAAGCTGATACTTCAGGACCCAGATAAGGACGTTTTGCTTCAGGATCAATATTTGAGATACCATACTATGAATGAGAATGTCAGAGAAATGAGAATGTCAGAAACCCATCCACAAGTGACAGATGAACTTGGGCTAAAATAGCAAATTCAACTCAAAACCTTTTATGTCAACAACATAAGAAATGCTAAACTAATATGCCCATTTATTTTTCCTATCCTAACTACGCATGATTATGGTAAGATGTACCGTATTACATTATTTGCTTTTAGCATTGTATTTAGACCCATTTCTGGGTCCTTCAGATTAAGAACCACTGGCTTTAATAAAACAACTGAGTACCAGCTGTTCCACTGGGATTTAACATGGCTGGATAGACAAGTCGTCACTTAACAAACTGATTTAAGGCTGCTCCATTAATGTCTTGGCTACTATCAGTGAAACTATCACAATGTACGTGTAGAGTTTCCATCAATTCCCAGAGTTCAGTTGAGATGCTTCCTCTACACTCCCTCATTTCCTCCTGTGATCCGCACCCCCCACCTTTTTTTCCTCCCAGGTGGCTCCGTGGCCGCGGCCGGCAGAAATGTGATAGGCCTAATCCCATTTAGCCTAATTGCATCTGCAGTATGAGCGCTTTCCCTGTGTTCGATCACGTGCCTGCCTGCCTGTCCTTTCAGAGCTACAGAAAAGCCGCTCTCACACACACACACACACAAACACTCTCTTCCTGTCACATCCGAGCTCTGTCCTGAAGCATGCTGTCCGAAAAAAAGTAGGAGAGAATGACACATCTACGCTCCGGACATCTTCTCAAGAGATGCATGATGGGATGGAATATTCTCTCTCCCAGAGGGTTGGACCGAGGCATGGAGGATAATGAGAGAGAGAGTGGGCTATTGTCAGACATTTCTCACTCATTATCCTGGTGCTTTCTGGGAGAGGGTGCATTAGACAGGCAGACAGGAATGGGGTGAAACTGGAGTGGTCAATCATCTTAGACGGTGAGACTTCATCACCCTCAGAAACCCTTTCATCATCCTGCTTTTCTTTCCCTCCATCATTCACACACTTGCATGGACACACGGATAGGCTACACACTCACACCTTCCCACACAATCAGCCCATAGGGAAATAAATTGTTAGTGGTGATACGAGCAAATAAAAATTCACCTGCCGGCCAGGATATCTAAAAATTCACCCATCGCACTGAGACTCTGCATCTCTCTGACAGCTCATCTAAAGGCTTGAGACTCTTGAGAAACATTCTTAGAAACAATTAAAATAGGAGAATGTTACGGGACGATAAATGTGAACATTTCTTTACAATATGTTTTGTAATAAAATGAAAAAATAGATTATAAACAATAAGCTAAAAGTGTGTAAAAACAAATGCGCAGGATACAGTTGTGCAGGATACAATAAATTAAATTAAAAATGGACTAAAAAAAAATCCTACCCACGGTCATGTTGGAATTTTTTTTTTTTGAATACAGCGTTTCAATAAGAGACCTTCAACGGCATTATTGAAGGATGAAACATTCTTGATGAGGGTCTCCGGGTCAAATGTTGTATTATTCAATAAAGATTTGCAAGCTATATGACAGTGTGTATAGGGTTCATTTTGAAAAAAAAAAGAAAATTTACCCACAGGACTTGGAAAAAAGTATTGCAGAATGCCTGTGGGATGATAATAAGACCGAATTATATAAAACCTGATTTTTCTCTCCCACCCTTGCTAAAATGATCCACCCAATATAGGTTTAAATGTGTTAAATCTCCCAAACTTGAAGCAATTTCAAGCTAGTTAAAAAAAGCCCTTCTCTGCTGTGTTCAGGTGAGTCGCCTGCAGACAGCACACTGAAATCTGTCACCTTAAAGCAGCAGCTACAAATTCAATTAATATGCAAATGCACCCAACTTGATGAGGTGTCTTAACAAATAACCCTGAATAAAGATAAGCATGTTTAAGGTTGTTTTGTTAAACAGGCGCCCACCCAATGTCAAATCACTAGGTGACAGGCTCTTGAAAGACCAGCACTGGCATTTCCACGCTCATTTATTACAATACCTTTGCGCTCAGCTACATCTGCTGCTATCAAAATAACTGTCACAACATTTACTGTTTAATCCAACTGTAGTCTAGATTGAGATGGAGCCAATTTACAAGGTCTGTCTGGGCTTGTTTTCTTTCTGTTGCATTTGTAAAGAGGGTTGGAGGAGGAAAGAGAGCCGGGTTGTGGGACTAGGGACAGGGTGGATTGATCTGGTTCTCGCGACCAGCATCACATCACCCATCATGCCTCTGGGCTAAACCAAGCACCTCTGCTTAACAGCATTCATCTCTCCTCAGAAGGGTATATGAGCTGAAACCGGTGACTGATTACTTGGGAGGCTCTAACTCAGCAGTTTTACAAGATTTCAGCTCGGGTCCCTTCATCTCACACGCGGGTGCTTTTGATTGGTGCACACTTGAAGGTGGTGTTTAAAATCCTTGAATGTTTACAAGTAATTACTGAGGGGGGATTAAGTGAAGGAGAAACGTCCTCCTGGAGCAGGACGCCATAAAGCGGGGTGAATTAAAATCAGGATGATAATAAACCGTGGCAGCGTCCTCAAGAATTTAGAGGGTGACGGTTCAGTTCTCTGTGACTTTTGGTGCTATACTCGAAATATGCCATGAATAAAATGCACCATAAAAAATAATTAATTATATTTGTGCTTTAAAAAATATATGCCTATGTTTATGTGATTGAGAAGTGGTTAGTTTTAGGGTAGATGTGGCTTAAAAATATCTATATGGTGGTAACATTTAACTATACAAATATAATATAAAGGATTCATAAAGATTTTTTACATTTCTTAAGCATAGTTAAATACACATTTTAGATGCCATCAATGTGTACAAAATATAGGCTATATATATATGGATACCTGCTAATATTAATAAGACCAGGCTGGACTTTATTTAGTAATGTTGTTGTTTTTTAGTAATGAGGATTTGCTATTGATAGAAAAAAATAAAAGGTGTTGTTTGCTTAAAGATTATTATCCATTTTATTATCCATTACAGACAAGCAACGGAATGGCTGCATCCGAAATCACATACTTCCCTACTTTATAGGCAAAAAACAGTATGTGACAAAAGAAGTGCGCATTCAAAGCACTCAAGATTAGTCTAAAAGTACCCGGATGACTACTTCTACTGGCGAGATTCTGAAGTGTGCATCCATTACGATGGACACTTTACTATCCCATGAGCCCACGGAAGAGGATTTGTGAATGGGGATGATGTGACGCAATGTTGTCACAGAGACTCAGTTTTTACACTATTGAGAGGAATTCTAAAACAAATTGGTTCTAGAGTTTTCTCTGCATATTATGCAGTAATACAAGTATTTTGACCAAAAATAGAGGCACATTTCAACTTTATAATTAAAATTGGATGTCATGCACTTGTCAGAGGCAAACTTGTAAAGTAACGGCAATGTTGTAATATCACATGCCTATAAACACACACACACACACACACACACACACACACACACACACACACACACACTCTCTCTCTCACTTTGACACAAAAGTAGAATTATAGGCCAAGGACTGATCATGATTAAAGTGTCCTGCGCTCACCTGCCCAAGTCTAATCAAGGCGAGCTGTGATTGCACTGGTAAAGTGACTGTGTGTGTGTGTGCTGGATGGGCAGCTGGAGCCCTATGAGAGCTGCCCCCCCACCCCACACCCACCCCTTGTGCTCCAGTCAGAGGTGAATCAATCATGTCCAAAGATGTCAGCATCTGCCCAAGCAATTTTATATGGGAATAAATGGCAGATGGGGATGTTGTTCTCTGTTTAATCAGTTCCACCAAACGCAGTTTTATCTCGTATAAAATGAAACCATCTGTACCACAGAGAGGTGTAAAGGTTCAAGCACGGATACACAGAGGCAGGGAGAGACGGAGGAGGATATTCAGAGCGAAAAAATGCTAACTGTCGAAACAAGGGCAAATTTCAGTGTCGTACGAGCAGAGAAATATTCCGTAAAAATGATTTCTTCCTGCTCTATCATTCTCTCACTCCCTCTCACAGGAATATTACCCATGGGCTGCAACCATTATATCCAGACCCATTTATTTCCAGCACCTCCAGTCAGGCACACAGGCCGTAATTTGGTCTCAGGGAACGGTTCAGTTGTGAGGGGGAGACAGGCCTGATGAATCCCCTTTGTTTTAAGTGGATATGATGGTTCCCAGTGTGCAGGAATTGCATTTAAGGGGCTAGCTTAAGGCAGGAGGATGAGGAGCGGAGGAAGATGGAGGCGGGTAACTGAGAGAAAAACGGTCCCCGAGTTACACAGACCAAGAGCCTGACAGACACCATTAATACTCTTCTGTCCCTGAAAGACACTTGAGACAGTAAAGCACAAGCAGGGAGTGGCACACTTGCAGCCCTGCTCATATTAGGAATGTGATTATGTAGGACATTGTAACATTTGTACATTTTCATTCATAATTCAAAGAGCGCTACAAGTCTACCTGTTAACTTTTGGTTTTACGAAACATATCTGTGACAAGAGCAATAATAAGATTAAAATATTTACAGTGAGAAAGACTTGATCATAATATTTCTCATATATTGTTGTTTTATATGTTGGTCAGATTGTCTCTTCCTATGACCAGAAATAGCCGCACCGTGGACCGGATGCCGTTAAGTCAGTTAAGCTGGACTGCAGGAGTTTCAGGCCAATTTATCCACGATTTAACACTTCCCGACATTTGGAGAAAACAATCTTGTCCAGGGCATCAGTTGGTTCCGATGTTCGGCCTGGATTATCTGGTAATGTGAGGCTTTTACAGATCAAATCTTAAACCTCCCGATCTGCTCGCGGACACATCGGGGCCACCCCGACAATATCATACATGTTTGATATTTAGGATTTTAAATCGGGATGATTACGACTTTGATTACGTCAGTACTTCCACAATAGCCAATGAGAGACAAGTCTACAAGGAGACGGAAGTGACTCAACTTTTGAAATGGCGACCGCGAAACAACAAGCAGGAACGGCTGGTCGAAATGTGGCAACAACAGTTGCCGCGACAGTTTCTATTTTGTTTACATCCTCTTCCCGGTGAGATCACGTGCGGTGCTGAATCTAGCATGATAATCTTAGGAATATATTGTAGTGTGCGATGCACCACGATTTTCAAATCTTTCACATTTTCAAATCTTGTAGTGTGTGCATAAGGAAGATTAATAAATAAATTGATGAACGAGTCAAAAAGTCCAAAACAATGTTTTGCCACAAATGTTGTTGATTGAGCTTGAACTTGTATAACACATAATATTCCTTTAACATGATGTCATGTTGTGGTTGGTTAATCTGATATTTTTTTAAAAATCTCTTTTAACTGGACCTTTTCTCAAACGCCAAAAACCCACGATACAGAATATCAATAACACTGCAACTTTAAGAGCAATCAGACAAAAACATGTGTGGATTAAAGGGCTTTCACTGTAAAATTGATTTATTATATCTACTGTTCTGATGTTTAGAGTAAAACTTCTTCCTGAATATATCAGTCTGCTATTTATGGTTATTTTTGACTATTCCAAGAATATTGCAAAAGAACAATAACTAAGACAGAAATACAACAGAAACAAAACAGTCAGTTTAATAAATGAGTACATGAACAATAAATTAGCATTTAGAGAGATCTACATTAGAGAAAAAATAATAATGTGCTAATTAGCCGATATTTGCCCTGTGTTTATGCATGTGCAGCGGTGAAGGCGGCAGGCTACTGCTGATAGGACAGACCCCTCTTGTTACATGAAAGCCATCTTCCCCCTCACCCCATATCAGGGGTTTTAATTAAATTTTCTGCTTGGTTTAAAGATGAGAGCTGCTGACCTGACTTCAGGAGCTTTTTCTCCTCCTCCAAGTGGCTCACTCCCATCATCCACCCTAATGTGACTGATACATTGTGACACAAGTTAGATACGTAATTTGTTCCAGAAAATGACTTAGCGTCATGCACCGTGCTAAATCGAAACAATGAGGGGGCCGGGGGACCGTGGAACGGCGATATCTCCAGCCCACAGCAGCCTTCACTCCTGTCTGCCTTTATCTAGCCAGCATATGAATATTTAATATCGGCACGGACCAAAATTGCTCTAAATAAGTGGCGCTGATGAGAGATTGCCCGCTAGCAAGACGCAGTGAGTCAAACGACACAGAGGGGGGAAAAAAAGCTCATTCGTTTACGGTCAGGAAGTATACGCATTTCATACAAGCAAAGTAACATGCTCGCACAGAGAGACTGCTGTAATAAGAGACTGCTTGTGTCAAAATAATATGTGTGACCAGGCCTCAGATTGGAGATGTTTTTTTGGCTCTATATCTATGATGGATGGCCGAGCACGAGACTCAACTCCAAATCACCCCCCTTGGACTACTTCATTAATATGAATTGAGTCATTTTTACACAAGAGAAGTGCATAGAAATAGAGGTGGAGATGGTGTGTTGGTGGGAAACTGGAGGAATTGTGACAAGAGTGAGATGGCTACACTGACTGAGAGTACTAGATGAACATGCTCTTTCTGAAGTCTCGTTTAGAGCTCCGTTCATGTTGTCTAGACCGTGTCAAGAAGAATTATAAAGGTGGGAATTAGCAGGCCATGTGGATGAGCTGCATGATCATTGCAGTTGGAGATCATGGTTTGAGTCAGATATTTATTTATCTCATTGTCTCTCATTTTACGTTCTGTTTAAGCAGCAAAAAGTAACACTTAGTTTAGGGTCCGATTCTCACTATTAACAAGTTGCTTATTAGCATGCATAGTACTAGGATATTGGCTGTTTATTAGTACTTATAAAGCACATATTAAAGCCTTATTATGCATGACTGTATTCTACATTCCTTAATCCTACCCAATACATAAACTTAACAACTTACTATCTATTAATAAGCAGTAATTAGAAGTTTATTGAGTTACTTAATAGTGAGAATTGGAGTCTAATCTATAGTGTGACAAAACCTTTTTTGATAAAAATATCAAAAAAAAATTGAGATAATTTTTGTACCAGTAAAAATATCTGAACATCCTAAAAGCAAGTTTAATTATGATAATTGGGGATGCACCATTCAAAAATATACATTATTTTACAAATTAAAAGCTAACATCAAAAGTATTTTAAATCTAATATTGGCAGATTCAATATACAACATGGATGATTTAATTAAAAACAAATAATAGTAATAATATTGGCCAATAGCCAACATGGCCATGATAAATCATGCAACACTACAGAGAAAATATTTAAAGAAAAGAAAAAACTAAACTTCTTTCAAGATATAGGCTATTCTCAAAAAAGAAACAATTTACATTAATGTGTGGCGATAATGCGAATTTCAAACATACTCTTTTGCTATTCTAGACAAAATAAATACATACAAATAAAAGAGAGGGAAAGAAAAAAGTCAATTGCTGACATACAGTAGTAGGACTATAAAGGTATAAAATGTTTGTGGATAGCAACGGTCCCTGCTTTAAAGCAAAGCAAAGAAAAGCCCATTTCCATTGCGCTGCTGGGGTTTGGCGATACATATGGATGGTTTCATGTCAGTCCTGCATTAAGCGTCTCCCTCTGGAATGTAAAGCAGTGTAGCTGGGCAGAGAGGAACTCCTGAGGGAAATCAACACATCAGCCACAGCTAGTCTGCTTCAGCCCTCTCTGACATCTCCATTAGCAACACTGCCAACAGTATCTACCACTGTATATTCAGCTTTATGCCCCCACATCATGAAATATGAAAAAAATAGTACATATACACACACAGACACACACACACTGTACTTTAATATATTGCTAGTGTTGCTAATGGAGATGTTAGAGAGGGCTGAAGCAGACTAGCTGTGGCTGATGTGTTGGTATATAGCCTATATACTAGTGGACTATGATATATAAAATATAATGAACTAATACTATTACTCTGAAACATGTATGAATAGCCTACTCTGATATATTAATATAAAAGAAAAAAAAACAGCTGCATTTCCACTGCATGTCCACAGGAACAAATCAGTGTCAGGCCAGGCGATGCTGCTTTTGACTCTGAGAGCTTGGCGCACGCAGGTCATCCGTGATCATGACCCCCATGTGCACACTGACCCCCGAGCAGCACTTAAAAGCCTTGTCTCATCTGGAGGAGTGGTGACACAATGCAATCACAGCTTTACTGGGCTGTTTCCATTCACTGAGGCTTTTAGGCACACTTCTAAAGCACATCCCTTAATATGGTTTCAATCAGGGCTAGGTGATATATTGTATGTTCACAATATGTTTGCAATGATTTTGCTGGCGATATTAAATTAGGCAACACTGAATATCGAATATGCCTGAATGCACTTTTTATTGGCCATTAAGTTTCCTAAAAGGCTGTGCCATTAGACTAGTTTGAAAATCCCTGCTTGTCTTGTGATTCACGAGTATGAGAGAACTGAGAGAGATGTTTTATGAGCGTCACAGTAACGGTCACGAAATCTCTGCACATTCTACATTATATTAAAAAGCTTCAGCAAAAACACTGCTTATGTAGGAAAATATATTTGTTTATTAAACTGAAGATTGTTTTTTCAATTACAAAAAAAAATCTGAAATACTATTTTTTCTATACATTATGTATTTTAAAAATGTATACAAAATATTTAAAATATTTATTTTTAAAACAAGTATTTCATAAAAAATACTGTGGAACATTTTTTCATAGTTTTTTTTTTTACATTATGAATCTAATTGGGTATCTGGTGGAAATGATGGTTCTTCTAATAGAAAATAAACCATTTCTTCATTCAGTCAAGCCATTTCAGAGTGAATACATAAATCTAGATATACTGAATAACCATCAAAAGACAAATATTGAGAATGTTTAGCTACCGTTAATTGCCCCACGATAACAAATCCATATTTGTTCTCTAGAGAGGATTTGTACTTTTGAGGTCTGATTTATAAGAGGCAATTTGGTCAGTATGTAATCATTGGATTTTTATATCATCCTAAGAATTTCTGTTGTTTTTACCTTAACAAATGTCCATCAATACCCTCATAAAATCTACTTAAATCTTTGCAGGCCAAGACAGCGGTTAGCCTGCTCTGATTTTACCAAATCAAGGCTTAAACCCCATCTCATCATCTTTCCCTGACCTCTCTTACCGCATTGGCTTGCTAAACAGTGCGCTGTCTGTTCAAGCGAGCGGTACACAAATGCAAAGCGATGTAAGGACATTGCAGTGGTTTGGTAGACAAGAGAGAGTTCACTGACAGCCGTTTTGGTTGGACTCAGCAAAAAAAGGGAACACTACACTCTAGTGATGAAAACAAAGGGCTGTGTGTGTGTGTGTGTGTTTGTTCGACTCACCCTAAAGACCCCCACACACCCCAGCAATGACGTGTGAATCAGGGTCCGCAGTCAAGCTGACACACGGCCTGTCCTCTAGCCTTGCTCATGTAAAAAGCCAGCGAAGCGGCAATGCCGCAAACAGGCACGAGAGAAGAGAGAAGTCGTACATCTCAAGACCTCCAGAATGCCAACTATGTGTCTGTCATCTACATGACAAGAGAGCAGTGACCTAGCATTGACGCACACCATCCCACACACACACACACACACACACACACACACACACACACACACACACACACACACACACACACACACACACACACACACACACACACACACACACACACACACACACACACACACACACACACACACACACACACACACACACACACACACACACACACACACACACACACAATCTTGGAAGAGATTAGCTGAAAATTAGCCCCCACTGGCACAGATAGAAGGAAAAAATTGAGACAAGCATTTATAAGTGAAATGTGTATTATATTGTACATGATTAAATATGTCAAGGCCTGCCAAATGTGGTGGTTTGAATCCATTTTAGGGTCTTTTTCTGTCAGAACGGCTCATGCCAGCAAGATGGTGAAGTACAAATATTGCAGTGTTGAATTATGGACCTTATTTGAGCATGCTGTGAAAACACTTTGTTCCTTCTTAGGGTTATTTTTCTAAGGGTCCTTGAAAAAAGTTTACAATTAACCCGATGACAGATTAGATACTATTATAATCAGCCAAACATCATTATATTACACTGATCATTTTTCATTCCGCTATTTATCAGGCAAATGGATTTGCCAGAACAGTCTAGCATATATAATGAGCTTTATTCCAAAACCTAAATAGCTAGCATTCTAAGGTGTCAGCATAGGCATCATTTTAAGGCAGCAACATTATGGAGGGAGCCTTCTAAGATACCTTGTTTTAGTGATTGCGATTAAAAAGAAAAGAAAAAAAGAGTCCCAGAGTTTACTACAGTGCAATAAAATCAATGAAAATTTCAATCAAGGTGGTTAAAGTAAAAATAAATGCTGATTAAATTAAAATTCATACCAAAGACATATACACCTAAACAAATCATATTACTATGTGCGGGAGAGAGTGAAATGCTAAATATGGAGTAGGGCTGTAAACAATTAATCGCGATTAATCAAATCCAAAATAAAAGTTTGTGTTTACATAATATATGTGTGTGTATTGTGTATAATTATTTTGTATATATATATAAATACACACAAATGCGTGTATATATTTGAGAAATATTTGCATTTATATACTGCATATATATTTTTATATGATTTATATTATATTTAAATATAACTATTTTATACATAAATAACACATGTTCTTTGTGTATTTATATATACAAAATAATTCTACACAATACACACACATATATTATGTAAACACAAACTTTTATTTTGGATTCGATTAATCGTTTACAGCCGGAGGAATACGTCCTGCCTTCTAAAAAAAAAAGCCAATCACCAATTGGTGAAGACATTGCGTCACTGCAGCTTCAGTAAGAAGTTCAGAACAGAGACTCACGCTTAGGACTGAACATGCAAATTGGCTGGACTACCCTAAAAAGTAAGCTTCTGTAAAGCTATTTGAGCATAAGAAACACCATTTATGGGACAGGTAAAGGTCAGATGACCTTTTACACTTCATTCAAATCTGAGAGCTTTCTGTCTCTCCATAGACAGCTACGCAACGGACACTTTGACGCTTCAAAAAGTTCATAAAGAGATCGTAAAATTAATCCATATAAATTGAGCGGTTTAGTCCGAAATTTCCTGAAGAGACACGATCACTTTATATGATGAACAGATTGAAATTAAGCTTTTATTTATTCACATATAAACATTCATCAACTCACACAATATGTGGTAAACGGAAGCTCAAGCATGTTCGCTTGACTTGCGATGACCAATGAGGTTCATTCTCATGTTACGCAGCACGTTTGAGCTTCTGCAAGAACCAATGAGGTTCATTCTAGTGTTATGCAGCACGTTTGAGCTTCTGCAAGAACCAATGAGGTTCATTCTAGTGTTATGCAGCACGTTTGAGCTTCTGCAAGAACCAATGAGGTTCATTCTAGTGTTATGCAGCACGTTTGAGCTTCTGCAAGAACCAATGAGGTTCATTCTCGTGTTACGCAGCACGTTTGAGCTTCTGCAAGAACCAATGAGGTTCATTCTCGTGTTATGCAGCACGTTTGAGCTTCTGCAAGAACCAATGAGGTTCATTCTCGTGTTACGCAGCACGTTTGAGCTTCTGCAAGAACCAATGAGGTTCATTCTCGGGTTACGCAGCACGTTTGAGCTTCTGCAAGAACCAATGAGGTTCATTCTAGTGTTATGCAGGACATTTGAGCTTCTCTAGGGGTCAAGCAGGTTCAGTTGAACTTCTGTTTATGTTCACTGATCAATGTTTATATTTAAATAAAAGCCTAAATTAAATTTGTTCATCATATGAAGCAATCATGTCTCTTCAGAAAATTTGGACTAAACCGCTCAGTTCATATGGATTTGTTTTACGATCTCTTTTTGAACTTTTTGAAGTGTCAGTTGCATTGTGGTCTGAGGGACAGAAAGCTCTAAGATTTCATCAAAAATATCTTCATTTGTGTTCCGAAGATGATTGAAAGTCTTACGGGTTTGGAACGACATAAAGGCGAGTAATTAATGACAGAATTAAAATTTTTAGGTTAACTAACCCTTTAAGTCTGCTGTATAATTTTATGCTTAGTAACACATTTTTATCCTAAAGCAACATGCTAACATCAAACTCTATTGAAAACAACTTAAAATCGAAAACACCTAGTGCGGCTTTGGTTTGTACGGTGCTGCTCATGCTATGCAAACTTGCTCCCTATCTAGACAAGCTCCAAATAATTACTTACTTACTACTTAAACGTAGTAAGCTGCCTAGTGTCAAGTGTCAAAAGTTCAAAGGTCCATTTTTAATTACCACAATGACTGGAACATGATGTATAATCAAAACGTCCTCGCACTTGTTTTACAGTTGTTAAAATGCAATTTCACAGGATTTTAGCAAGTGAAAATAAAGAGGTTCTGACAAATCTCATTATCTGTCTCATCTGGAAGAGATATGCCAGCTGTAGACCACACGCTCAGAGAGAGAGAGAGAACGAGGGATAGAGAATATACTTCTGTTTTGACTAGTGGTGCATTTCTGATGAGTATCATAAAGAAGTGTCCCTCTTTCTTCCTCTTTCACTCACTCGATCACCACCATTCATCTCCAGCAATACCGTTGGTATTGTAATGCAGTGTGTGTGTTGGTGAGAGAGAGAGTTGTGGTGCGGCGGTCGTGCAGTGATTTATAACCCCTGCAGTGTGCTCGTAAATCACACCTGAGTCTGTGCGCTTCTTAAACGCCCCGCGTCCTGACAGCGTTTACCTTTTATAAATGATCGGGCTTTTACCTCCCATTGAGATCCAGCCGTGGTTACTCCCTCTCTTTCACTCCGCCTGCTCTCTTCTCAGCTCTCATCTGCCTCATTCTTTTACTGCCACTTCCTCTTATTGTCCATCTCTCCCTTTCATCCTCTCTGCCTCTCTGTTTAGTCCTCTCCTCCTTTACCACTTTCAGTTTCTTTTCTGACTTTGTTGACCAGTATCAACAAGGCCTGTTTGACCACATACACAAAAGCAGCATGTAAGCAACTCAGCAGCGTAACAGCAGAAAATATTACAATTATATAAAATAATAATTATAGTTATAATACATAATAGGGCTGAGCATTGACATAAATTTCACAATTCAATTCAATTTTGATTCACAAGCTGCGAACACCAGTTTTTAATCAAAGGAAAAATATGTTATATTGAAGGTTAAAATTTGTATACAAACATTTAAATTGCTCATAACTCCAATTATAATATCCAATTATATTTTTTTTGTAATATAAACATTTAAACAATGGCTGTTATAATAACTTTTCATGACGGATAAACATACATTCAATGAGTTTTCTGAGGTAGATGTAATATAAGTGACATTGTTTACATGCTGTTTTATTGATGTTTTTCCACGGTTAAAACACTGAGCAATTACACGAGACATGATATATTTCAGCAAGTTGTACTGTATCTTTCAATATACCTTTTGATGTTCAATCGTGTACTTTTTGAGCTATAACTAGTAGTAAAGCGAAGGAAATAATTCATTCACGCGCACTCCGCTTTGCAGTTTAGCTTGAACTGAGGGTAAAGAGCGCTAAAATTGTATTTATTGTTTGGATTTCATAATAAAAAGGACATAATTTTAAATCTAGCCTATTCATAACAAAAGTAACAAAGCTTACTTAATTTACTAGATGAGAGGTGCACTACAAATAATGTTTGGTCAAGTAGTCCCGCATCAACTAATTGATTCTCGGGGTTTAAGATTCGGTATCGGTTTATCAAAATGAGAATCGATTAAAATCAAGACATCACTATTTTTCAACCCGATTTTAAGAAAACATTTTAGCTGAAAATAGTGTTCCTTAACACAGACCTAGTTAGAGGTCACTGTGCTGCTGCAAAACTCTCAATTATCCTAATCCATCTCTCCATTTTTCTCTCCTCTTTTAAATGCAAAAATAAATAATATATGTGCGACTGAGTCCGGATTTTTCTGTTTGGCTACTTGTTTGCTTGTGTTTGTCCACGGCACACCTGTATGCTGTATATTGTGCCAGCGTGGGGTAACAGACCAGAGGCACAGCTGCAGGGCTGTGCTGCAAGATAAAGGTGAGGTCCTGTGCACCGCGACAGTGGATATAATGCTGCTGACTCCATATAATAGCCTTGAATAGAGCCAGCGAGAATAGATCTCTCTCGCTCTCCACTTAAAACACACACACACCCGGTAAATAATCACACTGCCTCACATAAAAATCGTAGTTTCTTTCACCAATGATGGACAAAGAGAAGCAGAACCCCAAACACACACACTTTCACTCCACTGAATCTTTTTCTTAATCAGTAATTATGTCTTGTTTTCCAGTAACCAAAATCTAAATATTATGGAAGCCCGTTTGCACTTCTGATAGAAAAAATTATAATTGTTTGTGACTACAATATATCTCACAATGTAACTCACATTCGCAATTGTGAAATATTATTATCCGAGATATGTTATAAGATAATTGTACGAATAAAATTGTAAGATATAATGTAACTATTTCTTATTTTATACTTTATATCACTTATTATTTTTAGGCAAAAATATCCTTTAAACATGATCGTGAGATATTCTGAAATGTATTTTGCATAAATTTAACAGTTTTCGATTAAGGAAGAAAAACTATCCACCAAACTTGTTTTCAGGTAATATACCTTGAATTAAGTCTTATTATCTTGCACAATTACACAAATCTTGCTTTAAGGATGTTTATACAGGAAAACAAGACAAAAAGGCTGAAAATGACTTTTCTCGATGTTTACGCTCCACACTTCTGTGGAGTTTATATAACTCAATTCCAAACATGAGAAGGATACATAACAAATGGTATAATTAAAATCACATGCCTAATTTCACATTGATGCAGCAAACAGAGGCATTGATGTATAACTTTGCTCTGATCTTGTGCAGCATCTTTCAACATGATTCATCAGAATGAAGCGAGATCAGACCTCTGGAAGTGCTATATCCATTGTAATTTATTCCCCCTGCCTTGACAGCCACGTCTGATATGTGAAATACCAATATGCAGTAATTCAGCACACGCCGAACACTATTATGAATCATGTGTGTGGCTGTATGTTCACAAACCTTCACCAAACAGGTGATTCCCCCCCCCCCCCAACCCTCCCCTCCTCTCCTCTTTTTTTATAGCCCTTACTTTCTAAAATCGGTTCAACTCAACATTTTATTTAATTTTGTAAAGTGGGATTCAAAAGTGAAAATGTTATTTAATTTTGTATTTTTTTAAATTAGTATAAGTTTTTATTAAAAATTTTATTATTATCCTAAGAATTTAAGTGAAAAGTTGAATTAAAACATTTACATGATTAGCATAAATTCTTACTACCGTATTTGGTTTGTTTCTTTTACTGTAATGAGATGTTTGTTAAACCTGATGTTCTTCATGTTCTCAAGCATAAGCTAATAATGAAAAACACCATCTTGTGCTTCAATGGAAACAAGAACATCTGTATAAAGAGTCACATGACCTAGAAATCATGCAAAAATATATATCTTTTTTTTTGCTTTATAATTTCAGTCATAAATAAGTACTTTTGAACCCGAGTGTTTTTGAGCAACATTAAGAACAGATTTACTGATCTCATTTAATAAATGGCTACAATAATTTTTGCAATTGTTTGCAATCATTGCATAGCCATAGCATCATTGCATAGCCAGATGAATGCTGCTTAAACCTAAAGCAATAAAAACTATTTAGACTTAGCCAATATCATAAAACTTATTTTTGCATGATAGGCTACACTAAATATTGCTAAATAAGGGATTAAATATATATAACACTGCAGAGGTGATTCTCATCCAAAAATATTTTTACACAAGTTATATCTCAAATAACAGAAAACACTTCATCTAACTGGCCACGATGTATAAATACTATCTATGTATCAGCTGCTCATTTAGTCAGCTATCCATCTGTTAGATCGTTACACACTTGATCTTTCCTCAAAAGCGTCATTTCTTATTCAGTTCCAACTTTCCGTGGCATGATATGAAACGGAACATGCGAGATGAACCAGAAAGACAGACATTTCTTCTTCTTCTTCCTTTTTTTCACATTTTTAACGTGACAGTTGCTCTTTGTGTTTGTGTTGGCTGAGCTACAGTGGAGCTGAGAAATGCAGTAGATACGCAAAATTGTCCACCAGCCAGCCTGATGGGTAGTTCAGTTTGTTTCGAGAGAAAGAGTGGAAGACAACGCTCTCCTCGGTCGCACGACATCAGGAGTTTCCTCAACTCCTCATGGGATGCATTGCATTGATCACAAGATGTGCGTGGCGTTACTGCTGCGGTTGTAGGATTTAATCCCATTGACTTCCATAGTAATTTTTTTTTTCCTACTATGGAAGTCAATGGGACCAGTTAACTGTTTGGTTACTGACATTCTTCAAAATATCTGCCTTTGTGTTCAGCAGAAGAAATAAATTAATTCAGGTTTGAAACAACTTGAGGGTGAGTAAATGATGACAGAATTTGCATTTTGAAGTGAACTATCCCTTTAAATTGGGCAGTGGGGGGGGGAATATTCCCATTGGTTAAGATTGGATTTACTTCTCAAGTAACATATCTGCTTTTAAGGATGGCTCGACATTTTACTGGAAAATACTAAACTTACACACACAACTCCTCAACATTCTTTTAACAGTAAGTAAGTGTACAGTGTGTATACACCACTCGATCTGAACCCTGGTGCTAGAAACATGCTGACCCTTGCCTTACAAACACCAAGCGTCACTGGGGTCATCACTCCTCATCACATACAGTATTACACTGGCCAAGGACAATGTTATTCAGTTATTCAAACCCCCAGCTGCTAATGTAGACGCTGTGCTCACATGTTATTAATTAACTATGAAACAGGGGGTCC
Source organism: Phoxinus phoxinus (assembly GCF_949152265.1). Lineage (NCBI taxonomy): Eukaryota > Metazoa > Chordata > Actinopteri > Cypriniformes > Leuciscidae > Phoxinus > Phoxinus phoxinus. Next base: position 26,917,977 of record NC_136888.1, read on the forward strand.
AGGCAAGGCCATGGCAGGTTCTTCAATGTATCACAAATATATACTGTAACACCCATTCTTTGAGCTCATCATGTAAGTATTTGGTTTAAACGTGGTGGCCAAAAACATGTTTTTAAAAGCAGTTCAATGCTCAAAAATCTCTCAAAAATGTCTAAGGGCAAGATAGAAATAGTCACAGGAAAAGTATTTGGCTTACTGAGCCGCCGCATAAAAACATGAAAGTTGAAATTCAATGACTGCACCTTTGATATAACAGCTAACAGAATGTGGCTCCAAAAACCAACAGGACACGTGGAAATGATCTCATACAGTAAAGTTAAAGTGATAGTTTGTTTGCAAACTTGTATGCCTTTCTTTCTTCTGTGGAACAAAAAAAAAAAAAAGATATTCTGAAGAATGTACTAGTCACTCTTTTCTGTGCATTTACATTGAATAGGGACTAAAGCAATCAAGCTTTAAACAGCCCCATAACATATAAATTAGACCTATCATAAAAGTAATTAATTTGACGCTTGAGCAATAGATTCCAAGCCATACAATTCAAACAGATTATTTTTTTTCAATGCAAACAGCCATTGGTGGGATTGGTTATACGATCTACTTAGGCTTACGATGTTTTTGGGAAACGCTGCCCAGATAGTTTTTGGACAAAAAGAACGATTAACCTAATTCACGAATCAGAGCTCTCATAAACTGTTAACCCTAACATGCGTAAGGTTTTTTAAAGAGATAGTTCACCCAAAAATGTAAAAAATCTGTCACCATTTACTTACCATCAAGTTGTTCCTAACCTGGATGAATTTCTTTCTTCTGATGAACACGAAAAGAAGATATTTTGAAGAATGTCGTAACCAAAAAGTTGATGGGTCTAGTATTTTTTTCTCCATGTTATGAAAGTCAATGGGGTCTATCAACTGTTTGGATACCTATTTCTTCAAAATATCTTCTTTTGTGTTCAGCAGAAGAAATAGATTCATACAGGTTTGGAAAAACTTAAGGGTGAGTTCTGTAAATGAAAATGAATTTTTGGGTGAACTAACCATTTAAGGTGACCATTATTTTAGAATAGATCACCTTACTATATCCAAGGTGATATATCAAGCTTGTAATGTGTCATCACAATAAGTGGCTGGTAAATTGGGAGATGAATAGTGTAAACTTTATAGTTGCCTACACAATGCGTTTCTGACATGACTCAAATAAAACACGTTGTCAAATTATGTTTGAATTATTGCCACTTTTATAGACATCATCAGTGTGTAGTGTTTCTAGTTATGTGTATTTAAATGTCTGAAACATAAAAAAGTTGATCATGTGATGCACTGTTGTTCACAGTTGACCATGTGATGCTCTGTTGACCAGCCTAAAGCGATCACAACCGTGTGATAGTGCGTGTCAAAAAGGTTAAAGAGCAGTCGCATTTTCCCTGAAATCAAGCCATTTGAATAGAAATCGACATGATTGGGAATTATGCGTGTAAAAGGAAAAGATTTTCCCATGCAGATTACACAAAACATTCAAGTTGTTCATGCAAATTCACGTGTTGACCAACAGAAATCTGCTAGAAATTTTGCTAATGTGCCAACACCTTAATGGACAACCCAAATAGAACATAAATAGACATTTTCAGTAAATAAAGTAAAAAATGTGTTTATTTTTTACACAATACTATCCCATGATTTTTGAAGACTCGGCAAATCACAGAGAAGTCAAAGAAGTAATAATGCTATAGAAAAGGGAACCCAAAACATACAGGAAAAAAAAGTCAATTATTTTTCCTCCCAATGTCACACACCAAAAACATTTGGCTGTAGTGAGCACACGAACACTCAAATTTGCCAGAATTTCTTTTGTGTTCGGCAGAAGAAAGGAAGACAAACCGGTTCACAATGACATGAGGATGCCTACATAATGACAGAAATAGGTTTTAGAACATAGGACATAGAAGCAATGTCTTGCTTGTAGTGAACAAGCAAGACATTTTTGATAGGAATGTTTGGAGATAATGCAGTGTAATGCCAAAGAAATGCTGAATTTAATGAGTTGGATCACCTTGAAACCGCACGTAACAGCTCTCTATGGTGGCAAACTGTCCAAATGATACTCAGGTGAGGTGATTAGAACGGGCCGCCTCTGCTGATGAGTGTTTTACGGGTCTCTGTTTTCAGGGAGTGCTGTAAACTCCTTTGAAGTGGTCATTTATCTCATTTTTAAAAACACATTCATTTTCGCTCCAACTCGTGCTTTAGCACGTCAGGTCACACCAACCTCGATTTTTTTTTGTTTTTTTCGTCAGTTTTCTCAGTAAACATCATTAAACGCACCAGACGGCTGGTTACGAGCATATCTAGCACTGGTTCTGCTCGAAACAATCACATATTTTTAATTATATGTTATTATATTTTTATATAGTATCTTTTTAATTACGTAATTACAAAATCCCGAAACAACAACTGAAAGGTACTAATCCAAGTCTGACTCATGGATAATTGGAAGGATGCCGTAACCATCTGTGTCTTATACCTGCGCGGAAAACCGTATCGCAGCTGGAAACACTACAGCAAAAAATATCAAACCTTATTCTTTCAAAATACCAGATTTCCCTTCCTCTCTTTGCACCTGCAATAATTGCACCACAATGGAGGTACTGTACGTAGCACAACATTTTGCTGTAAAAATAAATAAATAAAGGTAAACAGCAGCTTTCAGCTCGTTTTTTCCCCCTGCTTTTTCTCAGTACATGCACGAGTAATGAGGGGCTACCTGTAATTACATCCAGCTGCTGTCTTCCCTGACGAACGCTAATTGCCAATAATGATTTTGGAGTGCTGTAAAATTCGCAGGCTGGGCTCTGGCATCGTGGTGGGGAGCCCTTTTACCACTGAGAAACAACGCTAATCTCAGCCGCTGACTTATCGAGAATCTGCACTCACCTGTTTGCCATCACTTTCATGAGCTGATAACAGGTTTATTGAAGTCGTAATGCACAGGTGGGGGTTTAAAGTCCCATTCGGACGTGAGGCATTGTGAAAGCTTCAGCATGGGGTGGGAAAAAGCTGGGATTAGTCGGGATGATAGCGGAGGACACTAATGAGATGTCTGTAATTAAAAGGCAACTGTAACTGGTAATTAATAAATTGTTGTGTTGAAAGGGTGTGTGGTAACACTCCGTAAGCATGGTTGGGTACATTCGGATGAGTCCAACACACAGAGGAGAGGAAAAAACATCTCGATTTGTAGAGCGTACGGCTTTTAGGAATCTGGCATTATTCGAGTTGTTGTTTAGTTAAAATGTACACCGAAAAAACAAGTTGGTACAGAACTTGACAACTTAGTGGTACGGCAGCTCATAACAGCACCAACTGGCACTTTCTTTGCTCAGTGGATTTGGAATAACTAGTCCATGGAATGACATCTTGACTATTGTTACTGCCTTTTCATTGGCCTACCCACAAAAACCGTCGCCAGATTACAATACATCCAAAATTAAGCAGCAAGAGTTCTCACAAAAACCAAAACTGTGAAAACATATCACTCTCATCCCATTTTGACTTAAAAAAACTTAACTCCCTATTACGCTTTTTCAAATATTACCTTTCATGCAATGTGTAATATAGCTCTTTGTGAATGTAGAAGGTCTGCAAAGTTTTAAAGATCAGAGTGCATGACAAACAAGGTTATTGTCTCCTGTGCTAGAAACAAGTCATCAGCAATTCCAGACTCACTTCCTGTCACATACCTACATAATAACAACGTAACACATTTGCATAATGCCAGCCTATGGCTGCCAGCAAACAATGGCTACTTTGACCCGCCCTCAAACAAAGTAGTTGTACCCGAAGCCTGGAAGGTTTGATTCGTTATGTCGACATTGACACGGAATTTTTGGAATTGATACGGAAAAACCGACACCATTGTTCCTTTTCGTATCACTGTATCAGGCACTGAGGAAGCCTCCAGAGCTGAAATTTAGATATGGTAATAGGCGTTTCATTTCCTACACATGCTGTCAGCGGTAGACAATATTTACAAACCAACACTTGTTGTTACAAACAACAAGGGACTATGCTACATTTGCCCTGTTACTTGTATGATATGGCATTTTTTTAAAGATTTAATAATTTTTCTATTTAAATTCAATGTTTATTTACTGTTAATTGCTAGAAAAATTACAAACACAATAAAATTCAAATTCAAACTTAGGACTTTTCCCAAACATTGGTGGCAGGGTTTCTTAAATTTCTCGTGTAATATTTAGTTCGACCATCAACATTCTGAAGGTTAAGAATCTAATTTCACCTCAAATTGATCAAATCTTCATTTTAGGAGTTTCAGGCCCTATTTTGTAGCCCATTCATGCAAAGGGTCAGTCACTTTCCTTTTATTTGACCTCCCTATAAAACTGCCATAACAAGAATTTAAAAGCTCATTTACTATTATTCCAGTCGGTCTCTGTCCAATGCCCTTGTGACATGAGACACCCAGTGGGAGAAAATATCTCTGAACAGCTTTCATCTTTATCTGCTGCTCTATTGATTATTCTCTTCAGAGCTTTTGCTCATTGGCAGGATAAAAATAAGCACATAATAAAACTGTGCTGTACGTGTCAAAGGTCTGGTTATATGAAACCTTGTAGAATTTATGAAGGCCTCCTTGCCGCTATAGTAAAGTAAACTAAAATTCTTTGCAAAAGTTAAATCTAGTTTTCCTAACTGTGTTCAACATTACAAAGTCCAGCACCATAAAAGTGGTATTACCAAGGGTGTAAAAAATGTGAATATATTATATGAATATGTGTTAGCTGTTAGATATATAATATGCTATAGCAAAGCTTCAATGGAAGCCATGCAGGAGACAAGGAACAAGTAATTTATTATTAGGAAAAATTAGCTTAAGATATATTTTAAATTATAAGTAATTTCCCATCAATTTCTTAACCCAGTCATTCTCAATAGCACTCGCATACTGAACATCTGCCACAGCCTACTATGTCAAAATCATACTTTAAAGATCTAGCTAAAAAAAAAAAAAAAAGTAAATAATCTGCTATTTAATTGCACTTAATTATTTTTTTAACTGCAGCAATAACTAATGAAATCAGGAGAACGAAGAGATTCTTATTAAAAGTAACTTTGATGAACACATTTTGAAAAGTGACCCATTTAATCCTAATTTTCTTAATTTCCCAAAGATGGAAGTTGTAGGAGAGACCAGATGTCAAACTGAAATTATTATTAATATATTAATACAGCATTTTAATACACCATATTGTGAAAGGAAATATGTACTTCTGAAGATATTTTTTTTCTTGCAAAATTGCCTACAGTTATTAAAATGTTATAGTAATTGCGTAAAAGACCAAAACAAATTCCTCAAAATATACAAGTACAATAATAATACCTTTAAATTCATGGACATTAAGAAAAAGGAAGTATATAAATATAAATGTCACTTAACAGGAAGGATCTAGAACAAGTGATGTCACCGATATGAAAAAAACTTTAATAACGTGTATCTCACGCTAGTCACACATCAACCCACTGACTTTTATGAACGTATGATGTTTAAGTCGGTGGACCTTTGAACATGAGGGGCTGTGGGAACCATTTAAAATAACACCCAGTAAAGTAAGTTATCTTATCTACACCGCCATGCATTTCAAAGGTTTACATGTTTATTGTTATGTGCCCAGAGAGCAGTAAACTGCGTGGGCTTGTGTGTTTATAGAGGAATAATTGCAATTGTACAAGCGCAACTGCCGCTTTACTATCATATCAAACATTCCTCAGTGCCTCTGCTTATCACTTTTGGCCTCTTTCCACTTATAAATATGACAGTTTTATCAAAAGAAAGTATGCTTTAGATCTATTGCAAAAGATACAAGTGATCTATATTGTGAAAAAAAGTGTAATAGAAACGCTTTCAGGTGTGTTTTAGAAAAAGGGGGGAAAAAAGAGTGAGAAATAGATACTTGTCAAACTTGATATTCAAGGCCAGGAAAGAGGTTTTATCAAAAAAAAAAAAAGAGGGATGTAAACTGTGTTTACTGCATAAACAAGGAGGGCAGACTTAACTTCCCAATTGTAATACTGACCATTGTAATGACAATTAATTCAGTTTACTTTCATAGTTTATCTCATTGCTAGTGAACCATTATAAATTTAAATTTGGCGAAATGCAATACATAGCTGATGGTCTTACATTTCTACACGCTGTCCAAAAACATCTCCTTCCTCATCCGAACAGCGGTTCTCTTTCCTCATTTCCAACCTGCTTGGAGACTCAAGTGAAACGGCCTTGGATTTTGAATCTTGGCAGGCTCTCAGGAAATTAAATTTAATATGGGGATGTGCACAGTGGGGAAAAAAACATCAGTGGTAATTGGAACGGAAGGATCTGGGTGGGGTGGTGGGGGTTTGTAGAAATTGAGATGTTGTCACCCAGTCGTCCCTATCATCGCCAGGGCACTGAGGAAAAGCAATTAGGGAGTCAGGGGAGGATGTCAGGGATTTCTACGCAATCCAAAGGAGCAGAACGCAGGGCGACCAGGGGGCCGCGACTGTTAGTGGGGTGCGGAGTAATTGGGGCTGGGGGTGACAGATTGAAATCATTAAGGCTTCGTGTTTGTTTAACTGTGCTTTTGCGTTTAATGAGTAGACCTGCCTATTAATTTCCACTGTAAATCAAGATTCCTCGCCTCCATGATCGCACTGGCAGAATTGCTTGCGTAAAAAAACATAATTGATCCTTAATACGGTTAGAGCTGTTAGGGATCAAATGCGTTTATGTGAATCTTGGACGTGCCGTACTGGTCCTGTTACAATGCGAACATTACAATAGACCTAATGGTGCAGTCGTGGGCTGCTATGTGCCGGTTTTCAAGGACATCCCCTGGCACAAAACAATGAGATTAATACCAGTCTTTCTCTTGTTCTAATGAAGGCGTGCAGAGATGAGAAAAAAAAAATGGGCCAACTCTGATTGATGCGGAGAGCTATGGAAAATTAAAAACTTCCGACAATTTGAGGGTGAACACATTTGGAGGCCATTCATCAGTCCCTTTTTCCCTGTGTCCAATAAAGTTGGCCATATCTCTCCATGGCGCTGGCCTCAACCATCATGGTCTGAATCAGATGGTAGATTACGTTCTACTGAAAACCATCGTCCCAGAGGCTCTCCGCTCCCGCCATCGAGAAAGAAGAGAAAAGAGGGGGAAAAGAGGGGAGTGAAAATGACTGTGGCTCGGCAGGGGGGCCCATGCTAATGAACAGGTGGTGTGGGAGAGGGAAGGTTAAGCCCGTTCGGGTGGGTGTCTCTGGAACCCCGTGCTGCGTGGACAGATGTGCGGACGGGCGCTCCTCATCCCCCGCCTGTTCTGCCAAACCAGTAGCCTGTGTTCAAAATGCTCTCATTTATCCCTCTTTGTTCTTTGTTATTTTTGGACTGGCTCACGGGCAGCCAAATTGTGTCTCTCTGAGGAAAATCACGTCTTCTCCTTTCTATCGCATTTGTTCTCCTCCATGTGTATTGCAGAACAATGTTGCAGAATTCTGCATGACACTTGGCTCAAAGTGACAATGGTGTAAAAATGTGTATAAAGAACCCAATATGGGCTTTTGTTCCCATTGCCAGGAAGCTTAGAATGCCACGCACAGCACAATGGTGTTGAAACGAGGGCTGTCACGTGAAGACTTTTGACCTCGCGGATGAGAACAGGAAGTGGGCGCTAAACTGAAGCTGCTAAACCTGCTAGGGTTGGGTCACGATGGTCGACTAGAGGATTAGCAAGATCTAGGGCCAGATTTACTAACAGCTTGCACCAGCACAAACCCTCTTTTGGCGTTAAAAAACTACTGTCAGGATTTACTAAAGACTCAAAGTGAAACATTGACAATGAGAAGGCGTGGACAGTAATTTTTGGAGCTGACCTTATTGCATATGCATTTGTATGAGTGTCCCTTTCAGAAACAAAATTTATGGGAGGAGAGTTTAAATGAATCGCGCAATGTGATTTACTAAGGTTTGTGTTAGTCAATTTACTTGTATTTGTGTCATTATTTACCGCCCAAAAAAATAATGTCTTAAACCAGATGCCAATTTGTGCAGCTCTTGGTAGATTGTGTTGGTCATTATGGAAATTATTAGTGGTCTTTAAGTTGCGCGTCATCAGTAGATCAAACGCAGAATTTTCCACTCCCATTGGCGCTTCTTTGGAATTGCGCTCACGCTAATTTGCCCCGTTTAGTAAATCTGGCCGTTAGATTCAGTTCTGATGTTTGTAGCAGAAGTGATATGCTATATATGCCATGGTTTAGCTATTAGACCGTTTTCATGCTAAGACTTTATGAAAAGCATCTTTGTATTCATCCCCTTTAAAGTACCAGACAAGTAAAACCATACACAATCAGACAGACATCTTTAAATGTTGCATTGCATCTCACACAGTTTTTTTTATTATCCTGCCACAAGTGATGCATTTTTGAGAAGCTCTGTCAAGTTAAAGTCAGCATGAAATGGAAACGGCAATCTCACATTTCTCACTTATTGTGAATAGGGGATGTGCACATCGACTCATTTTAAAGTCGTTAAAACAGAAGTTTTTTAACCGACTAGTATATAAGTAGGAAACCCTCTAAAGACTTGTGTATGATCCATTTGAGCACTTAATCTATCAACCAAACAGTAAAATCCCATAATAAATGTCGCTAAACGCCACACACTTGGCGAATGAAGCTCATTCTGATGCTCAGTTATCTTTCGGAGGTAAAGTGAATATGTGATGGGCATTTGCTTGCTTCGCTATGACACCTACGTGCATGTGCTGACTATGGTTAAGTATGGCTCTAGTGGAATTATGCCAGTTTGAAAATGGCACAGCTTACATAAAACTTTTCTGTTTTATTTCTAATTCAACATACTCCCGCACCTTGTTTGTCTTTCGAGCGGTCATTTCCGTGCTCTCCGTGACTAACACAAAGAAAATGCATCTGAGGTCAAATAAAAAGATTAGGCCTAACCCTCTTAAGGTATTATTTTTCCAAGTGTTTTATTTTAATGTGCTATTTAAAATGCTTTTAAATATGGAACTTTGGTGTTAATTGCTAAAATCTCATGTGAGTGCACATCCAGCATACTATGGTCCTGTCCTCGATTATTTATATCATCCTGATCTAATCATTTATAATAAACTTCATGATTCCATAAAAACAATAAGAATTGTCCATTTTGTTTTCTTGGTCACTTTAAAAATAGTCCAACTTTTAATAACTTATTCCATTGCACTCTCTTTAGCGTTTTTTAAATGCAAGAACTTTAAAAAGAAACATGTCCATTCAGGGCCAGGTAAACCCGAAACTGGACTAAACATACAAGCTTCTTTAAATAAAAAATTCACAAAAAAAAAAATGAAAATTCTGTCATCATTTAGTGACAAAAAAAGACACAATATTTTGTGTCCATACATTGAAAGTCAGTAGGGTCCAATGGTGCTTTGGACTAAAAATAGTAAATGGACAAAAATAGTTCTTCAAATAGAATTCTTTAAAATATCTTGCCCAGAATGAGGGTTGGAAAAATAATTACAGAATGTTAATATTTGGATGCAATATCCCTTCAAGGCCAGATAGTCATCTAGTCATTCAGGCAACCCACCAACTAGTCTTGCATATAGCATATTGTAGTTTTGCATATAAACGGATCAGTGTTGGACAGTTAGAAGCTTCAGCAGGTGTCACTTCAAATATATTCAGTCTCTCAGTTGTGATTGATTAATCAAAATGCTAAAGTACTGTGGTAAAGTGGCGGTTGCCTCAACTGCGGAAAAACAACAACTGTCTGAATGATGAGAGATACCGTGATCAGATGGGGAATCAGACAGTGCGAGTGTGAGTCAGGGTGGAAATCACCTGCTTACTGTTGTCTCTTAAGCTGCCTGAACTCTGCACCTGCCACCACGACGGAGGAGGAAAAATCAGTTAACTGAGTTACAACTCCTCTCAGATGCTCCCACCGCTGCTCCTCACATTACCCTCTGAGTCAGGCTACTGGCCCGGGCCTGCAAGTTTCATTTTGACGCACACATGAAAAGGAGGATGAAACCCCCGCTCGCCACAACAAGCTGAGCAAATGACAACTCGTACTTGTGTCGCACAATACGCCACCGCACAAAAAGCAAAAGAAAAAAAAAGCGGACAACCCAAAACTGCTGTCGCCGTTTTTTGGCGAGCTCAGGCAAGGCTGGAGGTCAGTGGGGATTTTTGGAAGTTTTTTTTCTGTCGCCTGACACCCACTCAGCATGCCCGTTCTTTGAGCGAGGCGGCACGGCCACCTGCTTGCATTGTGGCCGGCAGCTTTGGAGCGCGGCAGGGGGGCCTGCAGGGACGGCCGAGCACGCAACATGTTCCGGCGAGTTTGTTTGGAAACCGGCGGGCTGGGCCAGCGCTGATCAGGGGGAGGACAGAGCCAAGCACAGCTGACAGACACGACACGCCCACTCTCTCACTCACAGTCACTCTCTCACCACCGGCTGTCTCGTTCTACATCAGCTTTCCCCCTCCCCATGCGCTCCCTTCCTCCCTGCAGGGGTCTGAAATCACACTTTAATTGCCCATTCTTCGCCGTCTGACCGTCACCGCTTGTTTTTTTGTGTCCCACAGGTGTGATGTCTTAACTAATGGCCCAGGCAGAGTGCAGGTGAATCTTTATGGTCTCATTATCTTTGTGGTTTAACTGACAAGAGAGGCCCACCTGAACAAGTCTCTGTACTCCCCTATGACTAATTTACAGTCAGCTATATATTACCGTGCCACTGCTAAATGGTCCACTGCGGGAGCGGCATGACCAGATATTCAAAAACAGCTCTCATGTGCCACAGTGTCACATAATTACGATGGTTTTAGTGACGCGTTTATTTGAACATAGTTATCTTGTTCCAGATGTCCAAGAGGAGAGGTTTTACTTATTTATAAAGCACTTATTTACGCATAATTCAAATATGAATAGGAGGATATACCTGCACTTCTAATTGTCCAAAACACAAGATGCTAAATATCACATACACTACACCTCTGTTCCGAAACGTAGTAAGCTGCCTGCCTAGACAACATTTTAAGGCCTTGTTCACACTAATATGTTCTCGTTTGAAAACGCATCTTATTTTCCCTTCCGTCCACACTGAGACAGCGTTTTTGAAAACGCTTTCCCAAGTAGTTACATTAGAAAACGTCGTTTTTTTGCGTTGTACTGTGGACTGCGAAAACTGAGGTATTTGAAAACAATGACGCATGTTTAGTCATGTGAGGCATATTGAACCGATAGATGTGTATGTTTATAGTGCTATTGTGCCTGTTATGTGCCATTCACTTTCACGCCGTTGCTAAATATATACTTTGTACACTCTTCATATCGCAGTCCTGTGAGCTGTTGCGTTTTAGACCATAGATAAAATGGTGACTGAGTGCGACCTGGAAGCATCAATGTATGGTGAGATATTTTGCTTAATAAAAAATAATCCTGCCAGAAGAATAGCATGCGGAGTAAGGTGAATTTAGCGTTTTCTGACGTTTCAACAAGGTTGAGAAACTTTTGGAAAACGCTAGTGTGGAGAGCAAAATGTATCCGGATTAATGTAGATGTAGCCTAAGGCACTAACCGTATGAAGCCTTCTAAACAGTTATTTATTTTAGTATTACTGTGATGCTATTATAGTTTATTAATATTTAATTTACATATAAGACTACATTACATATAATGACTACATTGTGACAAATTTGGATGGCGGACAGAGAAATGTGTATGAGGATAAATGTACAATTTATTACTTATTTTTCATTCAATCCAGAAAGATATTGATAAAGTAGTTAATTCTAATAAAATTAAATGTTTAATTTTACCTAATATTTGTGTGCACAATGTATTTTTATGTTATTAGCTTAGCAACATGCTAACATCAAACTTGAATCAATTGTGAGTTAAGTCTCCCTGCTGAAAAACCTACGCCTGGTCTCCAAGCCTGTCAGGCTGCAAACCAGTTAAGAGAATAGCTGGTTTGCTGGTTTTAGCTTTTCTAGCTGCTCTCCCAGTCTGCCAAACTAGTGTTTAGCTGGGTGGCTAGCTGGTTCCCTAGCATGAATAGCTGATAAATAAGTGATCAGAGATTTGTGAGGCATGCATGTTGCTTCATGGCGAAGGAAAGCAAACACCTCATACAGATTTTCTGATGTTTGAAAAGACAAGCTGACGTTGCATCTGATCTCCAGTCACAACCTTGAAACAGAAACTTTCCATCCTGCATTATGTAGAGAGTGACATTCAAACCATCACTCTTCAAATGTCACTGCAGATGCCCCCTGATAAACATTGTCAACATTGTCAGTGCAGGTATTTATGATACATCATCGTCTCTTGTCATATCAGTCACTCTTTGTCATTTCTCAGCACGCTCAGGCAATGCTTTTAAATGCCACCTGATTCCACCCACGTTAAAGTTGTGATTTCTCTCACCATAACAATCAGTATGCAAACATGCATATCTATACATAGACTATACAGTCATTTTGAGAATCAAACCTGGTGCTGTAAGTACAGTAGCTTATAGGACAGTGAAATGAGAGAGCGAGAGAGAGATTAGAGAAAGCCCTCTGGGGTAAAACACCTGGCCAGCAGAGGCACGGGCCAGAAGAGATGAAAGAGTGTGAGAGCAGCTTTTTGATACTCCTCTTCAAAGCCGTAACAGAAGAGAAAGTCTCCCGGAAGACTGCTCTCACCTGCTATATCTGGCGCAGCAGGCTTCCGGAGTGTTCTGCACCACACAACTTTTGCTTTTTTGCTTTCTTTTTTTTTTTTTTTTTGAGCGAGGTCTTCCTCTTCCTCTACTTTTTCTTTCTCTTTTTTCCTCCACAGCAAGGGAAAGCACCATTTTTTTCTGCTTCTCAAATGAATACTTAAAAAAGTGTGAGCACTCGAGGTATACAAGACAGAGCTCTTTTTCTAAAAAGTAATTAAATCTAGGAATTTTATTGATAAAAAAAATGCATCTCTCTACGTGTTTTAGGCCCTGTTAACACCTGGTATTAAGATGCGTTTTGGTCGATCGGATCAGTAGACGAGGGAGACATTCCCGTTTACACCTGGTGTTTTAATCCATCTATTTAGTTTGCTGTCTGGTTTCTGTAAAATTCCTGATTTTATCGAGGGTAAGGTATATATATATATATATATATATATTCAATATTTTCGCATTTAACAAGAATTTACAAAATAGTTATTTTATTTTAGCGGCTAATTAAATTACATTTATTAATCGGCATATCCTGTAATTTGATTTTAAGCAATGTCCAATCAAGTTTTAAAATACTGCATATTATGGAGAATTATATATTTATAATATATATTTCCAGAATATTACATTTAATTAGTTTTATCTTTTTAGAACTAAATGTCAAAACAAAACAACTCTGTGGGATGCATGAAATAAAAAACTTGATAGAAGCACATTCTATGATACTTTTCCCATCTTAACTTCACTCCCTGCTTTCTCTGAACCCCAAAATACCAATAATATACCAATAATAACATGATTCTCCCACTCCAAACCTGAAACACGGCCCAAAAAACATTTGCACACACGACCCAAGCTTGTTAAACACTGAATCTACTTTTGTGTCTCACAAGTGATAAAGCTTTAAAGCAGCGGGGGGTGTGCGGGGAAATGGAGGTAACATCTATTATTGCTTTTTTTTCTTTCCTTTTCCTTTTCTCCCCCGTTTGTAAGCCTGTGAGGCAAGCCAATTATTGCACAATCTCACTTTTTTATTGTTCCCAGCTGCTGAAATGATTTCTAAATGTCAGTAAGATGCAACATTTCCTGTGGAGTTACTGACAGTAATCACTTCCCCTCCCAGCGTTGCAGTCTTTAATATGAATACACTACAGAGCAGCCCGCCCTCTACACTTTACACAAGGCCTTCTCCATTTTCTTTATTGGATTCCTCTCTCTCTAAACCCAATCACGCTAAACACACACACTGCATCATTTTCTCATTGAGTGACTGCACCTCCTGGCACATTCTGTAATAATAAAGCTTCCTGTCTAGATCTGTTTCTACATTACAGTTGTGTTCGGCGAGACCCCGTATCATGGCGGGGGGCTCTTAGGATTGATTACAGCCTTTTGCAGATGGACGCCTACTCTTTGTAATTCCTTTTTAGTTGTCATCAAAAAAGTTGGACATAAAAGCGCAGTTATTGAGCATTCGTGAAGTTGTAAGTTAATTGGTGAAAAGGCAGCCCTATGATGGATGCAAACGTCGCTGTGCATGTTATACAGTGGTTGGTTGTCTCCGGCACCAGTGCGGTCTGGGAATGTGCCCAGCGGATGGAAGTGGGAAAGTGGAGGAAGAATTATTTTAGTGAGACACCGATGCCTAGGTAACAAGACCAAGTGAGAGACAGACAAAGAAAGAGGGGTTATAGTGCTCCTCTATAAAGCTAAAACTTTATTAAGACTTAAAGGGAGTAAAAAAAAAAGAAAATTATACCATCAATTGCTCAATGTTTTTTTGAGAGTTTTTTTTAAGTACAATTCATACATATGATGAGTGATGACCTAATTAAACTTCTTCTAAGCATGTTTTTCATTTATGAATTAAAATGAATTTGATATATAACTTTTCTTTATCAGGGACACTCTAATCATTGTCACAAATGTAACTGATTGACCCTCGTATCATTCCCAACCAGTGACTCACATCTTCCGTAGAACACAAAGATAATATTTTTAAGAATATCTAAGACATTTTTTTTTTCCATGAAGTGAATACTTTTTCTTATGCTTTAAAGAGGATGAAAAAGCACCATAAATTGAAACATTCAAATTTAAGTTATCTTTTGTGTTCAAATTAATACAAAAAGTCAAACATGTGGTGTAAATAAACGATAATAGAATTAGCTTTTTTGGCATAGCCTATCCCTTTAAATGCAATGTTAATTCCTTGAATTTCCAAAAATTCCTTAAGCTTTTGCATACGGTAAAGTACGTCCTTAAATAACACGGAGATAAAAATTATTCCATCAAAGCAGACATATTGACAAATATCCAAGCGTCAGACAAATAGAGGATGTTTATCCGGGATAAGAAACAAGACGTCTTACAAGAGACACAGCTGTCACTTACCGGGGAACCAAACACATGCGCACACACACATAAACAGACAAACAGGCGCGTAACCTTAGCAAGAGGTTGAGGATGTCTAACTAGGGCTGGGTATGCAAACAAACATTCCTGCGATTTTCTGCCTTTGTGCTGGTACCTTGTTAGTAAGGGTGATCATAAAGAGCTTGCAGGGCTGTTTGATCTGGCGAACACATAATACTCTTGCCATTTTCTCTCCCCATTTCACACCCACATGTGGCATAAAGAGAATTATTCATTGTTTTCCACCGAGCAACAAAGGTCTGGCAGCTCAAAGAGCATCTGCCTTCAACGTAGTTCGTTTGCTGCTCGTCTGGATCCACAGCCATTGATGGTTAAGGGCTGAAGTGCGTCATTTTTTCCTCTGTTAAAATGTGTTTTACTATCCCAGATTAATATGCAAGTAAGCCATTTATAAGGGTCGATTTCCCTAAAAAGGCATAAACACTGCAGCTCAGTGCTACTACTGAAACAAAACAAAACAAAATACTTTTGTTTGACTTGCCCAACAACAAGAACATTCGTTCAAACAAATGACGTGAGTTTGTGGGCGGGGCTATTTGTTTGGCCAACCAATGGTATTAGACAGATGATTGTTTGGGAAACCTGTTCGGAAACAGTTTTTGTGTTTGAAGTTCCATTTAGTGATGCAAGTGGCACATAAAATACACACTTCAACTTTAAATGAACAATCCACTTTTTGGGGGAAATGGGCTCATTTTCCAACTCCCCTAGTGTTAAACAGTTGAGTTTTACCGTTTTTGAAAACATTCAGCCGATCTCCGGGTCTGGCGGTAGCATTTTTAGCATTGCTTAGCATAGATCATTGATTAGACCGTTAGCATCTCTCTCAAAAAAATGACCAAGAGTTTCGATATTTTTCCTATTTTAAACTTGACTCTTCTGTAGTTACATCGTGTATTAAGACCGACGTAAAATGAAAGTTGCGATTTTCTAGGCCAATATGACTAGGAACTATACTCTCATTCCTGTGTAATAATCAAGAAACTGTGCTGCCGTACCAGCAGCGCAATGATATTACGCAGCACCTGAAAATAGTCCCCAGCTCGATAACTTCCAACGTCACACATGTAATTTCATTGCGCCTGCTGGTATGGCAGCACAGTTCCTTGATTATTACGCAGGAATGAGAGTATAGTTCCAAAAATATCGAAAAATAATATAGAATTCGAAATATCAAAAGTTCAAAACTCTTTGGTCATTTTTTTGAGAGAGATGCTAACGCTCTAATCAGATTCAATCATCTATGCTATGCTAAGCTATGCTAAAAGTGCTACCGCCAGACCCAAAGATCGGCTGAATGGATTCGAAAACGGTAAAACTCTACTGTTTAACTGTTTAACTCTAGGGGAGTTGGAAAATGAGCCTATTTCCAAAAGAGTGTTCCTTTAAGAAAGAAAGTAAAATAATTTTTTGGTTTACATTTCAGGGCTTTTTAACCACAATAAACACAGCAGTCAATACATAGAGTCACTACTACAGTTTTTACAGTCTCTTAAAATACTAGGTGGTTCTTTAATTTTCGTTTTAGAACGGAAAGTCTCACCTCATTGTTTTGTGAACTATTTCTCCTGAAACCGTTCGCGCTTCACCACTTCCTTGTTATTTTTGAGAGGTTTTCAGCTGGATGCCCCAGGAATCAGGATCACTGTCTTTGTATTTGTTTCTGCTTGTTAACATTCTGTTTGTTGCACATCATGATTTGTTAATCGTTTGTGTCAGGGTACAAGACAATGACATTAATAATTACAGCAAATACATCTTGATGTCTAACAAGGGACATTTCCGATATAAAACACCCCCCAAAAAGTCCCCCATCTTGCCTGAGACACCTTCAGACTAACTCATAAAAATATGTCCAAATATCAGGGGATTTCTCACAATGATTTGAAGCATAATAATTAAAATCTTGAAAATCTTGTTTATCCATTCAGACATTTAGGGATCACTCTCTGTACTCTGAATATCAAGTGGAAGCCAAAGACAGGCCGTGACTTGTGCCAAGCCCCATCACTAAAAGTCACACAATTCATTACAATACACACCTTGAGTTCTGTCTAGACGAGTGTACCCGCTCTGACTGTGAGTGTCTGGCTTTGACTTGGATGCTGGATGTCTCTGGTCGTTCTTTGCAAGCAGGGTGAGTGCACTGGCCGTAACCCTTCACACAGGCACACTGCGCTCTGCTCACTGCCAGACTCACACCAGCAATCCCATTAGCCAGAGACAGATGATAGTGTTCAAATCAACAATGAGGCAGAATAGCTCCGGTCTCACCATCAGTGTGTGATGTTATTGCTTTTATTTGAAGAATGATGGTTATTTGGCTGTCTAGGTTTCCAATTTTTATTAAGTACCCCCACATTCTCCATTGAGTTGCCCTTAACCGATACCAAATATGTCCAGAAATGAGTTCCTTTGGACTTATTACATTTGTATGGTTTAGCATTATTACTAATATTACTAAAATAGTCTTAATGATAAGAATAAGAAATAATAATAATAAATTAACTTTCAAAGATTTTTTGTCTTTATCATTGTTATTATTGTTATAATTATTAACTTCTGGAAATGTAATTGATTAATATTAATAATAATTACTACTACTAGTAATAATAACTACAAAACAACTAATAAATCATTTATTATTATTATTATATAATTAATATAATAATTTATTTATTGTTGTTGTTTTTGTTGTTATTATTACTAGTAGTAATTTCATTAATAAATCATTATTTAATTATTTAATAATACTAATAATTATTATTATAGGAATTTCTTGAATTTAAACTTGCCTAGAGTATGATAAACAAGAAAACAGTGAAGAGCAATTAATAACAGAAACCTGACCAATGAAAATAAAACTAAACTATAAAAGACTACATCATGGGAACAAAATGAGACAGAAGGAAACAAAAACAACAAAGCAAAAGCAGAGTGCTGAGAAAACAGGAAACACACACACAAGAATATTTGAGTAAATCAACAGCAGAAGGAGAGAATCATTAAACTGACATGTGAGAGTAGCAGAGGGGAAAGAGACTGAAGAGTTTGACGGAAGAGAGGGCCTGTGAGAACGGACAGGGGAATAGGAGTCGAGTAGCTCAGATGAGTATTAGGGATCATATACTGTGTGTGCCGGTATGAAACAGGTAAGCAGCGCAGGTGACGGGAATGGGAGCGATGTGAGCAGATCTTTTAGTGCGAGTGAGGAGGCGGGCAACTTTAGATTGGCAAAGTTCGCCTGGAGAAGAAATGTCTTGTGATTGCACTTCTCCTTTTTTTTTGGTCCTTTGCCAGGCTGTGTTTCTGGCCAAGACAGAAAAAAAACAGGAGAGTTGTCTAAACCTGGTAGACAGCACAGAATGTGTGAATTGACAGGTATTCCAATGGCTGCCAAAATCAGCTGTCTGAATCTTCCGCCATCACAAGATCTGCCTTAAATAATTCAGTGCGCGTATATTCACAGTCTCTCTCTCCCTCAAGGCTGAGAAGCAGAGATAAGTGTATAAACTCGGGAAAAGCTGAAAAGTCAATTACTTTGACAAAACTTTCTATTTCAAGGAGAGCGGTGAAACCAAAACCGATCAGGACATTTGTGTTATCACAGCTATGTGAATTAATGGCAATCCTTTCAGTTGTAAAACTTGGACTGAAATTTTGTAAACAAGTTGTAACCATTTTAAAATAATATTACAAATTAATGCTAATTTTAAGACCACTGGTTCTTACAAATTTGGTGTATAATGTAAAAATGAGGTGTATAATGTAAAAAAAATGCCATTATTGTAAAAAGTGCTTATTTAGATTAAGATTAGATAACATTTTAAAAAGCGTTTTATGCAAATTTATTTAGGCGTGTTTTCTAATAGTATCTTCATCTTATGTTTTATAATAAATGTACATAATATGGAGCGCTATTTATTTACTAAAGAAAGCAAAATAAACAAAAACAGTGTAAATAAAACTGGAAAAATGTTTTAAAAAAACAAGCATATTAATTATTAATATGCCGGGTAAATGCTGGAAAGAGGGTGAAAGGGTCTAAACCAATGATTTGCATATATGCTTGTTTGGGAAGTTAGGACATTATCATTGGTTCAACATGAAAAATCTGAGGATATCTTTTTTTATCATTATTTAGTTAAGAATCAATTTTAAACTGTAGGCTATTCAGAGTCGTACACAAACACTATTCTTTTCACCCTTACAATGGGCTTAAATAACGTAAATAAACATATTAAATCCTGATCATGGACCTGGTAAAACAAGGCAAGCAAAAAAATTATATGGTAAACTGTGAGATCTGCTTAACTATTCTTGGATAGACTGTTGATGTGTAGCGTTCACACAGCCCACCTGCCTGTTTTCTCTCAGGACTCACACTGGAAACAGATGAGAGCGCTCTCAGGCAAAAGCCAATAGATGAAAGAAACTCCACCATTGGATTAGCAGAATCCGTTCTGCATGCCTTGATGAGACTTTGGAATGTTCCACCTCCAAGTTTGCAATCTTTAAGGTCTTTCAGAGACTGTGACCAAAAATAGGCTCGTGTTGTATGTGACCATGTGGTGTTTGTATTTGGATGAAATCTGTTAAAGGGACACCCAGCTCAGTATGCATTGGCTTTGAAATATGGAGCGACAGTTTCGGGAAGCGTTCCACACAATGATAAATATGCTAACAAAATGCTTCAAACACAACAGGACAGACTGACGATTTACACTGAAACATGATGGGAGCTTTTTTTTTAGCTCCATGGCAATTTAACCCTCACGGTCTGTTTTTTTAAGAGGCCCGACGACCCTAAAAAACATACTTAATATGGAAGAACCAGGTTCATACCTTTACAAACCTCCAACATGAAATATGTTGCATTGCTTTTGAGATAAACATTCCTGTGAATTGCTTAATTAAATTTTAATTAGAATTTCCTACAATGTTGTGATGTCGACCGGTCATTAACCAGAGTTTTTTTCCCCTCCAAACAAACAATCGCCAACCAGGGTTTGTTGTCTCTAGGGACACATTGAAGATGGATGCAAAGAGGAGAGGAGAGCACAGAAAATACAAGGCACTGCAAGCTCAATGTTCGCGATGATCGAAATATTGTACGAAAAATGTAATTATTGAATTAAGGGTGGGGGGTTTATATTAATGTATCTATGATAACTGACTGTCTTCAGAAACGTTTCAATGCATTTTCTTTTCCTCTTACCTCCATATAATGCCTATAGTGTTTAAGCGCAGATCTGCTTTATGTACAGCGGTAACCAAGGAAACGCTATATAAAGTGCCATTAGCGTCAGAGAGTGAATTCGCATTTTTATTCCGTCCGTCTGCTATTTTGTATTTTGTTTTGTGTAGGTATGTTTTATGTAGCATAATTTGCTTTAAACCTTGACATTATAGATTCTAATTTAAATGTTAAAAAGAAAAATGTCATAGGATACTAAACGTGAGTAACATCTTTGTTTGGATCATGATTAAAATGCAGAGGTTGCCTATAATTTCAAATGGCTACAGATATGTTTTTGTTTAAAGGGGTCATATCATTCTGCTCATAGACAGTGCTCCAGCGTATATCAACAATGACGCGCGGACTATGATTGACAGCTCGCTCACGAGCGAGGGCGGGTCTGTGTTGAAACGCTGCTGTCAATCAACAATCGTGGGAGGGTCGTCGATTTTGTGACGTCACAGAATCGAACAGCTCAATTTGAGACAGGGTAAAACATATAAGGAGATTAAAAAAAACACTGGATGGATTTTTATAATTTTATAATGGTTGTGTACAGGCACTGCCAACACACATTTCAGTACAATCAACTTGTAAAAGTGCATGTACCATTATATGGCCCCTTTAAGGCCAGTTTGTGCTGTAATAGTGCAAATAAACACCCAACATTTTTTTGCTTAAGCAATGAACAAAAAAATGTGTCAACCGGTATCGGCCAATTTATAAATCAAATCACATAAAAAATAAATAAATACATATTTATCTGGGACCTAAACTAGTGAATCTTAACAGAATAACAGGGATACAAAATAAAAATATAAAAAGTTATCACAATTTATATGAATATGACAAATGAAGGACATGGCCAATGTCCTCAGGTTTCCATCAGGGTACATCATCTTTGCTGACTTCCCATTTTCCATGTACACAAAAGACAGAGGTAGAGAGTTATTCCGACTCAGTGAGATACTCCACCTGCACCCTCAGTAAAAAAAAGCATTTTCACAACAGCTAACACTATCTTTAGACATCTAGATAGTTTGCAAAATGTTTTCAGAAACTTTGCACTGACCTACAATCAGTTTGGCATATTTTCCAATAATAGAACAAAAAAACAAAAACAAAAAATTATTTTACAGACAAGATAGTTTACCCAGTCCAACTTGAGCTAGAAGAGCCATCACAACCTATATTGTATGTTAAGAGACCCACAGTGAGCTAGAAGTTAACTGGCATTATGGGGTTGGACCGTAAACAGCGGGCCCGTGGGAAGCTGTAAACAAAGCAAGAGCTTGATTATCAGAGCCGATTAAGATGCAGACACAGGACTATGCTAATTTTACCCTATATCCTACAGAAGTAAAACAACAAGAGCATGCTTCATTAAAAAAGGCCATGCATTATTCAGATAACTCGGCCAGAGAAACGACTTCGGGCCAATTAAAGGACTGCGCTGGAATTCTCCATAGCCTGCACTTTCCTTTCAAACACATGCACATACAGAGAAACAGATACGCCATTCAATTTTAAAAAGCCAGATCTCTTATTATCATTATAAATGACCAATACTGCTAAAAGGTCTCAGGCAGGGCAAGGAGACACCGCAAAATAAATGAAAATGGTGTGGACTGGACTGGTGGGAAGGAGAAAAAGAGCATGTATCAGCTATTAGAATGCAAACTGTGCAGGTTTCCCCAGGGTAAAATGGTTGGCCTATTTCTCTAATGCCAAGGTTCAGTGCTGCTCTTAAACGCGCACACACACAGTCAAAAGAAAGCTTAAAGGTATAGTGCGTGAATTTGAAATGTTAGAATTCTTTTGGATATCCTAAATTGTTATTTATTAGAGATAACCAAAATCCTCTGTTTATTCTGTCTAAAGTCTGGTAGTAGATTCAAGTATCTCTACCAGCGCATCCGATAGACACTTTACTATTAAATGAGGCCATGGAAGCTTCAAGGCGTCATAAGTACCAAGAAAGTTGTTAAATTGTAAGTTGTTTACTCTGCTGTTAAACATTTTATTGTATGTCAAAAGTTGAAGAACATCCAGGTCAAATGCCAAAATAGCAAATGTAGCATGCCTAAAAATAGATTCACCCATTCGTCCCTACAAACCTGCATA
Organism: Phoxinus phoxinus; assembly: GCF_949152265.1. Taxonomy (NCBI): domain Eukaryota; kingdom Metazoa; phylum Chordata; class Actinopteri; order Cypriniformes; family Leuciscidae; genus Phoxinus; species Phoxinus phoxinus. The sequence goes on from NC_136888.1 coordinate 26,940,554, forward strand.
CGTATAACGCACTTCATCAACGCATAAGTTCTTCATTGAATATACACATACACAATTTTGGACACAGATAGTCATTATTTTTACAGTAGTGCATGGCTCAGACATTCTACACTTCACCTTTAAAGTCCCTGTAAAGTCAAAATGAAGTATGTGTTCTGAGTTTGTCACACCACAGAAAAATGTGTTATTAGCCACCCAGCCAAATTTGAATGATAAAAAAGCCGCCAAGTAAATAAAATAAGCTATCAAATCTTGAAAAATAAGCAGTATTCTCTCTCAAACGCTGGGGGCGTGTCCGCTGGCCGCGCTGAAACCACGCCCACTCGTGGGACGGGAGGATGAAGACCGAGGGGGGAGGTAGTCGGTTCGTTCGTTCGGCCCCATTCACCAGTAAGCGGATTATCAGTGAATCCCAGTTGTCTCCGACAAAATTTTATAAAATTATCCTGTGTAAAATGATCACTACAGAGGCGGGTGTTGGTGGTGATCCTCAGCTCTCTCCATCAAGGTGGCTCTTCACAAAATTAACCCACCTCTTCTTGATATGGTTGTTTTTCGGAAATTTAAATAAGGACAACGATCTGTTTTGTAAGTGATCGCATCCAGGTAATACGCATTTCCGTGACGAAAGCATAGCTAGCTAGCAAACTGTAGGCTGTAGTAACTAATAATACTGACAGTAACTCACGATTGAGCGGCGAACTGATGTGAATGTGCTCTATTGTTAGGGGAGGGGCCAGCTGGCGGCAGTGGCTCCAGTGCATCATCGAGCCACCGTTTTAGCCCCGCCCAAAAAATCCTGAACACCGCAACGGTGAAAAACTGTTTAATGGTCTAACTCCACAATTCAGTACTTCACAGTTCACAGTCTTTGTAACGTGTTTTAGCGATACATTTCTAACATTTATAATGGGTTTAGATTTTTTTTTTTTTTTACTTACATTTTTTTGATTAAAGATTGCCTTTACATGGACTTTAACCACTGTATTACAGTAAAAACCTGGGTGTGATTTTAATGTTTGGAGTCAAATTGAAGTTATTTAGATTCAATACAATTCCAAAAGCAAAAAAAAAAACCATGAACATGCGTGACAAACAAATACAAATGTATGCCTTAAATAAAGCAGTGTAAGCTCCTTTGGATAAAACTGTCTCCCAAATGCATGGACGTCATTGTAAATACCATTGAGGGTACATAAAAAAAATACATTTTGGGTCTGTGCAGCAGATCCTTTAACAATAAAATATAATTGTAATATGAATGTTGCTCACACTTTCCACAACACATCAGAGTGTCAATATTCATGCAGGTATGATCATGACCTTAAATGAGGAAAAACATTTCAAGAAAAACTTCATAGGGTAACCAGTATTTAGAACTCAAATATCTAAATGGGTCAAATTGACCCTATTAAAAAAAGCTACAATCAATTTCTTTTACATGAGTAAACATTAAGATCACAAGTTTTGGTAATATAGCCAATGTTCTGCGCTTTTTCTAGAGCTGAAACACATGTGTACTGTATACAGTAACTGTCAAAAGTTTGGAAAGTAACTATTTTTTTATGTTTTTGAAAGAAGTCTCTTCTGCTCACCAAGGCTGCATTTATTGAATCAAATTCAGTTGAAAAAAAACTGAACATTATATGAAATATTATTTAAAATGAACTATTTTCTATTTGAATACATTTTAAAATGTAATGTATTCCTGTGATGCAAAGCTGAATTTTCAGCATCATTACTCCAGTCTTCAGGTGTCACATGATCCTTCAGAAATCATTCTAATATGCTGATTTGCTGCTCAAATAATTTCTTATTATCAATGTTAAAAACTTTTTTCCAGATTCTTTGATGAATAGAAAGTTCAAATGAACAGCATTTATTTGCATTTTATTAATTAATTTATTAAAATGTATTAAAGCATCTATTAAATAATGTTCTGTAACATTGTCTTCACAGTCACGTCTAATCAATTTAATATATCCTTGATGAATAAAAGTATTAACCTAATTTATCTTTTTTTTTTATCTTAACACAAATGTTTGAATGGTATCATTGTTTTCCCAAAAATGTTAAGCAGTAAAATAACTAAACGGAAAAAAGATTTCTGAAGGATCGTGTGACACTGAAGACGAGTGATGATGCAAAAAATTCAGCTTTGTCATTACAGAAATAAATACAATTTAAAGTCCGCGTGAACCACAAGACTAGTAATAAGTAAATAGGGTCAATTTTGATTTCATGCCGACTTTAAAAATATTAAAATAGAAAACAATTATTTTAAATTGTATAATATTCCACAAAATTACTTTTTTACTGTATTTTTTATTAAATAAATGCAGAAATGGTGAGCATAAAAGACTTCTTAACGTTAAAAAATGTTAATGCTGTGTGCGTGCGTGTGTGTGTGTTTTTCAGGTTAAACATTAGCCAGTTATTAGCTAGTTGATTGCTTGGCTGAGTGAATGTGACCCTATAGCTGTCTCTTGAAGTGAATCATAATACCTCTATCAGCATTCACTCTCATTCTCATGTCTCTTTCTTTTTAACAACCGCCCTTCATTTAAAGTCACTCTTAATATAGCCTCCGGAAAGTGTCGCCCTACCTCAGTACAAGGACAAAGCCTCACAAACCTTACTTTAAAACGCTTAAAAGTTCTCATAAACGCACATGAACAGATGTGAAAGCTAACACAAATGTACTAATGTTTTTCACAGGCACACTCACTATGAAGATCAATATCACCTTCAAATGCTGATGAACAAATCAACTTCTAGCCTCGGTGCTAATTGAGATGATGCTAATGTTATTAATACTGAATTAAAAAACTGGGGAAAGGTCACAGGAACATCATGTTTACAGCATGATTCTACGGTTCTGTTATGTGTTGGGCAGCAGCTGGCAGGATGAGGGGTGCAACTCGCACCAACAGTAGGAAGTGATGAGGGCTGCTGACAGGAAGCCTGGAGTTCAGGCCCGTGCTAAGCTAACACCAGTCCACTGGCGATGCAGTCACATGCCCTGCGGAGACTGCGGTTGTCAGAAAGTGGTCTGGAGGCCCAGCTGGCGGGGTGTGATGAGGTAACAGCGGGGGAAGTGCAGGGCAACATGTGGCATGTGGCAACCGCACTCAGCCCTCGACTGTTAGTGACGAGCGGCAACTCATCCTGTCACAAGATTTACCACAACTTTGTGAGATCCACAGACAATGAGTTCTGTTTCAGCACATGGACCTTGGTAGTCCATAACAAGATTAGTATTATATTAAAGTTAAAGGAATATTCTGGGTTCAGTTCACTCAAACAACAGTGGCATGATTACCACATAAATTAATTTTCATTAAAAAAGCAGAAATCTGGGTTACAGTCAGGTACTTTTAATAGATGTGAATGGGGCCAATACATAAACCATTATAGTGAGTCAAAATTAGGCTATTATTTTTTGTAGTTATCAAAAAAAAAAAAAATTTAAGTTATTTGAACACTGTATTCTTATTCCGGCTTGTTAACCCGGAATAAGAATACAACATTAAACAGTTTTCAGTCCATTTACTTCCGTGATGTGGTGTATTTTTGAAGTGAAACAGGATAATCAAAAAGAAAAGAAAAATTCGAGAAGTAATTATGTAACAAAATTAAGCCACATGGTCGAAAAATAAGAGAGATTGGTGACATCAGCCAAAAAATAAAGTCATTCCAGAATTCTTGATTCATTTATATCCCTTTGGAATATGCACTGATTGTGCCCAAAAAGACCAGGAACATGTAGCCTATTAAGGTAATTATGGTCAATTTTGATTTCATGTTGATTTTAATAACCAATAACATGCTTGCAAGTAAAGTGGCTGTTCAAAAATATTCCAAGTGTAGGTATTATACTAAACAAATTAACATGAAATAAGCAAAATGGAAGGCCATAATCCTGCAAACAACCAGAGACTGACATATTCTTGGCTCCAACCAGATACATCCAGTGTTTCAGACCATATCAATAAGCTCTCTGCCCTGCATCTGCAACAGGTCTCAAAAATGAGCTCATCTCATCTGTAAGTCTAACTACCCAGTCTACATATATGTGTCCTGCCCTTTCCTGACCTGCCTCGCTGTGCCCAGCTGGCCTCGGCTTTTGCAGATCTCATTACAGCGAGATGCTGTAGACCAGGACCGTGAATTTTCTCTTCTCACCAATACAGCCAACGCAGACTGAGTCCCACACGCCGCCTCCAAAAGTCCCTGAGGTCAGCACCCCATCTGCTACTGAGACAAGGCTGCGTCTTGACGGACATGTCATCAGGTGTTCAGCTGCCCTCCGAATGAGACTAATGCTGGAGATCTCAGTCTATGCACAACAGCAAATAAGGAGCCTCACCTGGTGATTTACACAAGGGCTGATTAGGTGAGCCAGGCTTTAGGGGATGAGGCCATACCCAGCGTAGGCACACAAGGGCTGGGCTAAACATAGCAGCTGCGCCCGCTGTGATCTCTAGCCTCTACAGGAGACTGACACACACCGCAGTGAATACAAGAACATGGTGTTCGGTAGCTCGGAGGAATAAACCGATGGCTGAAGGTGCATCTAAAGGGTGTTGTGGAAATGATGGACTTCAGTGTCGCCAACATCCTCTCGTCTGCAAATTAATCCATCACATAGATAAAGTCCAGTACTTGGTCTTCATGATAGAAGTTTGCTCAGGTGTTTTGAGTCACCTGTACTGGTGTTTCCTCCCTAATAGATTATGAAATGGAAAAGCAACTGGGTGTAATGACAAATAAGAGTGTCCAAGATAAAAAAAAAAATAACTATCTTAAAAAAAATCTTTCTTTTGTCTTAGAAACATTTGATTAAATCTGGTTTTACGAAATGTTATATTGACATTTGCATTTAAAATTTAATGTGTTGTAAGAAAGTGTGAATAGTGAGGATACATAATCAAATCAAGATTTTTTTTTTGTAAAAGTAAACATTTTATTTGATGATTTTAAGTTGATATTTGTCAAATAAATTGAGTCACAACAAATTACACTTTACAACCAAAACTAACCTTGCTTTATCATTAAAATGTCAAAGTATCTAAAATTGTAAAGACTTGTTGACCTTGACACACAGTCATGAGTGTCTGCAGGGACCTCTCTATAACATCATTTCCTGTTTTATATTTATAGTATGTCTGTTTGTTTTCTCCACATGTTAGTTTGACCACAACTCATTGGTGGATCAAAAAAGTTTTTCAAATATTAATAAGAATATAATATAATACAAATATATATAATAATAAACAAATATCAAACATATAAGCAACATTTTTATAATAATTTATAATAAATAAAAGATTATCAAAAAACAATCTTTTCAAGAATTTGAAGGCTTTTTTCTTCATTATATCAGGGTATAGGCTATATGATGTCTTGGACAGTTGTATGAATTCAGAACTTAAAACAGGCATGTCATAGAAGAGATGTATTAAAGTCATCATATTTTTATTGCATTTTTATATAGATCAGCAATCTAAAAAGATAAAATCACTGCACTCAACCATTTTTTGGGGTGCGTATAGTAGAGATTTCAATACTTTCAAATAAAGAATGAAAGATTTGCACTCACCGGTGTCTTCTTAGTGAATTATTAGTTAGTTTATTTAAAAACTCATGCAACAAAGCACATATTACTTTCCCCAATAATCTTTAAAAGAGTGAGTCCAATGATCACAAAGTCATATAGGCTAGATATAGAAAAACTAACTATCGAATCTATAGCTCAGTATTGTTGTAACCAGTGCTGATGTCTCCTCCCCACATGGTGATGGCAACTATAAAACACACAGACACTTGTGAGGGTGGTAGAACATCAATAGTCAGAGTCAAGCAAGGATAGTCAAGTAAAAACACAGACAGCTTAGTCAACCGAAAGCAAACTGATAGGTCTTGTTACAGAAAGAACACCATGCCAATCCAAAGTTTACTCTGTTTAAGAGAAAGATCTTCAAACTGTTCAAGAAATTAGCGTGTCTAATTTATAGGTTTGTACAAGCTTCCCACTCCAGGCACTCAAGGTGAAAATTCAGTCCAGTGCTTAAGCAGGATTATGATGCCGATGGCAGAATTGAGCCACCCTGCTTCTGCACAGGGACCCACTGAGTGTGCTGGCTTTTGTTCCAACAGAGCTTCTAATTACCTCAGCTAATTGAGCTGTTAATTGAACTGTTGTCTTAATTAAATATCTCCTGACGCTTCTTTGCTCCTAGTCACTGCCAGCAGAGATGAGTGGCCATTGCCACACATACAGGAACGAGCCCATCAAATCCGGTCAGCTAATCAACCTCCTCCTGCAGCCTAAACAGAAGCTATTAAAGATTAGCCTGTGACTACATCGAGATACAAATCAGAAATTCAAGAAATTAATAACAGGTGAAATGAAAATAAAATGGCCTGTTCATCACACTGAAATTAAAAAGTAACACGAATGATAAAACTTAAATTGGTCATTTATCATAACTTGGCATCTAAAAAAAAAGTACAGAACTGCCAATCAAACACATGTCCTAACTAAACCCAAAAGTACCAAGCAGAAAAACTCTTCATCTTCCATGTTAATCTGAGTTTTTTTCCTAACAAGCTGCAACGACAACAAGCAATGTGCAATAGGACATTTGGATTTTTAATCCTGTTATGTCACACTGGTTAGCCCCGCCCACGACAAAATCTCATTGGCTGAAATATGTGCAGAAAGGTCTTTTGTCACTTCATTTAGGACAGAATTACATAACACTTGATAGTTGTCTAAAAGCTGTCATGGTGTAGGAAACAAAACTCAAACTCAAGCCATAGAGGCCAGTGATAGTCAACCACCTGCAACCACAATACATCCCTTCACCCACCCATCCTCCGATTTCTCCCTCTGTTTCCCCTCCCACAGGGCCCTCATGGGAGCCAAGTCTGGTCAGCCACACTCAGCTGGACGCCTGACTCACACACACTTCCTGGAAGAGGCCAGCACTGAAAAGGAGGAGGATGCAGTGGGACGAAGACGCTAGCGATGATCATGCTAACTTTATCATCCGCTCCCAGCCTGGTGGCAGATGGTGCCAAGCTGCATTTGCGACATACACCAGCATTTCCCACGAGCTCGGGACCACGTGAGAAGAGAGCTTTGTCACAGGCCTCCAAATGTCAACAAGAACGACAAGAAGCTCAAGGCGCCGTACGGCATGCAGTAGGGGTGGGGGTGACGTCTTCTGCTTAACATTTACTCATGATAATGATTGACTTTTGTGAAGGAAATGCTTTACCAGCATAAACCCTTAGTGGTTGTTTTCCTTGAAAGAATCTTTGGACTAGTGGACGAGGTTCCACATATGGAGAAAGAGAGAAAGTGTGAGAACGAGAGCAAACGAGGCAGGAAGAAGAACTGCTGAGGAATGTGTCGCTTTGAGCAGCAAGTAAATGAACTATTATAAGTGTTTCCATGGCAGCAGTGCACGGTCAACAAAAGATAAAAGGTCCTGCTGAAGACAACAACAAGAAAACACATGAAGAAAGTAGCTAAAACAGTTTCAGAAAGACTATATGACAAAATAAACACTATTTCATAGATATGCAAGTAGCTACAAATTAATGAGTCTTATATGGAAAAATAACAGTGGCTTTACATACATGTACTACTCCCCCTACTCATCTATAATTTCTGGAGAAAGCCATTAAGACCCTGAGTGACCCCAAGTGAAGTTGAAAAACAAACCGGTGTGACGTCATTTAGAACAAAATTAGGCCAAAAAGTCAGTTTGGAGTTTGTTACAGAAGTTTGTGAACATCCTGCTAATGACAACTTTATGTTTCTCACCGCTGTCATCTTAGCTCTATGTTTATTTGGTTATTGAGAGGAAAAGCATGCTATATCAAACACATTTACATATGAATAACATGTCACTCCCAGCAGCGTGAGTGATATTGGGATTTTTGCGCAGGAATTTTACATTTCTTTTTACTCCTAAGCGAAGAATGACACAGAACTTTGTCATGATGAGTATATCAGAGCCTATAACTTTCCCATTCAGCACAATGCCATTTAATTGACTGATATAACAATAAAAATTGTATTTATTTAAATATTTGAGTAGTGTTTTCAATGCTGCTTGCAAAAAAAAAATACATACGTGTAGGGATGCATGATATATCAGCCACCATATCGGTATCGGCCGATATACGTTCATTTTTAATGTTATTGTTATCAGCCCGATAAAAACTCTATATTAAAGTTGATAAATAGTGGATTATTTCCTTTAGCTGAGACACTTCAGATGTGCACTGCTCACCATAATGGTCTTGAATAGCTTGAAATATGATTCAAATTACTTCAAAAAGGAAAATACAGTTAAGTGCAGCATGTGCAGAGCAAGTCTGTCATATAGGCTACATAAAATTATAATGAGAACATTATAAGTGTGTGCTTAGGACATGGCCTTTAATGGTGAGACTTTTGTTTTTGTAATCAGGCTGTAATAAAAAAAAAAAAGGATCTAGACCAATATATTGGTTATCGGCTTTCAAATAAAGAATTATTGGTAAATTTTCACATCAGTGAATTTCTATATGCGTGTCATCGCCAGACAATTTGACTCGCTTAAATAGCAAGATTTTCTTGTTAAAACAGCTTCACCATGTTAGCCTTGCTCAGTTAGACCACCAAAGCAGAACTAACAAGCATAAACCAAGCTAGAAGAACCAATATGGAAATTGAATTCTGGTTTGAGCTGGTTATTTCCCCAGTAGGCTATTTTGTGGCCAGAACTATAATGTATAGCATGAAAGTTGTAATGGGAGTTTGTCTGTTAAACGTTACTGCTTAAACCTGAAAGACAGTGTATAGTTGATGTGAAGAGTTCAGTTTTAAACTGCAAAACTTGCCATTTCACAACAAGACAAACTGCAAAACTTTCAGATCATTGTATAAAGATTAATAAGATTTAGAGTTCAGTTACAGTTGGGTAGTTTAATATGTTCAGGCTATAGATTCAACAGAGAGTAATGCATCATGCTTGGCATCATGGGAGAGGAAGGCCTGCACTAATGTGATTTATAACTTCTGTTAGTGTTGTATTTCAATGATGAGGAAGTTCAGAAATGTACACCACAGATAGTGTGTCTGGTGATACTGATAAAACCTGCTATCCTCCTGTCACAATATTTCATGTTATGTGGGAACAGTGGACGATTGCAATATTTCTTACAACACGCAGACAGTTGTGAAAGTCGAAAAATGCTTATACTGTATATACTCAGCTACAAACCAGCCACCATGTTATATTTTAAACTATAATATTAAAATGAGTTTCTTTCTAGCACTTAAATGGTGGTGGTACAGCATTTCCACTAGCTTTAATTTAAACTGTAACATTCATTATCTTCTTGCCTGCAAGAGGACTGCAGTCATGATACATGACTGTAATGCTACGATCCATTCACAGTAAACTGAGCGATATTCCTATGTGATATTTGTGATAAATGTGTGGACTGACACATCACTGCTCGTCTGTTCTCCTGACACTACAGTGCGAATCTGGAATGCTAGAAAAATTCAGATTTATCTTCAATCTCAGCTTTCCCAGTTTACAACAACGGGAAACTGCAGGGTCAAAGGGCAAGCGTTTACACAAAACATAATGACCACTTCTAGAAGCACATGAGACTTCATTTGGGATGTGTTCTTGGAATAGTGTTACTGAGTGTGCGAGAAAGGGGGTGGGAAAGAGAGAGTGTGCGAGAGAGAAAGTGAAGCAGAAAGAGATCGTAAGGCAAACGTGGGGAACTTTTGACAGTTTTGTGTGTTTGTTCCAGAGTTGTGAGAGAGCAGCAGATGGCTTCACTCCGTGTGAGTTTGCCGTGGAGTGTGACTTTGCCTCTGGTTGTGCCACTGATGTTGCCATCCACCAAGTCAACAGCCAACCGGTGAAGTCAGTCTGTTCAGTCATCCCACCCTCTGACAGAAAGACACTCTGTGCCTTAGTGAAGACACGAACATAAATAAATACATCACTGCACAGTTTCATAAATGATGAAATATTGTAAAAGTCCAAATAACAGAACATGAATACTGATAGTCCTCTTAGATCTTAAAGTTTATTTTAGGTGTAATTTTTTTAAGGGTGCATATACACGACAACAATGCCTGGATTATTTGTAAAAAATAAAAAAAAAACACATAATTAATGTGTCAATAATGACAGAAATTTCAGTTTTTTGGGAAGAAATCGAAGGGACTGTTTACATGACATCATTTTTGACTAAAAACAGAAATCTTTTATGCATTTTGGCGGTTCATTTACACGACAACAGTGTTTTGGGGGTCTGAAAACGCAAACTTTTGAAGATGATAACGTCATCATCTCTGTGTGAACTACAAAAAACGATGAAAACATTGCATGAGTATTAAGGTGAAAAGTGTTTCTTTACAAAGGGACATCGCCAACTATGCAGGCCTGGCATGCATAATACAGAGTTTAGTCGTTTTCAAGTATCGTTTTGACAGCGGTCGTCGATACGCAAAAACAGGAAAAAGGTTTCCGTTTTTTTTTGTTGAAACTGGTGTCTTGTAAACAGCCCCTTAGATTTTAACACCTTTTCTCTGGTCCCAGCTTAAAATATCTTTCTGTAAGTTCTGTAAATGCAATATCGAACCCAAGAATGGATAAAATGCACAGCTGAACCCAAATAAAGGCCCCCCAACAACAAAAGAGCAGCATTATGACCACAAACTCAGGTGTTTTGTCAACTAGCGCTGCCAGCACAACTCAACACGCTCCCTTTATCTTCACACACTCCTCGCAAGACGTGTTCCTCTTTAATGGAACATCTGTTTTCCGTCCTTTCATCTCATGGGATTTTCATTTAGCCAAGTTAATTACCCTATCAAACCAGGTTGATTATCATATTCCTCGACTTAAAATAAATAAATTAATAAATAAAAAATTGGTGGCACGGTCGGTTCGGCGGCGGTTCAAATCCCACGCAGCCTCTACTGCAGGTACGGCCCACAAAGAACAGCTGTGTCTGGACCCGGTCCCCTGGGTGGATCCGGGACTATGTGCTAAATCAGAGCCTGGCACAGGTTTGTTGAACAATCTCACAGTAAACATCATTCCTGGATGCGCCTCTAGGGAATAGCCTATAAGGAAATGTGTTAATGGTGATGAAAAGCAATTTATTGAATCGGGAAATAATCCTTGTGCCCCAGCCTTAATCCAAACAGCTCTCTGAGCGCAATTAATAAAACATTTGTCTTTTCACATCAACCTCTATTGACCTTCATCGCTAGACATAATTGAAATGTCTGGTTATTTTTATTTCAACACTTCGACTGAAGCAATTAAGCTTTGGAGGCGTCCGTTTCTTGTCAAAGCAGATCTTTATAATTTGGCTCTTTCTCCTTTACACATCAGGTGATTAATGTAAAACGGGCCATATTTTCATGCCATATTTTCACTCTCTAAGGTCTGAAGAAACCCTCCCCCACAAGTGTTTGAACACGCACTATAAACTACAGTATGTGGACTGTCAGAAAGCTTTATAGAGTTACACAGGGATCATTACTTTAAATAGGTACCTGTACTTGAAATGACCTTTAACACACTGTCGTTACTGTATTAATCTATTATAAAGATAATCTGTTAAATGAATTATACATAGCGTATTTCTGCCGAGCAGCGAGGCACAGGAGACCAGATGGCTCAGGGTGGAGCACTAACTGCTGTAAATTGTCAAGACGAAAATGGATGCTCTAAATATGGTCGTCGTGCTGCTTTGTAGGTAGAGATGAGGAAAGCAATGGATGGAGAAACGAACATGACCAAATGTGCCACAATATACAGAATCTTAGAATATATGAGGATACTTTAAACTTAAAAGGATGGTTGCTTGCAGGATAGAGAATTGAAGCCAGATGAGACTGTCAATAATGTTTCAGTGGGGTAAGTTGTCACAATGGAACATGCCACTAAATAGCCTATTATTGGCTATTCAACTAAATTTAAACTGTAAAACGCAGGAACGTAAAAGATAACACAAAAAAAGCAAACCACTGTTTTGGCCATAAATATTGTAATAAATTGTATAAATTTATAGCATTTAAAATGGGACAAAAATGGCCTAGTCCTTACACAGTTAAATGTTTTGGTTCAAATCTGCTTTAGCTGACTCTGTCACTGTCATTAATAATTAATATTACAAAACATTTACAAAAATATTGAATGACAGGGTTTTTAACCAAGTACTACTAAACACAAAAAAATACGACTACTACTACTAATAATAATAATAATAATATTTTGATTATTTGAGATCCAGACCTTGAGACAAGCCACTATGTGACAACTAGCCCCGGTCTCTAATATCTCCACTACACATCTACCATTTAAAAATCCCAATGGTTAGTAGCATGGCTTAGAATGGCAAGAATTTACAGTGTCTCTAACCACGTGAAACTTTCCCATCTTATATGTTTGGCCTTTTGCCACTTTAATTGAAAATAAGAAAGGACCGAAATAAAACAAGAGAGGTAGAGCCGTATTAGGACATGTTGCGAGCCAAATTCACATGAGCAACGCAGCTGATTGTGTAGGAGCGTGTATGCTTACCGCTAGACTATACCTCGTGCGCTTAACTCTTGAGGTGAAATTGAGGTTAGTTTATCTCCTAATTAATCACTTAAAACACATGGCTGCACTGCCTTAATTCCAACCATTTGTGTTTACAGAGTACATTTAGATAATATTCTACAGGTGCACCAAATAAAAAAAATCTGAGAATGTGAGTGAGCCTTTTTGTAGCGAAAAAAGAGAGAGAAAGAGGACTGCATGAGCTACTGTTATGTAGCATTAGACAGGGTGAGAAAGTTTTTGCAGGTGACAGTGGGGCCGCTGTTTTCCACGCCGGCACGGTTGCATGCCAGCAAGTAGCACGCGTCTCTGCTACTGTTTAAACCTGCGCGGGTGTCCCGCGTGCACACGCTAATCGCACTGAGTGCTCCCCTGCGTCTCGTTTTATTACCTTGTTGACACCAGCTGCTAGTTTTTAAGCACTTTTAAATGCGGGTGTGAGTGGTGGCTCAAATCACAGAATTAATGCCGTTATTCGCCACGCTTTTCTTTTTGGCAGCGACTTAAGCCCCAGACTTAACAACAAGCCTGTTTTTTTTATGCATTCCGACAGCTGGTGGGAATAAGACTCTTGCCAGTGGAATAAAAAAAGGCCGTACATGAAAACACAAAGAGATAAGTACTGTGCACATAAACCACTCCTGATGGCTCTAATTCTCAGCAGTGGGCCTCTGATTTTTAATTTTTTTTTGCACTGAGAAAAGTTACTTTCCACTGTCCTAATATAAGCATACTGATTAGATTTTTGTTTAGTTGTCAGTGTTCTAGTTTTATTCAATTTAAATTCCCTTAATAAGAAAGTAGAGCACTGTTTTCCACAGAGTATTACTAGGGATCCAGATCCAACAACTGATAGTTTTTTCAAACAGTTCTGCAATGTGAACGCTCCAATTTCAAAAGCCGCTTTTCGACAGTCAGGCCAAACCATTCTCACTGCTTAACCATTACATCCGGTGCTGATCCGGCCCAGACGGTACGGATATGGTTTCATTTCTCCGACTGATAACGGCCACTGTTTGGAATGGAATACAAATGTGTCAGTTTTCGCCTTTGTAGCACAAGAGTTTACAGACAATATGAGATGTAGATAGCGGTTGCGTTATTATGGAGGATGATCAGATATTTCTTTTAGTTTTATTATTATTTTTGTTTACCAGTTAAAACACAAATAGCACACTTGGCAAGCTACAGAGAAACTAGTAGCCAGGCAATGCACAAGTAACAAATCCTGAGTGGTGACGTCACTACTAGGGTTGGGAATCTAAAATCGAGTCCAATTCTGGAATCGGATACTTACGGTCAGGAATCGGATATTGTTATAAAATTAAAATTTCGATTCCTCTTATCGATTCTTTTGTGTGCATTTCAATATGACGTTAGACCATTCAAGTGCTATTTTCTGCGCTGCACACACATCTAAAACGTGCACACAGAAAGCCACCTCTTGTACTGAATAGTACAAGATGAGTTCTCTTCCGCGCCGTTTTGCACTTGAACTGACAAATACACACAGACAATATGTCAAAATATCCCAGTGAACACAGCTGGTTATGTCTTAAGTGAACTTAAACAGTTGAAAAAGAAAACATGTCAAATGTGTAACAGTATATTGGATTGGTATGACATGAGAAACCAAATTTGCCTTGATCTTTTGGTATATAAGAGGTCTTTGTACCATTAAAACGTCCTGCAAGTTTCATAGCTTAAGACGTCCTCCCCATTATAAACGAATCATTTATTTAATCAAGCTCTAAATACAGCTCGTTCTGGATCCATGGTAAGAAGTGACGTCACGGTACGAAGTGACGTACCAGCGTTTGCATATGACCGCCTCCGGCAAAAGACAACTACGCTTAAAGCGCAAGGCAACGCTCATTTCGTATCATTGTCGCGCCCGCGCGCTGTGCGCCTCACAAGTGTTCAGTCGACGGACAGCGAGTGGGTCTGTGTACAGGGAAATTACGATGTGCTGTTCCTGGCTGTGGACAAACAACATCTTTGAATACGCTGCGAAAGATCCAGTCGTCAGGGAAAAATGGATGCACTTTATTTTTTGCGGACGTCCCAGTCACGTTTGTTCTATACATTTGAAGGATGACTGTTTTGAGAACAAATCCCAAAATGATGCTGGCTTTGCCAGAAAACTGTTGCTCAAAGATAAATCCGTGCCGACTATTCTGGGCTCAACAACGACGACGCAAACTGTAAGTAATGTATTTAAAACTTTAAACTACTTTTTAAATACGCCGAATCCGCAAATGTTCTGGCTGGGGGCGTTAATTGATGCATAGGCACTGACGTTAGCCAATCATAACAGTGGGCGTTAACACTGAACTCTTAAAGGGGAAACACCCCCAAAACAGACTGTTTGAATCAGAGGATGAGAAACAGGGTGGGAAAAGGTCATAAATCACTACATTTTAAAAGTTTTTTGTAAAAAAAACTATAGTAATACTATAATTGCACCTAAGGGAACATAATAATAAAATAAAATAAACCATGTCATGACCCCTTTAAAGTGACAGCAGACTAATAGCCCTGCTGCCGTCTCTATAATAACGTTATCAAACAACAAAAGCCAAAGAGAACATTAGTTTGCTGTTCTTGACTGAACAACCTTTGGAACTATATTTGTAATGTATATTTATAAAGTACAGTGTTATTTTACATTACAGTTTCTGTACCTGAATACCTGAAAACACTGTTTATTTCAATTGTATCTTTGTTTGCCAATTTGATTATTAATTCTTTAATTAATGAGTATTTACCTATCTTAAATAATTATGGCATTTTTAAACCATAGGCAAACGTTCCTTGTGATTTTTGTTCATGGGGTTCAGCAAAAATGAACAGTATTGCAATAAGACTTAGAATAAATGTGAATGATATCCAAGTTTTTTTTAAATAAAAATAATATAAAAAAAAATATATAATATTAATAATAAAGGAAGACTAAAATAAACTAATTTGAACTAGAACCTAGTTTTAAATATTTACAGCACATTAAACATTGTGACAGAATGAGAAAACATGAGCATTGCTCACATTTTTGTGCAATGGAGTCAAGTGATGAAAATGGCAGGATGATGGAAGAGTAACCTTGACCACAGTATCTTGAGGGGCTGTCAGAACGGGTTGAGTCTACAGACGAGAGGCGCCGTGATTACACTGACAACAACAAGCTGCTAGCGCAGAGTGTGTGTGTTTGTGTGTGTCGACTTCTCTTTGGTGTAATGTCGAGAAAGAGGGAGGATCTGAAGCCTCAGGTAAAATAAATACAAATTCCAAATGGTGCCAGCAGCACCTGCTTGATTTACATTTTCTAATTGCAAAAGAAAGAAATGCCAAAAAAAAAAACTGTTTTATCAATACATTGACAAGAGAAAGAGATGCACAGCACTGGAAGCGCAGAATAATTAATCAACAGACAGAAATAACTATTTGTTCTTTGTTCATTGGTTTGAGGGCTCACTTAGTACAAAGTCTGTGTTCTTAAATGGGCTCTTTAAATTCTGTAGCCTCAGTTTTTATTTAAAATGACAGGAGACAGGCTTCTATAGGACCACAACACAAATCTCCAAGAAAGCAATGACTTAAGAGTTAAGTAAATTGAAATCACGTTTCACAGATGTTTCTTCTGAAAAAAAGACCCTATATATCTCTTCCTCTAGGGTTACAAAATTGATTTTCAAATTTGCACCCATATTTTCTACACACAAACTCAACAAACTCAAATATTTCTCATTAGATTTTTTGAATACCCAAATTTAGGTATGCTTTTTGTACCCACATTAATTTCCCCTGAAATTTTTAGTGCAGAAAATAAAATTGCACCCATATTTTCTACAAAACCAAAGTCTGCAAGCAAAATTAGATATTTTAATACAAACATATGCATTTTAATATATGTCTCATATTTTTTGAATACCCAAATGCATCTATGCTTTTACCCACATTAATTTCCCCTGAAAAAAAATACTGAAAATGAAACTGTTTTGAACGACAAGAAGAACATGTTCAATTTGTTTTTTTATAAACACAAAAGAAATATGGCAAAAACAATCACACCTTGAATAATGTGCGCTGAAAATTACTGGCAGATGAAGTGCTTTGCAGTTGAGTCCCAAATCAGTTGCAGCCTGTCAGACGGAGACGCACAACAAACAGAAGTTAGAACTGGTTAGCCAGGTCGTCTTTTGACACCTAAACCAGAGGCCCTTGTCGGGAATTCAACAAACAACACCTGCACAGGCTAAAGTAATGTCCTTGATGGCATTCCAGTCACCTGAGAGAGAAAGAGAGAAACTTCCCAGATCTGGGGCTCATTCTCTCTCCCTTTCCCCCTTCACTGTCTCTCAGCTTCCAAAACCACAACAAAAAAAGAAATGTTTTGTTGTGTATGACTCAGGTTGTGCTGAAAAGACAAACAATGGAGCGAGTGAGTGAGAGAAGGGAGGGGAGACAGAGAGGGAAAACAGACCGCGGGTCAGAAGTCTCAGATGACACAGGTGTTGCTGCTGCCACCAAGAGTGCCACTAAAATTGGCAGGAGCTTCACTGTTGAGCTTGAGCTTCCTAGCAATGTGGCTGTTTGGCAGATGAGGACATGGCTGTGATTAGCAGCAGCGCACTTGCACTAACAGTGAACGACGGCGGAGGTAAAACCGATCGGGGGGGGTGGGGGGGTTGACAGCTGTGAGCGAATCTCGTAAAAGAGAAATCTCGAGCTAAACTGACCAACACTTAATCAGATGTACCTAATGCTGCAAAGTAAAGGACAGCGAAGACCTGCACCAAAAACATGACATTAAATTTAGATATTCAAGTGTGAGCAATATTCCAGGTTCAAATTGAGTTAAACTCAAATCGATGGGTTTTGTGGCACAATGTTAATTTCCAGAAAAAATTAGACTTCCCCAAAAAAAAAAAAAAAAAAAAAATTCAGGCACCATTTTTTAAAAGCAAAAATGTGAAGCTTATAACTTAATATTTGTGTTAAAACGTATTATTAACATTCTTTGAGCTGTAAATCATTAGTTTGTTTTTGCATGTATGGCTTAGTGTTGCCATGGCAAAAGTTGTCAAAGCGGATATAACTTTACAAAGAAAAAATCTTATCACAGATTGTTTACATGTTATGCAGTATTTGTTTCGTTAATTAAAACTAAAACTGTTAAACTTTAATTGAAAGTTAAAATTAAAAGTAATTGAAATAAATATGAAAACGTATTTCATTGGCCACAGAAATAAGTTTAAGCTGAAGTATTAAACATGACTAAAACCCAAACTGAAGCTAAATAAGTTAAATTAAAAACTAACTAACAAAAATGACAAAAGCACATTTAGAAAATTGAAAATAAATGAAATATAATATACTTTACTATAATAGTATATAAATAATACTAAAATAATCCTGGTCCTGTGTCTCTTCTATTGAAACGGTGAGTATTTTAACATTTAAAGATTGGCTCCTCACTGCAACCCATATACTTTTTGCTTCTTTTTTTTTTAAAAACAAAACACAAATATTTTTGGTGGTATTATGCTGCAGATTGAGCTGAACTTGTACTGACCCAGAATATTCCTTCAAGTGTCCAAAAAAAAGTTGTATTTGTTTTATTAAAATGTTGAAACTTTAATAAAACTTGGCCTAACCGATAATCGCACAATAACATCGACTTGACAAATGACTGTTTGTATATACAACTGAAATAGCTTGTGTGCAAATGAGGAAAAGCTGAAGACTGTTTAACGCCTTAACGTCACATGTGAGCTTGTGATAACGAAGAGCAAATGAATCCCCCTCATCAGTTTTGGTAGAAGTTGTGTAGGGATCCGTCATCTGTTTCAGACTCAGTGTAACAGACACCTGACTATAGGTGAGACGTGTCTCCTGTCAGATGTCTTTGTCATGGCCGCCTGTTCCCTGAGGTGACAACACCTGCGAGTTCAGATCCTCCTCACTGTTCACTCTCACGCTAACACTGCCAAAAAGGGACATTTCAGTCATAGTCACAGGCCAGAGTTGTTCTTGGAAACGTTGCTAAAGATTGAAAATCACGCCCATGTGTTAATAAATGTCATTCACTGTCACCTTTTGAATATGCATTCGCATTACGGCATCAGATAAAGACAGTACAGGAGAATAACAGTGGATATAATCTACATTTTGGAGATTTGGACTATAATCTTATTTTGTAACCATTTTTAAAATGCTTTGATATTTTTACATTTTTGTGAAAGATCCATGCCAACAATGGTTAAGGATGTACAATGTTAAATTCTGGCCAATAGAACAAGCCAATCATTATTTCAGCTGATAAATGTCTGATATTAAAATCCTATATTATATTCTCCAAATATAAGAGTGAGATTTAGAGGGGTGAGGGATGTAAGGTGTAAACCTCACTCCCCTGGCCTAAAGAGGCACACTAGCGACTAGGGCTGAACGATACATCGAATTTTCATCGTCATCGCGATATGAACTCCCGCGATGAACACATCGCAACAGACAGCCTGACACGATGAATAATGCCTGGTTCAGATTAGCACTAATTTACACGTTTTTGACTCCTAAAATCTTGTCGTGGACAAGAAACATGTCAGACTACACGTTGCTTTCCGACCAGTCATCGCGTGCCGTCACACACACACATTCACTCGCAAACAGTCACTCGCACGCACAGACACACAAACACACACTCACTGTCCCTCGCTCACTCGCTCACTCACGCAAGCACACACACGCTCACACTTTCACTGGCGCACACACACACTCACTGTTGCACTCACTCACGTCTCGCCTCGCTCACATATTCAACCCGTCGTGGAGGACCGTTAAAGAATTAAACATGCTATAGTCTTTCTGTCGTGAAGCATCGCAGACGCGACGTAGGTTGTTGCCCACTATGACACACTATACGATGACACGATCGAATCTTGCGTCCCGACGCCCGTTGTTATTACGAATCTCCACGACACCCATACGCCAAACAGATCGTGCCAAAATCGTGTATTCTGAACCAGGCAGGTAATAAACCTTTGACCTATCACACAAAGAACCTACTGAAGCACTAAGACATGGGAACAGTATAGTTAACAATCACATTTATCGCAAGTCATATCGTCATCGCAATATTAAACAATATTATCGCACATCGCAGCTTTTTCTCATATCGTGCAGCCCTACTAGCGACTGACGCTATCGGCTGTGGTCTTTAGCGTCCTTGTTAGCACACCCGCCTCCCACACCAGTTCAAGCCCCACTTGGAGCAGGTCGAGTAGGACCGGTTACACTAAATACATTTAACAGTGTTATTAAATTATTAGTGTTTTGAAAGATCAACTTTAAGTGAGATGACAGAAAAGCTAATCTAAATATATTGATTAACAAAACAAAAACCAGATAACTTTTTAGCAATATATACTGTAGACTGCAAAAAGTCTTGTAAGAATACACAGATGATTTTAAATGGCCCGACAAAAGAAAAAGATATGCTTTTTTTTTTTCCTTCAGAGAGTGCAATTGCGGCCTTTACCAGCCGGGGCTAACAGGCCGTGCTAATTGACATACATCCTAATACTGAAAGCCTATGGGGTAAAAATCAAATAAAAAGTGAGAGCTTTTCTTCGGTTTAGTAGTCTTTGTTTGTTGCAGGTGATCCCGATCATCTCGGAGCAGGTTTTGGTCTGCCTGCGGTGGTTTCTGGTGTGTTCTCAAAGCAGCCAGGAGCTAAATGAGCAGCGCAGCAGCACCTGAGGCCTGGGGCCTGTGAGTCTGGAGTCTGCTTCCTTCCTGCCAGTAGGACAGGAATGAGCTCATCACTGCTCTCCCCTGCTGTTAGCAGCCTGGAGAGCCCATATACTCTCTCAGAGAGTCAGGAGGCTCAGCCATATTGCATGCACACACATGAATTGCTTTCCATCATGCTTCATACAATGTCAGACACCTTCCCTGAAATGAAAGGATACCACAGCATTGTCGTGATTCCTGAGAGTGTACTCGCTGTCCCAATGGTCTCTTCCTTGTGATCAGTTACTAGAATGGCTAATGTTCAACAATAATAGCTAACCAAGGCACACTGTTCATTAACCAGTAGGTCAGAACCAAATTAATGAGTAATTCTTAAGTGAAAGAGCTAAAACAATAGATTGGGTACAGGAGAACAGGGGGAAAAAATTCTGGTCCCAAAGTTTATGACGAACAAAAAAAATAAATGCTTTTTTTTCCTGAAATATTAGAGCAGGACATTCAGAAGACATCTAGGTTTATCTTACAGTGTAGGGTAAGCGTACCTAAGTCTAGGTTTTTTTCATAGATATTGACATGGTTTATAAGAAAAATAATTTGTTAAAATGCAAGATTAATCTCACATTTGAAAATGTATTTATTAGTTGATGTACATTTTAGAATATAACATTAAGATATTTGATTAATAAAGTCAGAAGTCTGGCATGGGCTTAATTGGTACTTTGGCACCATTTAAGCCCGCATGTGTTCCAAATAAGCCCACATCATGATTGATTTATACAATATTATTATTATTATTATTATTTTTAAATAAGTAAAACATTGATATATTTATTCAGTGACAGGTAAGCATTAAAAAAAGTAATTTTGCTAATGTTTTATTAGAGCCCTGGGTGTGATTGGTAGGTGTTAGTGGCTGGGGGTCCAGGCCGGTGGTCTGGAGCCTTCAGTCGGCTTGACTCTAGAGCATCTCAGGAGCCAAGCCGAGTTGCGGATCCATACTCTTGGCTTTCAGGGGGTATTCTAGTGGGCCCCCCACGCCGGGAGTATGGAGCCTTAAGTTGGCTTGATTCTGGAGTTATGCCTGGTCAAAGCTGGAACTTTGACCGAGTGTATCCTGGGAAGGAAGCCAGACTCAGGGGTTAGGGGGGGTCCACTAGTGGTCCTCCCATGTCCTAAGTATGGAGCCTTGAGTCGGCTTGGTTCCACATGAAGTCAAAATTCCACATGAAGTATCCAATTAATAGGCCATTAAACAATTTCTCTCACAAAGTTGATTAAACTTTGTAATTTGAGGGATTCCTCATTGAAACACATAAGGTGGGCTTAAATGGTTCCACAGTCAGTAAAGGTGAAAAAAAAGACAGTTTTCCTTTAAAAAATATAATATATGTTTACACAGACATGCAAGGAGCTTAAATATACTGTGGACAAAGCATCATAGTAATTTCCATTGTGCCCACATTGAGAAATGTCATGTTTTTTTCATTCAAGGTTAGCTTGTGTTGACTCTAGTTTGCATGCGTTTTATGGCGCTGTACCATTTAAGCCCATCTTTAAAAAAAGTTAATTTATGAAAATAATCTTCCCAACAAAACAATTTATGATGTATTTATTTGTAAATTAATGTAAAATAAATCACAAAATATTTAGTGTTTGTAGTTCACATGCTTAATTCTTCAGCAGTCTATCTTTCAGTAAGGCTAATGGTTTGACCTTGAGATTAGCTTTGAGCGCAAACTAATAAAATTCATCTTTCCATTTAAACGAAAATTATATAAAATTATGAATTATTATTTGTTCATACACAAAAAACAATACATTTATCTCTTATTTGACATAATATCAATGTAGTTACCAAAAGAATGGCTGAAAGTTGCAGAAATGTGTTGATTTCTGAAGGGTCCAGAAACACCAAAGTTTTTGGGTGTCTTTGTTTGAGGTCCCCTGAGACCGCATGCACATGAGTGGGGCTAACTTAACATTGCCAAATGTGTTTAACATGCAATAAAAAATGTCAGGTAAGTTACAAATCACTGGATTGGTTAAAATAAGGAGCAGCAAAAAATATGATTTTTTCTTTTTTATATTAGACTTCAAAGTTGAAAGTGGGCTTAAAGGGTACATGGGCTTAATAGGTACACTTACCCTACCATTCATTCACTTATTGTAAAACTACTGATTTAATCACCTTCAAAAGGAAAAATAATAAAATCATAAACATAAACAATACATTTCTCAAAACATATCATATAGGCTAGGCTATCTCAGGGATTCTTAAATTACCTACTGTATATAAATCTGCAAAATTCAATAAATGCATATTTAAATAAGACCAAATGAGCTTGTGGATCATTAAAAACTTGCAGCAAAGCAAATAAAAATAAAAGTAAATAAGAGCCCTTTGCCTTGTTGTAGCCTACAAATCCATCAGGGCAATGATTTCTCGACTCCAGAACTAGTTTGTCCTTTACTGTCTAGTGAGCTACTTAATTATAGCAGATCTCTTTCAAATTCTGGGTTACCGGGCAAAACTTTCAGTATCCTTATCACCTTGAAACATGAACAATCTGGGAGACGCTAAGCTCCCATAACATATTTTCATTTGTGTTGGTCTTCTGCTGGGACAACGGGGTTATTAATTTCATTTGGGCTTCATTAAACCACATTCTGCAATTGGGCTCCTCCGTCTTTAATCATCATTTCTCCCCTTTGCCAGCGTGGCCTCCAGTGGCTTGGAGTGAAGGGTCACAATGTGTTCCCCCATCATATCCACAAAATGGATGACAATAAAAGATCATTCATCTCAATCACTCACTGTTGGACCAGAGTCATCCAAATCCCTGCAGTAATTCAATCCAAACTGGAGAGCAAATCACTGTCTTACTGACACATCAAGGGATAATAAGAAAACAAATAGGTACATAAGAGATTGTGAAAACACTTATTCCTGAATGAAAGAAATAAATGAATGTTAGCGAATATGAAGACTGATATATGACGGCGAAGCTATTATAAATGCATTCTAGTTTAGCCAACTCCAAGGACACTTTGCAATATAAGCTTCAAGAAAGGACTTGATAGACTGAATGATGAATGATGAATGCATAGCCTTCATTTGATAGAAATTTTAAAGAAAAAAGGGCATCTAGAAGGGCAGTGGCAAATAAAGAGAAGCAACCATTTGAATATATGTTCAGACTATATGAAGTTTTTAAAGATGGATATGAACTCAAGGTTTGTCGTGAAATCTTAAAAAATAAAAATCCTTGAATAAAATTAGTTTCCTTTATGATGAACTTGAAGCCAGTAAACTAATAAGTGTTTAATAAATTTGACACACAAACATTGAGCAAGTATGAATGACAGACCAACAGAGAGTGTGACATTTTGTGTACATTTTGAGAAAAAGAGATGATTTCAGTATAGTATGTTTAGGTTTAATTTACTAGATATTGACAATATCTAGTAAATTAAAACAAAGCAGAAAACAAAACATGGTGATTTTAAAGGTGAGACTTTTGGTTTTGTAATCAGGCTCAGAAATTTGATAAAAAATTGGATTTAGTTGCATAAAGAAGTTGGATAAAGAATTGTCGGTATCAGCAAAATGTTCATATCATACCTAATTTACAGTTTTATATTTCTCTATGTTTTTAATTCGATTATGCTGTTCGCAAGGCTTCATGGGATTGCAGTTATTTCCCTCACTAAAGCCATTAAAGTACACAGTCTTGTACCTTTGTATTTTATTTTTTCCTACTATGGAAGTCAATGGGACCAGTTAACCGTTTGGTTACTGACATTCTTCAAAATATCTTCCTTTGTGTTCAGCAGAAGAAAGAAATTCATACAGGTTTGAAACAACTTGAGGGTGAGTATATGATGACAGAATTTTCATTTTGAAGTGAACTATCCCTTTAAGAGTCAGACTTGTACCTGAAGGTCGCGGGTTCGATTCTCAATACCGGCAGGAAACGGCTGAGGTGCCCTTGAGAAAGGCACCTAACCCCCAATCGCTCCCCAGGTGCAGCAGCAAAATTGGCAGCCCACTGCTCCAGGTGTGTGTGCCCACGGTTTGCAGTGTTAACTACTCACTGCTCCTTAAATGTGTGTGCAATGCATTAACTTGGATGGGTTGAATGTAGAGGACAAATTGGTATTGGGTAACCTTAGAGCTGCACAATATATCGAAATTATCGAAATATTGCAGATGTATATACCGTGATATGCATATCGCAACAGCTTGCAATAACTGGGGTCATGATCAAAAGACAGAGAAAATCACTCACTGCTCTTGGCTGAATAACTTTTGTAGCTTTAATAAGAATCAGTATACATTTAATTCATACAGTGTAAACTAAGCAGTGTTTTATTTTTACAATTGATTATTCAGTTTCTGTTGTTAAATAATCCTAATGTAGGCCTTCCGGAAACCCTAAACCCAGTGGTTTACACTGATGTTAAAATAACACTTCTCATGCTACAGTAAAACACTGCAGTTCACTTTCAGAAGCTGTAGGGATGTTTTCTTGTCAAAAAAAAATAAGAATGCGAAACACGTAGCCTATGTAGGTTGCATAATTTTAAATATATTTTAAAGATAATTGAAGTTTATTTTACACACTTTAAGCATTATCGCATCGCATTATTTAATGAGTTATCGCATATCGCATTTTTTCTTCAATATCGTGTTGCCCTAGTAACCATACTTGGCCTTCATGTCACTTCCACTTCACGTATTACACAAATACTTTTTTTTTAACTCCCTATGGCAGAAAGGATTGGAAAAAAATACTTCCGGAAACCAACGCTACTGAAAAATGGGGCAGAGACTGTTGCACTATTAGCAAATTAAATATAACTAACTGTAAATAAAACAAAACTTCTTGTTTTTGATTTACTATTAGCAACGTGTCACAAAACTATTACTATATTTTAAACTGTTTTAACTTGGTATAGCCATCACTGTAAAAACAAAACAAAAAAAACACCACAACAAATCAAAACTGTTACTATGACAAAACTGTTTTAAATGAAATAAATGCAAAAAGCAAAAATCCAAAAATGAATTCAAGCAAAAAAAAAAAAAAAAACTGCCACTATAATAAAACTTTGAGCTTGTTATATCCATCACGGTCATAAAAAAATAACACACAAAGAAAAGCAACACAAAACGAAACAATTCCTATGATAAAACTGTTTTAACTTGGTATAGCCACCACTGTCGTAAAAATATAATTTAAAAAAACAGCACAACAAAATAAAACCATTACTATGACGAAACTGTTTTAAGACTGTCGCACAACTAAACAAAATAGATAAGCTTCCCATTTATTGTGATTTTGCAGTCCTAATAGAAGCTGTAGCAACTATGGCATTTTTGTAAGAGGCCGTCAACCTCAGCATCGTTGGCTGTTCTTTGTCCAAGACCCATTCTCATGGGTAACATTAACACCGACCCACATAAACCACCTCTACATTCTTCATGATCACTAAAATCCTCATTTTATTCCATTGACTTAAATAGAGTTTAACTCGGAGGAATGAAGGCAGGTCGGTCTCACTACAGGAGAGCACAATAACCTCGCAGAAGCGCAGCCAAAAGCTCTTAGCGCTGTGACAGAGCAGATGCCTGGAGTAATGACAGTGGGGATTATCCAATGATTGTGGATGCGTAAATCATTTCGGTTGGGTATGGGCCGCCATGATTAGGAGAGCGAGCGAACAGTTACTTAAAACAAAGAACATATTTAAATGTGTTCTTCAAGGGAAAACAGCTTTAAATTGAGCTGCTGCACGTATCTGAAACGCCGCCTGTGCTCATTATATCCTTGTAAAGAACAGAAAATGGTTAAAATATTCTTTGAAAGGCAAGACATTGCCCAAGGGGAAAGAAGGATACAATCTTTGTATTCCAACCCATGGTGGCACATTTAATCTGTAATAGATCAAGCACAACGGAGGCAATGAAAGTCTCCTATGCTCACCTTGCTTTCTTGAGCTTCCTTGCTTTCATTTTCTCATCCAGCATCGCCTTCCACCAGGAGCTCACAATTGTTGTCTTCTAATCGCATTGCTCACACTCTCTTGATGCCTGCCTTAATTGTTTAATAAATTTTATTCAGTTAAGCATGAATTATTGTTAATTGAACTAAAAAGTAATTTTCTTAATTGAAATGAAGTGGGGGTGGGAGGCATATTAACAAGGTTAAAACAGAATGCTTGCCTCGACGCCTCGAGATTTGTAATGTCATTTTATGTCATTTGTTTATACATTCACAGTGTTTTGTTTTTTAACTCTTAAACTCTTAGTATGCCATAAAATGGGGTTGGGGGTTGGTTTGGGGGGGGGCTAACAGAAATTCACTTCAATTAGCTTTCCAAAAAAGCTTTGAGCTGCTATTTAATGCCTAAATATTTATTTAAGTCATTATTTCTTTGTCACTGTAAACTATCCATATGTGCTGCTGTGACAGAACTTTCACATTACTTGTGTCAATGTTCCTTAAGGCTTTGAACTCTATGGAGTAGGGCTGCAAGATATTGGGAAATACTGACGTTGAGATTTTTTTTCTGCAACATATTGCGATATTAAAAAAACAAACAAGAATTTTCACAAGATGACTTGAATAGCTTGGAAAGAATAATCATTCTAGAATTATAAGGGTGATTTTGTTGAGAGCAACTCCATTAAAAAAATTACTTTGTACTCTAAAGAATTTTAAAAGTGCAAACCATCCTTTTAGCGCTAAATGATTTGGGGGAAAACTTGGACTCAACCCATACAGTGAACAGAATTTAGTTAGGCCACATTCACAATTTTTTACCCATTCAAGAGTAAGACTATAAAATAATAAGATTTTTGTTCAATATTAATAATATATCAATAATACTATTGTACTGTAAAAAGATAAATGAGTTAGCCTAATAAAAATAGTCAAAATAATGTTATTTTTAGTAGGGATGCTCCGATCCACCTTTTTTGTTTCCGATACCGATTCCGATACCTGCAATTCAATATCGGCCGATACCGAGTACCGATCCGATACAAAGGTAAAATGTTAAAAGAGCTAAATTACTTAATAAGCTGTATGCATTACTTTTCAAGATATCAGGCTCAACTTAAACAATATTTTTTTAGCCTTGTAAAACAAAATGACAAACAATGTATTCACAAGTTTAGTGATTTATTAAACCAGCACCAGAAAATAAAACCAGCAAAATAAAATAAAAAGTTCAGTAGCTTAAACTTGTTGACATTCAAAATTAAAGTGCAAAATTTGCACAGGATGTTTAATGGATGCTATTTGCACTGCAAATAGGAAATTAAACTAGAATAGTGGATAATTAAGCAGTAAAATTTAGTCTAGAAAAATCACAAGTGCACAATAATTGTATTAAATCTGAACATGAAAAAACATTTAGTGGGGAACAAATATGAGAATAAGTGTAACACTAAATCTGGTAAAACGTTACACATTGCTCTTTGTATTGTTGTAAAATATATTCATGAAAAACAAGATAACAAAAATCAAAAATATTAATTATTTTATAGCCTAAACATGTTTTAAATGTATAGCACAGCGGTTTAATGAGGCAGCAACATGATGGATAGTACAGAACAGTCTATACAGAACAGTCGCTGTATTGATATGAAAAGCGGCACACAGCGCTTATGCGCATCTCGAGCGCAGAATGATGCGCTTGAAGCAACATGAGTCACAGCGCGCAGCGCGTCGAGTCCACATTGAAGAGTTCAAAGCACGAAGGAAAGACATATTGATGCTCGTGGTACAGACTGAGACATGCACAATAAAATAAAAATGCCTTCTGCATTTTTGTTTTGCTTTTCCCTCCATTGTACCGAATTCATACCGAACCGTGACTTCTGTGTACCATTCCACCAGTTGGCATCATTGGACTTTAAGTCTTGTCTTGTGGTCTTATGGCCTATGTGAAAGCATTTTGTAGCAGGAGAATGAGCAAAAAGCAAGAACTAGCTACCTCTATTGCACTTTGTTACTATTATTAGAATCCTCTATTGTTCATGCGAGTTTCAAGGTTTACATAACATTACTTTATAGTAGATATGGCCACCCCACACTAGCTTTGTGTCCCATCTTGGCCACCCCAGTAAAAATGTCCTGGATACGCCACTGGCTTAGAGTATACAGTATCCATCTAAGCAATAGTTTATTTATTATTTTCTTTTAACAGTTTTAAATGTCAGTTACTGTGCGCGTGAAGAACAGTTAGCTGCTATAGTGCTCTGACTCCAGTGTTGTGAGAGACAGACACCCGGTAGAAAGTAACTTAGTTAAGGTACAGCAATAAAGTCCGGCAAGATAAAGTTGTTTAATGCAAAACCATAGACCTATATCTACAGATCAAGTATAATTATAGTAACATTGAATCATTTGGAGAGAGTTTTTCATCGTGTTGACTGTCGTACCGAACGCGACGCGCTGCTTGATGCTGGATGGAGAATGACTGACAGCCGCAGCGGAGGGAAAAGTGTAGGCTACGTGATCTTGAATTTAATAACTTAAATATTCATTTATATCTCACATTATACTATATAATGGCTTCAGAACACTTATAATATAGTGCACGACAACTTTATGGTGCTTTATAATGTTTTTGTGCCTTTTGTGGGGCTTAACAATAGCACAGAATAGTATTGGCACAATACCGGATTTGGATCGGCCTCGTCTGACCGATACCCGATCCGGCAAAAATGTCAGTAT
Organism: Phoxinus phoxinus; assembly: GCF_949152265.1. NCBI lineage: Eukaryota > Metazoa > Chordata > Actinopteri > Cypriniformes > Leuciscidae > Phoxinus > Phoxinus phoxinus. Next base: position 26,969,700 of record NC_136888.1, read on the forward strand.
CGGAGCCGATACCAATACTGAATATCGGATCGGCGCATCCCTAATTTTTAGCATAATGTGTAAAACTGCAATACTAATATTTACCTCTTTATTTCTTCCTTTTCAAACATTAAAGGATTTATTTTATGGTTTGTGGGCGTATATTCATTTCAGCTTTCGGAGTGAAGCACGTCACTGTTTATTTTCCACACATGCATCTCATGATACAGTGTTTATACTTATTTAATTAAATCATACCCTTCGCAATATGATCGCATTACATAGATTTTATTTCAATAGCTATATCATGCAGCCTTATGAAGCAAAATGGCAAGCTACTGTATAGCATTAGACCTACCCACACAACGGACCAATAAGATCAGCCGAGGCACGATAACTGCCCTCGTCAAGTGTGTTGAGTGTTTATCTGCAACGATGTAAATATGCCTATTAAAGCATTTCATGTTCAATTCTGTTGTTCCCCCTTTTTAGTGCAAAAACGCTTACATTGAGAATGGCCCAGAAACCATGCACTTCCTGTTTTTAGCAACCAACCAACAACCTCACAAAACTGGGGTTCTCTGGCGGTATCTGCAATGTTTTTCATGTGGAGGTCAAAGTGGTGAATGACGAGTTGGGAGATGCGCTGATGCCCTGATTCGTGTGAAATGGCCTTGAGATGTCTCTCTGGAATCAATCAAGTGGCCCAGAGAAACTTCGACTTGGAGAGGTTGTGTCCACAAATATTAGTCCAAGAAGTGGTTACATAAAACCTAAATTTGTTGTTCTTTCCAGCTTCAATATCAGCTGCTGCCAGGAAAGGTCAGTGGGACAAAACTTCAGACCACTTATCATTCTCTCAAGACTTTAAGAAACAGATAAATACTGCTAAAGAAAGAATCTATTGATGGATTCGACAGCATTGATGCATTGTTTTCTTTAAACAAGTACTATCATTGCCTTGGCCTGTCTGAACACTCAGATAGCATGACGGGAAAGCTGTTTATTTAATTTTTTTTTGGCCCTCAGATGAGTTGTGTTTACAATGACGCATTAAAAGTAAGAGAAAATGTTTCCAGCTGTTGGAAGGGGACAAAAATGATGATTGTTCCCAGACTTATACGCAAGATGAAGTAGCCAAAAACACTAATATCACAGTTTAAATAACTCTGATATGTAAAGGACACGGCGTGTTAAAGAATGTCTGGGTAAAGTTACACTGAACGAGGCATCACCGGTGTAACTGATGCTAGTGACAAATGCCTTCAGATGAACAATCATCCTGACAGCTGGACGGTAGGCAGTGACATTATTGCTCCGCGTCCTTCTACCTCCCGTGAACACGGCAGACATTAGGCTCGTGCTCTGAATGATTTAGGCGACTTTAATAATTCAGTGTTTCCCTGAGCTAATTAGATAAGTGCCAGAGGTTTAAGGTCTTGTGAAGGCCCCGAGGGACATGTGGAGGAATGAGCCGTGTGAAATACAACCTCACCCATTGTAGCTGCTTTGGAGGAACTTTTCATTGTATATTTACACATTTGATTCAGTTCATCAAATTGGACAAATTACAAATATGATATACTCACAATCTCAATTTAAATAAACACTCTAATCGGAATACAATAAATAAACTGCAAAGCCAAACTTCTGGGAATGTGCATTTACAGGGATTTTTGTAAATGTTGTTGTTGTTTTTTACCACAAATTATTTTATAAAATTCAGTTTTTACTTCCAAATACCATACATTGACAGTATTTTACAGAAAAATTACTTATATAATGTGATGCAGTTAAAAGTTTTTTCGTGCAACTCTCTCATAATTGTTAAAGAAACTTTCTTAAAAAACAAAAAGGCATTTGTGAAACTTTTTTTGTAGGGATAGGCCTACAGTAATTATTAATAACAGTTATTAAATATTAATAACAGTTAAATGGTAAATGGACTGCATTTATATAGCACTTTAATAGACCCATGGGCACCAAAGCGCTTTACATACTGCCTCACATTCACCCATTCATTCACTCATTCACACACCGACGGCAATTATACAGTTATTAAAATTCCGGCTGAATATAAATCATTCTGAATAAGTACTTTCTCAAATATTTTTTAATTTGAATAACTATATATAGGACTTTATGCACAGCTGCACTACTTCCTGAACTTTAGGCAGCTCCTTTGTTTCCTGTCTGCCATTATTGGACAAACTGATTAATATAGGTGTGTCTGATTATTGTTGTTGGTCAGGCACACCTGGATTAATCAGTTTGTCCAATAATGGCAGACAGGAAACAAAGGAGCTGGCTAAAGTTCAGGAAGTAGTGCAGGTGCATAAAGTCCATTGTGTCTCAAATGAATAAACTAAAAATAAAACACTAAATAAATAATTGTTTAAAAAGTTACAAATTAAGGCATCATCACAGCATTATAATGTAGGCTACGCTACAGTATGAAAAATGGATATAAATTTTGAGATTTGCTAAAGATTAGCCTATATTTAATTATTTTATTTATTTTTAAGTAGAGATTATTAAATTAAATTAATAATTTGTTAGGTGCTTTAGACAAATGCATCTGCTAAATGAATAAATGTAAAATGTAAATATTTATTTGAATTTTTTTACATTTTTTAAACAAATTAGAAGTTTCTGGATGTTTAAGGATCATTCAAGAATGGAAAGGGGAAAAATTCTGATCACACACACACACACACACTGAGAGCGCTACAGTATTTCTGTTCCAGAGACCTCTTTATCCGCTCTGGCCTTTTCTACCAAGTTAACTTTTGGGTCAGGTCTCCAGACAGTGTCATTTTCCACAAGGTGAACCTCCTGTCACCTCTGCCTCACCCTTCCATCTCCACAGCCAGAGCGACTGCAGAAGGAGAGGCAAAAGGACAAGCAGATATCACTTATATCATCACAGATACAAAGTGTTGTTTCACAGCACTGTCAGTAAACCAACAGCCCTTAACAGAAATAGGAAGCTCAGAAGTTAGTTTTATCTAAGGGAACAGAGACACTTAGTGAAGAAACATTTTATCATAACAGAAAGCAAGAACTGTGTTGCATAAACACATCCTCTTTCGTGAAACCTTGTCTTTATCTGCACGCTTTTGCATGTGCCTGACTGAAGCTGATATCGTATGTAAAGACAACTAAAAAAAATATATTCATTACCCTTACTTAATTTAATTGAAAAAAAAGTTCACATAATTTAATTTAGTTCATCCAAAATAAATCAATTCAATAACACTAACACAATTTAGTTGGTTTAGATCAAATTAATTTACTCTTATATGTTTAAATTAACTTTATTACATTTGTAACTATACTATATTTTTCTTATGTTGGTCCAACTTAATTGTTTTTTTGTTTTGTTACTGAGGTTTAATTAATTTTTTCACATTTTTAAACTGCCGTTTCATTCATCATGTGTATGTATTTGGTGAATATGCAATCAATGTATAATGTATAATGCAATGTATAATGCAATAGCCTAATGAACAAATAAGAAAAGACTGGTGTCAGCAGGTCTGAACTTCTGACTGCTATACTCACTCAGTGCCCACAACCTAAGCACAAGCGCCACTCTTCAGCACAATGAGAACCACAATATTCAAAAACGTTACGAAAACTCATGTAAATAACCAACATAACTGACCATTAAACATTACCATGTCTTTACTTTCACCTAAAATAACACTTAATCCCTAAATATACTCTCCCAATGCAGTCTCTTGCAAAGCATGCTGGGAACTACTAGTCTTGTGATGCAAAACAAAATCCTGTGAGACTAGATTAAAACAATCTCATTACTATAAGTTATATATAATACAAGTATAATATATAGCCTAAGTTAAACTAAAATTAAGTTGTTTTAGCTAAACTTTTTTACTTGATTCATTAAAAAAAATGCAATTAAACTAAAATGTATATTTTCTTTATGGAAGCATAAATCTATCATGCAAACTATATTATAAATATCAAGAGTGCAAAATACATTATTAATAGTAGTAGTAGTAGTAGTAGTAGTAGTAGTAGTAGTAGTAATAGTAGTATTTCTGAGGCCCTGGTCAGGCCAGTAGTTCAGATTTGTACTTGTTCTGCCAATATTCTACCAACAATTTAATAAATCTGTAGCCTATTTTTAGATGTCAAATATATTTATAACATTACGTTTATAACAAAACAAAAATATTTAAATGTAACTACAACACAACTATTAATTCAACACTTGCTACTACAAATAAATGCTACAAAACACTATTCAGTATTATTAAAAAAATCGAAATGCTTTCATTAGAAAACAAGTAAAACCCATTTGATTGATTGACAGTAAGCCAGACTATGCCTACTAAACCCAGACAGGGTGACCAGAACCTGATTCTGTTTTAATCACATAGCCTACAAACTGTATCGGTTGAGCTCACAAACTATCATTGAAATCCGTCTGACAACAATGACAAAAATCCCACACAATATTTTGTCAGCAGAAGTCAACAAAAGGTAAACAAAACAGAATGTTGAAAACAGAATGCAGACCAAAATGAACTAACCACAATAAGTAGCCTAACTGTGCCATATAAAAAGACTAAAAAATAAGCCTGTCATCAAATTATTTTTTTAAACATAAATGAGTAAGTGAAGCCAATTAGGATCACCGCTTTACTTGCATGTGAAAGAGGAAGACACATGAAAAGTCTACAAATTTGTCTGATCTCGTGAGAAAGTTGACTGAGCTCATGAGAAAACCCTCTGCAAATGATCCAATCTTTGAAGGCTTTGCCTAGAAATCCACAGACTGACAGCTATGCATAACCCCAAACAAAAGCACAGCGAAATGAATGACCTAACGTTACTGTATAAACAAACTTCAAGTTCCTTCCTAAAGCCAACTGCCCTTCTCTTCTAAACACAAATCTTATATCATGCTCTAAAAACCTCAAGAGGTGAATAAGAGGAGGTGGAGTGCTGTTCTTACTCAGCTGTTTCCCCGTGCAACATCAACATGTCAGATGTTGTGAGAAACACTGACAACAACTTAGAGTAACGGTAATGGATTCAAAACACAGGCCTTTCGCCCACGCGACAGAAATAGAATCGTGTTTTATCACCAAATGACATAACATAGATTTTACATTTTGCTCTATTTTTTAAGAACATGTCAGTTACAACATCTGTAAACCATACGTTTACATGGTCTAATCATTACTGTTATTTTTGACCAGCGTTGACATGTAACGTTAACTTAACGTTAACACTAACTTTATAACTTACATTTTCAGTAGGCCTAGTGTAGTTCCGCTGTTTTCAAACGCTGTAAGTTCGCTTTTCCAACATCAGGGTTCTTCTTATTCCATCGAGTAACACTGCAGAGTGACAAAAAGCGATGTCACTGTATTAAATCGTAGGCCTATTCGGTCTATTTTATCTGACTCGAGCTTTTACAGCAACGCGAAATGACGTAAAGAAACTTCTCTCACTCAAATCTAGCGTTGGCATTTCCGGTTCATGAATCGACTCGTTTGTAAATGTAAATAAATGATTCACTGATTTAAAAAATCGATTCATAGATCAAATAAACAAATTCCACAAAAAATCATGTCCCACCTACAAAGCTATAGCCTAATCGCGAGATTAACCAAAACATTTAAGTGAAATATGATAATAAGATAAAGCTTACATTTTCATTTGTCGTTTTTTTCTTTAATCTTTTTCTTATTTTTCCATGTCATTAAGTGAATTCCAAGTTAGCCTACTGTTGTAAGGCTTCAGTGGAATTCATCAGGCAGATTCAAACAGAACTCCTGAGTCTTATAAACGATTCATTAAGGAATCGGTTCATTTGAATGTTTGTGTATCGGACTTAACCGGTGAGGTCGCCCTTCGTTTAGTTTTTTTTTGAGTGTGAAAAGATGTGCAGGAAAATGCTAAATCCATAGCCTACCAAACTTGCTAATTCAATAATTTATACATGTATATTATCCCATTTGAATATAGCCTAGGCCTACTGTCTGTGTTTGTAAAATTTGTGTTGCTTTTTTATAGGGTATAGCCTAACATATAGTTGACCTACTTATCACGAGTGGCTTGTTTGCAAAAAGGTTTATAGAACACTAAGGGTTGGTATGGAGAAGAATAGTGGAGTCTGAAATATATGATCTACTCAAAAAAAGATTCGATACATAAACTTTTTTCCCCTTCGTGTTCCTCATTGTAATGGTTATATCTTCTCAAACCATGAAAGTGCTCTTCATGTTGCGTTTCAGTGGGCGAAAGCACGTCTTTGAAATTCATCAGTGTACCATGCAGAAGGTTCCTGCAGCAATTCTGCAAACAAATGAATACCACAGCTACCCTCCCACATACACCAGCTCTGTTATACAATCCAAACTACAGAGGTAATCTCAAGAGGAACATGCTGTCAGATGATTTACCTCTTTAAGGCTAAGACATTTGAAATTTATATTTTGATTGAAGTAAACAGAGATAGGCCTTGAAACTGATCAATAAACACTACTACAATATAAATATAGCATACCAAAATACAATATATCAAAATGACTACAAAATAACTATTTATTTACAAAAAGTTTTGCTTACCAGAGTTTGACATTTACCACATGACGTAAACATGCTTTGTGGTGACTATTTACTTGGTCTCTTCATCTTGTTATAGGTGGCTAAAGTACAGTTGGATAAAATTCACCACTGAACATTTCTTAAACTTTTAAATAGCCTACATTAATTACATAAGCAGAAATATCACATGGTATTAATAAATTATTAGAAAGAGGGGCATTTGGGGTTGAGCAGCTTTTAGACTTGGAAGTGGAAGTGTTTTGAGATACTATGTGAGAGTGACTACAAATATCAGAATCTATCCCACTTTACTTTACTTGAACTACCGGGTTGAATCACAATCGTTGAGCTGAAAATGTGATACAAATCTGACTGTAGTTCTGCACTCATATGACACTCTCTTACCTATCAAAACACAGTGAGGATGAAAAAAGAGCATGATGAAAAAATCCCATCCTCACTAAAGACGTTGCCCCCCAACTCCATCTTCTCCAAACAATTTTCTACAAGGGCGCAAAAAAAGACAGTGTACCATCTGTTTTATCCCTATTCAAATGCAGTATCTCAAATGGTAGAGTGATCAGTGTTATGTTAGAGCAAACATAGCAATTAAGCTAATTAAGTTCCCGCAGATTCCCTTTGATTTATGGCAGTCGGAGGAAGACGATTTCAGGAAACACTGATTCTCTCCCTCCGCTGCGATACGATGATGATGGGCCTTTAACAGCAGCGGGAGTAAATGGCTCCTCCGGCGTCTGTCACTAACCCAGGCCAGCATGGGATGAACAGTCATGATGACAGGGCCAGAGTACTGTGTCAACATGCTGACCCCAGCTGTCAATCACCGAATGATGCCCAAGTGCTGCGGTGCAGCGATGTGTGCAACAAAGAGAGACGAGGATAAAAAGAGGAGGATGAGGTGACAAAGGTTGGGAAAGGACACAGAAAATCGAAAAGATTAGTCTCGCTATGACTAGCGGAAAAAGTCTAGTCATCATCTAGACAGAAACCATCCACTTAAACTGAAAGACCCTGTCTGTCTGACTGTCATGTAATCTGACCAACCACTATTTTCTATTTTTGCACCTCTTGTATTCAAATTTTTATTTTTTTTAAAGATTTATAAAAAAAAAAAAATTTAAAGTCAAGGTGATTTACAGTAACTGATATCATAATGAAGAAAAATTTAAATAAAAATAATTTGGGATTGTCTTTTAATGTTATTTTTTGAATGTATGAATATCAATATTTGATATAATATGTGCTTATTAATATTTGGACTGCTTTTGGTCGCCAAATCAAAGTTATGTGCTGCAAAATACACAAAACAGGAAATTATTTCATAGACTCCTGCATAACCTCATGACTGTGTGTCAAGCTTAATAAGTGTCTTAAAATATCAATAATATTAGATAATTTTACATTTTATGATAGGACAAGTTAGTTTCAAAATGTCACATGATGCACCTAAGGAAGACCTAAGGATATTAATGAATTTATAATATTTGTTTTAAATCTTATTTTATATCTTGAATAATATATATATTTTTTAAATCTTCATTACCAGACGAACTGATTAAAATGTCCTTTGTTCAAATGTTGCATAAAGCCAGCCAATCAGAATGGAGCTGGCGATTTCAGCCATTTTTTGTCAGTGAATGGATGTTGGGTGGTCTGTGGGTATGCAGTGAGAATAAAAAGACAAATAATTTATATTGCTAACAGACATTTTACATGATTTAAATGCCTGCGACTCTGAGCTATGCAAGCAATGATGACCGTAACTTTGAGTCAAATTGAATTACTGCTAGAAATAAACTCAATTTTTGTGTTTTCACAGCACAGCCGCTCTGTGCGTACTTTCCCGAGGCTGTCCCCTCTTCTAATAATTTTTCCAATATTGCAGCACATCTTGCTGTTTTTCAGCTGTATATGCAGCTGGGAATGCCTTCACATGCAGATGCCCATCTGCATCTACACAGAGGAAACACAGAGCTCATCTGTAAGTAAAGGAATGTGCTACTATTGCTGTACAATACTGTAAAAGTTCCTATGTTCTTAGAAATGGATGTTGTTTTCTGCTCTGTAGTGAATTTCTTTAGTCTCCAAAGGACAGATCCTGGACAGATAAACGGGTGGGTGGATGACCCAGCAGCTCGACCACAGCTGTGCCCTGTGAGACACCCGCCTGGCCACACACACACACACACACACACACACACACACACACACACACACACACACACACACACACACACACACACACACACATCCACTCACTCAGGAACACACAGATGTGGGTCATTGGACATCTGTTTCCACATTGCTGGCCATATTCATTTTAATAACCACTCCCATAATCACACGGATTATTTGAATATTAGTGAGCACAGCACACTCAAAGTTGAGGCCCAGAGTCTGGCTCTGGTAAAAATATAAAGCAGGGCACCATGTGATCAAAAATTTAGAAGGACAAAGACGAAAGCTACAAAAACGACTTAAGTACTGTATCCCTCCATACAATATTTAAAGAAAAAAAGAATCTATAAAGAATATTATTCTGTCTTTAATATGGACATTTTGTCACTGCTGCAACATATAGCTCATTAGTGGCAATTTTAAAAATAGCTTTAAAAAACACATCAACAAGCCTAAATAATTATATGTCAGCATATACTTTACGTGATGGCAAAAAAAAAAGTTGAATCCAATGGTAAAATAGAAATTAGAAATTTCTTAGCAAATACATAGAAATATACACAGATGAGCAAAAACATATGACCACCTGCCTAATATGCTGTTGGTCCTCTGCTTGCGGCCAAAACAGCGAGGCATGAACTCTATTAAACCCATGAAGTGGTCCTGTGGTATCTGGCACCAAGACATTAGCCACAGATCCTTCAAGTCCAGGTTGTGAGGTAGAGCCGCCGTGGATCGAACTTGTTGGTCCAGCACATCCCACAGATGCTCAATTGGACTGACATTTGGAGGCCAGGGCAACACCTTGAACCATTCCATGTTCCTCAAATCATTCCTGAACAATGTGTGCAGTGTGGCAGGGTGCATTCTCCTGCTGAAAGAGGCACAGAGAACATTGTTGTCACAAAGGGGTGTACCTGGTCTGCAACAATGTTTAGGTAGGTGGCACGTGTCAAATTTACATTCACATGAATGGCCATGCCACAAGTCCACGGCCGTCCACGGGACTCATCAGACCAGGTGACCTTCTTCATTTGCTCCAAGGTCCAGTTCTGACACACTGTAGGCGCTTTCGACGGTGGACAGGGGTCATCATAAGCTCTGATTGGTCTGTGCTGCCCCATATACAGTGCACTGTGTGTTGTGACACATTCCTCCCGTAACCATCATGAAAATGTTGTGTGACTTGTGCCACAGTAGACCTTCTGTTGTTTCGGAACAAACAGGATAGCCTTCATTAACTCGTGCATCAATGAGCCTTGGGCGACCAACACCCTGTCGTTGGTTGGTTTGTCCCTCCTGGGACACTGTTGGTGAATTCTCACCACTGCTGACCAGGAGCAACACACAAGCCTTATTTGTCAAAGTCGCTCAGATCTTTATTCCTGTCCATTTCTCCTGCATCCAACATGTTGATTAAGAGAACGGATTGTTTGCTTACTAATCTATCCATATCTTAATATGTGGCCTTGTTAGAAAGATATTTGCTTCACCTGGCTGTGACTGGTTGTAATATTTAACTCATCAGTATATATGGAATATATTCATATACTAAAGGAGTTATGGGCACTCCACTTTACATTTACGTCTCTCTTAATACAGTGTGCAGAGAACTGGTTATAATTCAATAAATGTTGCCTACAAAATTTGTGGCAAACCCGAGACAGGAAAAAACGACCTCTAATAGTAATCACATTATGAATTTAATTCATCTAGCATGTCTGAATTTGCTTATCTAATGAGATGCAAAAAAAAAACGAGGCTTTTCCTAATAATCTGCCACCAATGCACACATCAATTAAAAGCACCAATTTAAAACATGTAAAATTATGCCTCTTCTGATTATTCTGGGTTCCAGAAGAAAATAATCCTTCCCTTCTCTGTCGTACACACTCCCACACACCCCCTCAGCGCTTTTTATTACCCTCTTTTTTTCTCCTAAGAGATCTATTTGTGGAAGTCATGGCCTGCCGGTGTTTATAGTTCTCAGCGGACCCTTGGTACCGTTACTACTGCTGCTGATGTTCTCTGTCTGCCACTGCAACAGCTGCCGTCACCATGGTGCTGTTTATTACTGAACACCACATGCCCCGATACAGGACCTACTACTAATACTCCAACAACAACCTCTCCTGATTCAGAGCAGGGGTTAGAGAGGAGAGAACACATGACTCGACAAAAGTGTCAAAACAACACATGACAAATGAAATGAAGAAGGTTTGGTCAAATATTATATTCAAATATATTTCACCTTTTTACTAAAGAATAATAACAGAACGCTATTCCAAACTGCTTAAAAATGTTTTCTTTTCAAGAATTTCATTCTTTTAAAGAGGCTTTTATCTTTATTATCGTGAAACACAGTTTAATGGCAATTTGCAACTCTTTGCAATTGGTGGCAAATTTGTATGCATTTGTACATCTGTTTACATTCTACTGATGTTTAGGTTTCAAAGGTAGCCCTTCATGTTTACTTCTTTTTCCTCTAAAATTTCTCAAATTGTAGGAATTCATAAAAAAAACTATCAATTCATTCAAAATCACCAGCACCAAATCAACAATTTTTTTAATAAATTTAAAACATATTCATCATTGGATGTGTGAATTCGATTTAAAAAAAAAAAAATATATATATATATATATATATTAAACACAATAATAGACAGGACAAAAAAATTATTGTCATATCATCGAACCATTGGTGGTCTGCCTAACTTGTCTTATAGTTTTTGAATATCTGATTAGAAATTAATTACAGGTGAAAAGAATCAGATTTCTTGCCACTAAAAATGAACACTATGCAGAAACCATTTGTGCAGAGCATAATACATCTACAGAATACAAATGAAAACAGATTAATGATTGTCAATGCATGAATCAAGCAATCAATTTCCGAAGTCGCTATACACACGGGCAGAAATAAATTAAATAGTAAAACCGCTCACAGTAACATGAACTTCTCCATCTTGCCTACACAAAGTAGCGCACAAGAGGGGATCATGAGCTCCTCCCTGTTAATTTGCATAAATATGAACTTTTCTCAACTTTTTCACATGCCTGGACATGCCCACATTACATTGTCAATGGCCCCTATCTCTCATGTTGCCAAAATTGGTAGTTCTTGTTGAAAATGAGTGTCCTGGTCACTTTGTAAGTCACTGTCAGTGTGAACTCGGTGTGAACTTGTCCACAGCTCAGTCTTGTTTCTCGGTAGAACACACACACACACACACACACACACACACACACACACACACACACACACACACACACACACACACACACACTCAGACTGCAGTTGGCCAGCAGCAGCTTGTGAGCACATGGACTGATCAGCCACAGGCTGGGAAGTTAATGACATTTGTGAGAGCTTTTGACTGAACCTACGTGAGGTGAGCAGTCTGGCAGGGGCCTCAAGGCCACACACACACACACGTGTGCACACACACATAGCTACTGTACAATCCACAGGCACATGTACACACACATACAAGTGTAAATATTTGCTTTGACAAAGTTTCGATTTGATTACTAATGCAATGCATCACAAAATCTGAAATTTAGTCATAATCTGTTATGTTCTGATTAGATTATTGTGATATAATTGTACAGCTGAAGTCAAGAATTGTATTTTGGATAAGAACTAAATTAATAATAGATCAGTTATTATGATATTATATTTATATTCAAATTGTTATTTATATTAATATTATCAATTATGTTTTCTTTATTTAAATCAGTGTGTTTAATTTGTGTGCATTTTTACAACCCTACCAGATACTTATTTTACATGTGCAAATTTTGTTAACACTTTGATCCAAACCAGTACTGCACTCAAGGTTACATACTAGCATCCCAATTCAAAGGCTGCATCCGGAGGCCGAATGCATCACAGCGGTGCGGCGAAGGCTGTCCCAAAAGTTCCTTCAAGAGTTCCTTCAAATGGGCCTGCAAATGCATCCTTCGTTTCCCAGGCCACGAAGGATAGAACGAGTGGATCCACAGCCTAGCAGACTGTGATGACTTTTGAGACAAAATGCCGGATTACACTTTTAAATGTAAGTATTGGGTTTCAACTTACTCAAATATCTAATGATACAAAAAAAAAAAACTTTATAGCAAATGTTGTCTTATATCTTACAAACGTCAACGGCAGCTGCTAGGCGACGAGAGCAATCCTCCGTAGGCTAGACCATCCAATTTTACAATGCTTCGACCTTCGAAGGCATGGATTTTGAAGTATGCAGCCTCTGAATTGGGACACAGCTATTATCAATTCATGCATTCCCTGGGAGTCAAACCCATGACCTTTGCTATATGCTCTACTGTTTAAGTTACAGGAACACAACCTCAAAGTCAATATCTACCATAACAAAGCATTAAGCGTTCATAAATACACATCAGCCACTGTGAACTCAAACACATCACATATACTCCCCAAACTGGGCAGACACACTGTGAACATCGTAAGTGTTAGTAAAAGATAGAGTATGTTTTGCCGAGCAACTGATCGGTGGACTGCTGTGGGTTCGAGACAGCCGGAGGAAGATCGGTTACGCAACATGTGAGATCCTGCTAATCTGCTTTGACCGGCTGCTTCTCCTGAGCATCTCCACTATCCACACACTCACAACACACAGGTGTCCCTAATGGGTTTAAAAGCATTCTTCAAGAAAGCCATATGACTCTGGTCTCATGCACTTGCATGTGATCGGAGAACAAGGGAAAAGAATGAGAGATTTTTCAGTGGAGCAAATTTGGACTTGGAGGTTAGACAGAGCAGCAATAATTATAAACCACTTAATTAAAATAAAAAAATGTGAGACTGATTCATTTAAATCAACACTTTAAGTCAGTACAACAAATATATTTATCTATTATTTACGTGTAGTCTTTGTATTGTGTTTGTGCCTGTATATAAAATACCCCAAAACATGTTCTTGACAGGTTTTGCAAGATTCACGCAAACACAATAATGTGTACTGACTAAGTTAACCTGGGTTAGAGTTCATGACCTGGGTTTTCATGTGGTGTTGTCAAAGCTTGACTGCTTTAATGAGATAAAATAATGCTTTCCTTTTAAGAGGCGCCAGGAAAGGATCTACTGTGCGACAACCGGGTTATCATTTCAGCCTATAAGTGCAACCGCGGTTAAACCCTCGCGCAGCATATCATGCCATGACCAGGTTTCAGCTGCAAAGGGGCGACCTGCTTAATCACATGCTAACTGCATTTCACCTGAAATGCCTTGAGTGGTTTCTACCCAGAGTTCACACATGGATTCTTTCTTGTGCCTCTGTCGGTCTAACTCCACGTGTTTGAGTTTACAAATCATTTCTTTGATCTAGTCCAGTCCATTAGCCTAGACACACAGGGTCAGCTGTACACGGCGGATAAGCTTTATTGTGACCGCATTACTCAGCAGGCTAGCATACGGCAACACCTCTCTCTCTCTCTCTCTCTCTCTCTCTCTCTCTCTCTCTCTCTCTCTCTCTCTCTCTCTCTCTCTCTTTTCTAGATACTAGCTGTGTCTCTTCAGGAGAAACAGGCTGTTCACCTCTTAAATACACGCTATCACATGGGCCAGGCACAGGCCGGATTGATGCTACTGATCTGGGAGTATCTACATGTAAAACACACACACATAAAAACACACACACTGTCAGCAGATAGTCGTCCTGAGAGGAGCCAGGGCAGCTAGTCGCTAAACCGCGTCATTCTCAAGCTGTGCCGGATTTAAGCAGTTAGCAAGAGATCAAACAAGCTACAGCTCATTTGGAAGTCGCCCCGCTTGCTCTCGCAGTTGTTCCTGCCTTGAGACCGAGTTTGTTCGGTGACGCTGGGTTGGCTGTTTTTTCTTTAAGCTTCTGGAACATTAACACGGAAAACAGTAATTAATGCAGTGATAGAAGGCAATATAGAAACAGGTTGGAGAGGAACGACAGATGTAAGAACCGAGAGATAGACAGTATGAGGCTTGTTGCGAGTGCTATTTGTGGCTTAACACATATAATCATGAAAATGTGCAATGCAAGGCCGTAGCAATCATTATTTTCTATATAATAATTTTTAAAAGCTGTTTTTCTTTGTCGCAGGGCGAAGGAAATGCAGCCGGTGCCGTAAAACAACAGCTTTGAAATTAACATTTTTTTTTTTTTATGGAATATTGTATTTATTATAAATAACTTATCCGTTCACATAATCTTTCACCCAAAAATGAATATTTTGTCATTACTTACTCACCCGCAAGTTGTTCCAAAGGGGTAGGGATTCACATGTAATTTTATATTTATTTTGTTTAATATTTAATTTATTGTTTAATATATAACTTTTTTAGCGATTAAAACAGTGAAGTTGATAAAAAAAACGAAATTATTATTTATTTATTTTCTCTGTTAGCTACTTTCTACGGTTATTGTATAAGATGTGCCCTTCGTCTTTTTATGGATTGGCACTCGATTTTCTGCTGAACACAAAACAAGATATTTTGAAGTAGCCTACATGGGTAATCAAACAGTTGATGGGCCCCATTGACTTAAATAGTATTTTTTCCCCATACAATACAAGTCAATGGGGTCCATCAACTGTTTGATTACCCATATTCTAAAAAATATATTATTTTGTGTTCAGCAGAAGAAACAAAATCTTACCAGTTTGGAACAACATGAGGGATAGTAAACAATGACAGAATTTTTCTTTTTTGGTGAAATATCCCTAGGGTACACTAACTTTTTCCACTTTGGCATTTCTGTTTATTTATGCCATCAAAATCCTTATAAACTGTTAATTTTAAGGGTCAGTTATTAAATGATATTGCTTTTTTTTATTAACATTGCTGAAATACAATCTGAATGTCCAAAAAATGTATATTTAATTTTTCACAGCACTGTATGTGGTGAACCCACAAAACTGGTACAAACAGATATGAAATGGAACAAATACATGAATTGAATTCTAACTGGCAGTGATTTCCACAGGCAGCAGTGTCCTTTCTTTGACCCCACTCCACCCCTGTCCTCTCAGAAGAGCAGCCCCTATGAGCGTGCTAATTAACACTCATTAGTTCATCATTGTCTGATCCTCTCCTACAAGCCCACAGATGTAACCAGGAAGCTACTCCACTCCGTCGGAGGTAGACTTCTGTCTAGCAAGCAGCCGTGCGGCTCGGCAAGGAAATGATGACAAACTACAGCCAACCACATGCTGAGAGGTTGGACGACTGTGAGTGATTGAGTGATCAGTGATAATGAAGAGATATACAGGGAACCAATGGGGTGGCGGCGAAACATCCGTCCTTATGGAAGATGCATATATTTTCACACCCATTCCGAACAAGCACTCCGCACACATGGAAAGCAGCAAGCAGAAAAGACATGGCTTTCCGTGCATCCCACCATCTTTTTACCACATGCAGTAATTTCAGTCCAATGATCTGCAGTGGACTCATAAAGAAACATCTGCGTTTAAACACACAGCAACCCGAGAAAGGGAGAGAAAGAGACACAGATGACACCAGCTCAGCAGACACGACAAAAACAGCAGATTAGTGGGCAGAAGTTGACACACTCATCTCCCAGAGGAAGGTCTGGACACCATACGCCGGCTCCAATATTATCACAAACACTCCCGACACAGTCCTACTGTAACACTAACAGTTTATGTGCACCCAGTGAAACATTTTATTGCTCTTTCATATAGTCAGCAGACTTTGATAACTTTTTCAACTTTCGCACTTTCTATCGTCATTTCAAAACATTAAGACGGAAGAAATGAAAACATTTGTTGACGTATTAAGCGTATGCCCACTTTCCTGCAGAATTTAGTCTTCAGGATTTCTAGAAACAAAGACACTTAAAGGCAAGCCTGCAACCTTAGCCGAAAACAGAGTAACGTCTGCTAACGTCTGCTAAGGGAAGGAGACAAGAGGAGTTTTTTTTTTAATGGATGTCAATAGGGGAGAGGTTTCACTAGGCTGAATAAAACTTTATTTTAGCTTATCATATAGTTTTTAGATTTTCTTATGCAGCTATCTGATAATAAAAGCTTTTTAATTCGAAAGAGTGCCATGGTCATCCTAAAGTTTTTATTGATTGACTATTAAAAACCCTAGACCATAAAGCACCTTGACTGGATACTTCTCCTGAAGATTGCCTCTCTTCTATTGGACTTTGATTAAAGCGTATCACTTGAATCGACAGCCCATTGGCTGATCTTCAACATGTTTGCTCTTATTGTTTTGGATTGATCTACTTTTAGAGCCAACTGCACGACAGGTATGATTTAGCTTACGGCACTTCTCATTCATTTCTTTGGCATCTGCAAACTGTGATTGACTGTCAAAGAACTCTGAATGAAATTCAATGACGTCAAGGCTGTAAGGTGATTTGTTACCAAGGCACACATGATCATTGTTAGCCGTTAAACCTTTTCCAATGGTTGAGTCATGGACCCTCATATCTCCCAATAATAAGACCATCTCTGCTAGAAAGATGCAGGCAGGAGATTTTGATCAAGGTTGGAGGTAAACTCTGCAATGAAAGTGGACCACCAAGGCCAGAGTTGAGAACCCCAGGTATAGAGCTGTAAAATAGACATGAAAAGCATAGCTCCGAAAATGTGGTATTGGATGTTGAAATCTGTTAAAATTACTTCTGATTGCAGACAGAAATGTCTTGAAAAATCAGATTTGTAATTGCCAAGTTTACATACAAGGATGTTTTTACAAAAAAAATATTTTGGGCTTCAAAGTGTTCACT
The DNA here is from genome assembly GCF_949152265.1 of Phoxinus phoxinus. NCBI lineage: Eukaryota > Metazoa > Chordata > Actinopteri > Cypriniformes > Leuciscidae > Phoxinus > Phoxinus phoxinus. The sequence goes on from NC_136888.1 coordinate 26,987,222, forward strand.
GGTTTAGCTGGTTTAATTGCTAGTCATCAAGTGATGACACAATATTTGTAAAAACTTCTTTGAGTCTATATGTCAAAACTTCAAATGTTGCAAAAACTAATTTAGATACACTTTTTGTAAGGAATTTGGGCTTTAAAGCAAGACGAAATGTGTCACATGACAGAATTGCATATGCGTCCACGTTTTATTAAAGTGTTGTTATCTGTAATGTTTAAGGGTGTCCTGAATCTCTTCAGACCTCATACACAGTAAAAAGGCCTAACGAAATCTAAATTCTGAAAAAGCTTTCACAGAATCAGTATTTTTATGGTCCCATGAACTTCAATTGCACATTACAGTTGAAGATGCCAAGCAATTTCAGGGCAGCTTTTCTCACAGGGATTAAAACGGTTCAAAGAACCAAAACCAAAAACGAAGTAACGTATATGAAGGCAACTAGGCTGTGTGTTTTTTCTTAAGATGAAAAAAGTCCCACAGCATTCTTTATTCTTTTGGAAAAGACAGTGGGTTCTCTCATTTCAGAAATAATAATACCAAGCATACATTTATTTTGATTAAAAGTTAATTAAAAAGTGAATGAGATTTAAACAGGAAAATGGTACAACTGTCCTTATTTCTGAATATTTCTTGATTTCATTCTTCTGAAAAGGTAGTATACATACTGCAAAGCTTTTGGAGTTAAAATACTATTGGAATTACAGCATTTCTTTTAATATTTGCAAAATCTCATTGTCACTCCAAAAACATGTTTCTTCAGCAGCTTGACTTTTTACAACTTTCTTTATCTAATATAACCCAAAATGATCTTTGTTTGGGAATGCACAGATGCAAATAATCAGGTAGATATTCTGAATGACTTAGATTGATCAAATTTAGATTGACACATGCGTATGCCTTATTCTGATTTCTAACTGGAATATTGGCTTAGTATTGCTATTGAAATTAGGTTATAATGACACACATAATCAGAATATGACCAAATTCTGAATAATATTGGATTATTCCTGTGCATGTAAACACAGTCACTGTTAAGACCTCTTCTGAAAAGTGCAATACTATAAGGTCTTCTTTATTTTACTACTATAAATGTAAGCTAGTTATCATTGCAGGTTAGGACCCCCCCCCCCCCCCCTCCTCCTCCTCCTCCTCCTACCCATGGCCCTTTGACACCACCTCAACTTACATTGTAGTCTCTAAACACGCAGCGTCCAATGTGGGTCTAGTATTAGGATCTCCAGCCCCTCCACGCTAAGATTAGGGCACATTCTCGGATCCAGCACAGTAAGGACTATAAAGCTCCTGCTCTGTGTACGGATGCTGAGGTCTGCACCCATCTGCTCAGCTTCTGCCCACTAATCTGCTGCGAACCAGAGAGAGAGAGAGAGAGAGAGAGAGACTGCGGATAACATTCGTTCTTGTAAGTCTACCACCAGAGGTTTTTACTTGCACCCGAGTGTCCACAGTGACAAATGTGGTTTAGAGGTGACTGATTAAAAAGGAAAGCTGGGCCGCTTGCCTTGCAAGAGTAGCTGTCATCTACGGAAACTCTCAGACCAGACATATTGAAAATCTACAGGCGTAATCGGTTCATATGCAACAGCAGATGTCTGCAAGGAAAAAACGCAGGGTACATGTTTCAATCAAGCGCACAGCAACAAGCAAAGCTAAACGAGTATGGATTAATATGACAGGGCTAACCCGCGTCCTGATTTATAGGGCATTGTGGTATGTGCATATGTGTACCGCAGAACATTAAGGAGGACGGTGCAGACGCTCTTTTCCCATTTCAGTCGAACACAGATCTTATCTCATCCCAGCGAGGAGCCAGCGAGTGGCATTTTCAAAGGAATTAGACCAGAGCTTCCAGCATGTCTGCCAAACGCTGCACGGAGAGTGAACACTCCACTAGGGAACAGATGGTCATTACGATCATTTATAAGTTATTAGCGCACATGATCCTACCTTGGTCTGCCTAATCCAACAGTGCCTGTTTTTATCTGGTTCCGTTCAGAGTGAGCGCACCTGTCCTAATGATCAGGACGCTCCAACTCATCATCTTGGCATATGAATGATAGAGATGTTCCCACCAGGTGAAGCACTCCTATTGGTTCAGAAGGAGAGGAACTTGTGGTTGATCTCATTGGGAGAAAGCCATTTTTTAGAATTTTTGAAAACGTCAATCGGTGCCACAAATCAAATCAAATCAAATCCAATTATTATTGTTATTATTATAAAAGGTGGAGCAGGACATTAAAATCGCCCACACAATACAGATTTTACATTCACAGAGTATGCCGACTTCAAAAAGTAGCTTATTAGTGGATGTATGGAAATAATATAATCTTTACATATCATAGCTATATGTTATAGATTGAAGACTGAGCTTTAAGAGACAGAAGCTTGAGGTTATATAGCTTTTGTTTTCAGTTCCACATTGAGATTGATTTAACGTTTTTCTTTAATGCTGGTTCACTTGAGCGGCAGGGCTGTGGAGATGAAGGCTTCACTGTCATCTCCCATGTTATCTGTACAAACAAGTCACAGAATGAACACCCCAAACAGGTGTGCGCTGACGCCGGATGTCGAACAGCCTGCCTCAGTCACATAGAGAGGCAAAAATAGAGCCAATCAATGTCCCGCATGGTTACAGTGGGTTTGTTTGTTCCAAGTGCCAAGGCCTCAACATAGAAAGAATCGCTTAAACTTTTAGTCAACGAATGAATGTTGACCCTGATTGCTTCTAATCAGGGCATTAAATGAAATGAAATCAATAAAATTAAATGTTTTTTTACTGTTAAATGGGCTATATGTACAAATTTTTATGTATTCATCTCTTTTTATTGCTAATGAGTGAACAGCTTGTAACGAAACTTCAAAAACGAGACCTTCCCCGAATTCATGTTGTCTCTGAAAGCCTGTAGAATGATTTTTATGTGCAGGACTCGGGACGTTTTAGGATGTGATGTTTACGCATGCCCCCTTCCGTTCTAAGACACATAAAATGAATGCTTACAATGTTCAAGATTCTGCACTGTAATGTAAATGTGTCATTCAAAGAAAAAGGATTAATGAGGGTTTTGCACAACAACCTTTACGTATTCTGTAAAACAGGTCGCATCACTTCCTGTTCAGGTCTCTCTTTTTTTTCTTCTTCTTCTATTTACAGTAAACCCATGAAAGTAAAATTTTCATTCCTTCTATTTTTACCCTAACAACATTCTCACCCCCATAACATCCCTTCCCTATAGGCAGCTTAAATACAACAGAATCTGTTCAGGTCTTTATGCTTCGTAATAGAGCCGTTTTATCAGATAACTTCAAAGGAGTGAGCAAAGATGAGCATAACTGATGTCCATTGCATGTGCAGATTGATATCTAAAAGTTTTTTTTAACTTCACTGTGAGTTTATACTGCCGTTAACACTTTCTCCAACAAGCAGAAGCAATGAAACCTGTTTTCTGTTCAGATCTAAATAGTCTATTTTCTCAACTTTATAATCAAACTATAATAACAGTGCCATTTTAATGACCTCATCTTTCGACATGATGCCGGTGAATTGCAGAGCTGGCGCAAACATATCCACATCACCATGAACAGATGCTTTCTTAACTGCTGTTGTGTTTATTTTGTTATTGAGAGGAAAGCGCGCGGCACATTATTCATCCAAACGCTGCTCTCAGAAGTGTAGGGCGTGAAAAACAGAACATCATGGAAGCTTGTTTTAATTTAATTGATAACAGTTACTTTTTATCTCACAATTCTGACTTTTTTTCTCAGAATTGCGAGATATAAACGCACAATTTCTATTCAGATATAAACTCGCATTTCTGATATTTCTTTTATTCTTTTTTTCTCGCAATTTCAAGTTTATATATCGCAATTATGACTTTTATTTGACTTATAAGTCCGAATTTCAAGATATAAACACAATTCAGTGAAAAAAAGTTTATAACTTTATAACATGCAATTACGACTATATGACGGAAGTCTGACTTCATAACTCGCAATTGTGAGTTTATATCTTGCAATTCTGGCTTTATAACATGCAATTGCAACTATGTGTGTACGAGTAGCCTACATTATGTGTGTACTCGAGCAAGAAGTTGTTGGCTGCAGTTCATTTAACGGCCACCGGTGTCACTAATAACAAAGATTTCTGAGAGAGAGAGAGAGAGAGAGAGAGAGAGAGAGAGATGCTGATCGCTGTTCACATTAAAAGGAATCAAACTCAGGTCCGAGTGCTTGGAGTTCTGTATATAAAAGGGTGGATAATAAGTGGTTAAATTGGTATAGTGAAGTTACTGCTGGCATGGACTATGAGGAGCAGCTTGTCCCCTGCTGATGTGGCTGAAGGAAGAAGGAAGAAACAGGAAGCTATTCGCCGCAAGACAGATGGACGCTCGTCCTGAGGAGATGCTCCTCTTCCACAGCACCTTCACTCATGACATATACTCACACAGAGTGGAGAATAGATCGGAAGAGAGGGGAAGGGGTGGGAGAAGTGTGACACGTGCAATTTCTGTCAGGTGGAGTGAGAACGTTCCTATCGCATGACTTGAGATAGCAGTGTCAGATCTGCATGGTGCCAGATTGTCAAGTGACACAGGCAATTGTACTGTACATGTGTCACATGTGCTTTATTAGGGTAAGGCAGACCACGCACACACACATGCGCGCCACATGACATGTGTGTGGGTTTGAGACGCAGTGATAGGCCTGAATCTCCGGCACCCTCACAGGTGTGTACATCACCACAGTCGGATGCTCTCATCCACATGAGCGGCACATGAGAGGTGCAAACAGCTGTGTGGTGACTTGATTGCGAATGTGATCTGTGAGCTACGACAGAGCTAATGAGAATGTTTCTATCCAAGAATACATTTGAAATCCATGTTGACCCTCACCTTTATCATGATTGGATACTTTATTTGGGGAATTCATTATCCAATCAGAAAAAAAGCAGCTACATTTGTTTCGTTTTTTTTTTTTTTTTTTCATGTTGACAAAAGATGTGTCATATTTAAGCTAGCGCACACTACATGCTAGCTGCCTTGAGCACATTTAAAGACTCTTTTTCTCGTTTTGTCGTGTTGACACTATGCTGCACACTTTACAATGTTAACAACTTCAACAACACTACACTTTTAGCACACATTGCAAACTGAGAATTGATTCTTGACAACAAACAACATGGATGAAACTGTTTGGCTACAATCGCAGCCGACCTTGATAACAATTGTGTTGCTGCTCAGAGAACAACAGGGCAGAGATCTGTTTGGGTTCACCCCATCCTCCAACCATAAAATAAACAGTTGCCATGCCAACTTGCTACTGTAAACAACACTTGCCCTGCCTCTGGGGTCTTCTGATTGGTCCACTGTTTTGGTCCTGACAATGATGAGTGGAAAAAAAGTTGAAATTCTTTTAACTTGACACAGCGTCTTAAAAATGTGGTGCTCATGCACTGCAAAAGACGCGAGACACGAGCACAGTGGTCATACACGTCTGTCTAGCGCGTGTTTACATAGAAAAACAATGGAAAAGTAGCGCATTGGAATGGAAAAAGTGCATTCTGTGTGAACGTCACCTTAATCAATCATTCCCTTGTTTTAGTTAGATCATGTTAAAAACGCGACATCAAAAAAACACAAGGTCTAGATAAAAATAAATAAAAATAAGTTTACAGTAACTCCGTTTGAACTTGACCTCCGTGCAGAATGCTGGGTTATGTGTGACACTGGAAAAAACGCGAGCGCAACGGTTAAAGACGTCAGGATGCGTTTACATTGAAAAACAATGGTAGCAATTCATTCCCTTGTATTAGTTAAATCTCTGCAACATTTTAATAGTTTTCCTCGTTTTAGGTTAATCATGAACACAAAGGAAGATACTTTGATAAAGATAAATTTCGTTTTTTTTTTCTCACAATGAAATTCCAATATGTTGTTTTGGACCCCATTGACTTTCATTGCTTCATTGTGGGCAAAAACAGGATCTTCATTATTTTGTGTTCTGGAGATACTGGTTTGGAACAACATGAAGTTGAATATATGATGATAGGATTTTCATTTTTGGGTAAACTATATAAAACCTGAAATGTAGATGGGTTTCTTGTAATTGTGACTTAATTGACTGACAATCCTGAAGTATCTAGAAATCCAAGCATGACAATTGTTATAGAAGAATTGTGCTGCATTTGCGCATTCACAATTAGGCCTTTGATCCTTTACAGCATGCGACAAAGGGTCATATGATAGTGAGATATTTCACTTGTACTGAGTAATAATGGTGGAGTCTCAGCATAAACACCAGATCAAACATCATATATTGTGTTCACCAGTCAAAGGTTCCCTTTACACCTGGAGTTAACATGCATTAGGTGATCGGATCACAATTGAACAACTGACCACATGAAAACCCAGGTGTAAATACACCCAAGATGTATTGTAATCGGATCAATCAAACCACATTTGGATGTGATCAAGGACAGATTCTGACCACATTTGATGAAGGTGTAAATGCTGATGTGTTTTCTTTGTCTTTTCTTATTATTCTGCTCTCACAATGCAAAAAAACAAAAACAAATACCAGGTACATACTGTACATCCCTTGTATTATTCCAAAGAAATCTCTTTTTTTAATTATTTGGAATGATCTGTCAATGTTTCTGGCATTCAGTTGCGTAAATTATTAAAATGCATTTAAAGGCCAAATATAAAACCCAGTTAATGAATATCCACATACTATCTGGACACAAATTGCATGTTAATTCCAGGTGTAAAGGCCATGCGTGCGTCTGATCCGAACAGCTCTCAGTTCTGAGCGCAGGTAAAAGTCCCTCCTGTAGCCAGATGGGCTTCACTATAACACATAAAACACAGAGCTGCGCAAATCCTGTGCCCGCATGGTCCCAGCAGAAGTGTGACGGGACATCTATTGCCACAGAGAGAGCGCAGTGATAGATAGAATGAAAGAAAAGAGACAGAAAGAGAAACAGAAGGAGGGGGGCTGTGCGCTACAGCTGGCATGGAATTTACAGCGCCAGTCGCCAGTGTTGCAGAGCTCCTTAACAACTTCACAGGCTGCGGAGAAGAGCTTTAAAGTGTCCACATGGCCTCTGCAGCAGGGCTTTAGAAGGGTTCTGCTCAACTCCTTCCACCAGCTGCTGCTGGGGACACCAGCGCGTCTGTGTGTGTGTGTGTGTGTGTGTGTGTGTGTGTGTGTGTGTGTGTGTGTGTGTGTGTGTGTGAGAGAGAGAGAGAGAGAGAGAGAGAGAGAGAGAGAGAGAGAGAGAGAGAGAGAGAGAGAGAGAGAGAGAGGGAGAGAGAGAGGGAAACAAATCTGCAGAAGAGAAAGGGTGTCAGAGCAGAAAAAAACAAGTGTTAGAAAATTATTTTTTTAAAACACATATGAATGCTTTAAAAAAAATTATGTTAAGAAAGCAAAAATAAGCAGATATGACTAACTTTAGCTTTTTGAGGCTTTCATATAACAACTGATACATTTAAGTAAAATATTTTAGTTTCGGCCGAAAATGTAAAGAAATTAATAATTTTAAATTGATCAAAATTAGTGAAAGAAAAATCACGTTACAAAAATGTATACTTCAGATAAATGTTGTTCTTTTGAACTTTCCATTCATCAAAGAATCCATAAAAGAAAAAAGTTTCTTGAGCAGCATATCATCATATCAGAATGATTTCTGAAGGATCACGTGACACTGAAGACTGAAGCAATGATGCTGAAAGTTCTGCTTCGCCAGCACAGGAAGAAATCATATTTTAGAATACATTCAAATAGAAAATGAACGTTTCCTGGTGTACCATCACAGGCTTGGGTTGATGGGATTCCTTCACACAGTCTTACTCCATGTGTGGGGGAGATTTGAGGTAATGTTTCTTTGCTCTTTTGTCACTCTTTGCTCAAATGTTCTCCTCTCACCGGGGTCTCAGATGTCCTTTACAGAGCATATTTCAGTAGTCTTATGACAAAAGCGGGTTTGCGGGGATCAGAGTGTATTCCCACCATCTCTATGCAAGCCCGGGCCACATTCACTGTGGACATTAGCATTTCAAGGAGTTTCTATTAGCGATGGCAAGAAAAGCTTCCCTCTGTGGGGGAGATCCATTTTGTCCTCTTTTCCAACATCTGTTCTAACCTACAGAGCCAGAAGGGGAACTAGATAATGCCAAAGAGGCTTTTGATTTACAGTAATGACACTACTGACTAAGTTTCTGTGAAGAGGAGGGTGGGCAACGAAATAAGAGACAAAAACAATTTGGTGCGATCTGTAATGAGACAATATTCAGTTCTCTCAGGAAAGCATCAGAGGTGTGTTTCCCACCAACTTGAACCCTCACACATCTATATTCAATAGGAAAAGATTTAAGTTTTTTTTCTTATAGAACTCATTTTAAACTGTGATAGTCTTTGATACAAGAACAGGATAAACAGATATATGAAAGGAGAGAGAGGCAGTTGACAAGAGTGTGGGGCTTGATCCTCGGCCCATCTGCCCTGTCCTTGCAGTCTGTTGCTCAGGCTGGACTGAACTGGATGGCAGGAGGTCCGCTACACCCTCACAGACGCTACGTGAAGCTAAACCCCTCATGCTCAAGGCTCAGGAGCTCAGTCATGACGCAGTGTCAAAGCTCCCAGCTCCACATGTCACTGACGGGACTCAAGACTGGACAAACAGGTGACTGGACTATAAGCAGTGACCTGTAGTGTGAGATGATACACTTCATGTAAAACCATTTTAAACAACATGTTTCCAATTCTAGTGTAATGTGTAACACTTTATTTCGATGGTCCACTTTAGACATTCTACTAAGTTCATTTGCTACTACATGTCAAATCACTCTCTTTAGGGTTTTAACTGTCTGCTTAATATCTGCTAACACTTTATTTTTATGCTCACCCAAGTAACTTTGCAACTACATGTCAATTTTTTTACTAACCCAAATCCTAACACCTAAACCTAACCAAACAGTAATACTCTAATGAGAGTTAGTTGACATGTAGTTGCAAAATGTACTTGTAGAATGTCTAAAGTGGACCATCGGAAAATAAAGTGCAAACATTATATGTACTGTTTATAACTTTATATTAATGAAGAGGCTACATGGAATATTTAGACATAAGAACTGCAATAAAATTAAGGTGGCAATACACTTTTCCTAATACATATACACTGTCAGAAAAAAGGGTACAGTTGGGGTACATTTGTGAACACTAGGGTACAAATGGTGAAGTTGTACCCTCAATGGGTCATAGTTACACCTTAGGGTACTAATATGTACCATTTAGTGGTAGAAAAAGGTACAAATATGTTTCCAACTGTCAGAGGGTCCATGTTTAAAAGGTACACTTTTGTCACAAGAGGTACATTTAACTTTGAAAGGTACATACTCCAAGGGTACTAATATGTACCCATGTGACAGGGTACAACGGGTGTACCCTTGAGGGTACTGCCCCAGTGTCAAGCCGTTGTACCCATAGATATCATACAATAAAGGCTAGATGTCTCGTCCGCGCTGCTGGCCAATGGAGGTCGATGTCCGCACACGGCGACCATCTTGCCACAGGGGGCTCGCTCACTCGTAACATTGTGTTTTAATGGTGTATGTACTTTTAAATAACCATAACTTGCTCAATTTTTTACCGATTTTCAAACGGGTTGGTTTGTTATAAACGTCAGACATGGAGTTATGACACTGCGTACTTATGAATGATTATAATATTATATATTTCAACATGTTCAAGCATCAAAAATTATAGCCACGTTAATAACGTTCGTCAAGATTTCAGCGTGATAAGAGGATTTGTGTTCGTGCAGATCACTCACCTTACAGAAAGCTTCCCTGTGACAAGATGGCCACCGGGTGATGACGTTAGAGACTCCGCCGTTAGACATCTAGCTTTTATTATGTATTTCTATGGTTGTACCCCTGAAGGTACAAATTTTGCAAATTTTTTCTGACTGTATAGGGGAGACTGGGCTCGGCTGCCACACTTTAATCTAATATTTCTGTGTATGCTAAAAAAGTTTTTGGATATTTCCATCATTATTAAAAATACAGTTCACTGAACAAACATTGACCGTTTGTTGTGACATCACCTTGTACTGTTGTATTGTATTGCCTTTACAGCTAAAAAAAAAATATATATATATATATACATACATTTTATATATATATATATATATATATATATATATACATTTTATACATATATATATATATATATATATATATATATATATATATATATTTATATATATAAATATATATATTGCTGTGAAGTTAATACAGTATGACAACACGAGGTGATTATATGAGTATCTTGTATTAGTAGTATCAAAAGGTAAGATCAGAGACTTTTCCCATCAGGATTTCCTGAATAGGCTATGGCCCAAAAGCCTGGTGTGTTTTCTATTGTGTTCTTCCCTCTGCACTGTCTTTAATTTAAATGCATGCAGTTGGCCACAAGCTTGTAGTTCAAAACAGATTTTGTGAAGATAACAAATGACTTCAGTATGTCTGTGTAACTGGATTTGGAAATAATGGAGTGAGATGATTATAAAACATAAAAATGAATTTCTGTTTCTGAATCATCATGTTTCATGCTTTACCAAACAAGTTTTACAATGTGATGTAATCAAACTGAGCCTATTGAGTTATAGGTTTGGGCCACCTGCACTGACCACCTGGCTGCTTTGTTTAGGGATTTCATTGTTGTGGGCTGTGGGCGTACAATTCATGCTCTCTTTTTTGGACAATGAACTCACTCTCTCACTCACTCGCATTTTCATCTCTAGCGATTCTAAGAAAAAGCATGTGACCTGTCCATGCCAGGCCAGGTGCCATCTTATCTAACCGTGGTGCAGCACTGCAATTATTTTCCCTTGTGTGGTCCAGATGCAAAACCATCGAGAGAACATCACTTCTAATGATTATCTTAGGTGCAATTCTAGAGCCAGAGCGCATTAGATGTGCGTGTGAAACATTATATCTGTGTTTCCAATAATCAGAGCCAACGATGCCAACCGGATGAGTGGGAAAAGCACGTCAGTAGCTGTAGTCTCCACAACTTGCTTGACATTTTAGTTTACAACTTTCCGAATAGAGCACAATATACACTTATGTATATGTATACGTATTTTTAAATACATTAATATGGAAAACTGACTAGCATATCTTTGACCTAAATAAGTGAGACATTACGCAACAATAAATGTTTTTTGGCATTGTGTTATCATCTTAGAAATAAAATATCATTTTCCATAAAAATGGCTTATACTATAAAATCAAAATGGACAATTCTTGTTTTGTTTTTTAATTCACTCTTGCCGTGACTCTCTTCTCTTACTACGTGTTTACTACTACATTTTTTCTCATCCAAGAAGCTGTTTCACACAGATATATGTTAAAATAGGGAAGGAAAGATGATCGTTTCATGTTTCATTTCTTGCGGACTTTAACTTATGGCATCTGATCCAAAGAAAGTCAATATTTACAGCTCTAATTACCTCCTGTTCATTGTCGGACTGCAAATGGAAGGTCAAGTCAAGCAGGGTGCATTATGGCATACAATATTCTCTGCCGTGTGGTTTGTTGTGTCTTGCACATTTTGAAAAATGTAACGCACACACTAAAAAACTGAAATAACAGTGAGTATATGTTAGCATGCTATCCCGAAGTGTGTCTTGAACAATGCATACAATCCCAGCATGCAAACACACACACACACACAGCTAAGACACATGCTTGCATATGCGCATACACACAAACACGCACACATACGCATGGCCAGATGGGCTTCAATACTAAGGCTTAGTTTAATGACAAAGAACCCTCAATCTGCACAACATGGGTGGATTTAGCTATCATTTTAAAGTCCATCTGCGAGACGTTTGACTTCCGATCACAATGCTTCCTTGTTTAAATCGAAAAAAAAGTGCACAGGCTTGTTCATCTGTGGGTACTACGCACGGACGTTTGAAGTAATGAACGTTTCGAGCGAGAAGATGTGTCATGCCTTTAGCCCTACAGACACATCCTAACATGTGATATGTCACCACGAACCGTTTATTTATCGAGCCTGCTGCAGCCCGGGCCGGTCGGGTAGCAGAGAGAGAGAGAGAGACAGATAGACAGACTGACAGCGAGGAGATAGACTAGCTACCTATTTATAGCCCCGGCCATCTGCAAAAGCTCCCTCTTGTCTTTGGTCATCCTGTTCACAAAGGCTGGGAGGCAGATTCCAGCAGCAGCCGCTCCATTCACTATTCATTCCAGGACCCGGCAGCTCCATATGGATCCGGACCACTGCTGGGCCCAGGCAGGCTCTGTTTTTTCCTTGGGATTGACATGGTAATGGAGCTGCGGAGGAAGGAGCTGTTCTGAGATCAGACGGGAGCTGCGGCCCCCTACGCCCGGCTCTTTCCTCCACAGCTCCCAGGTCAGCCCTTTCACCCCTTCCGGCCACCCAACCGATCTGGGAGCACTATGGGCATCTGTGAAAGGCTAATGACAGGCTTTTATGTTTGGCCTGCTTTATTATAGCCCCACTAACCCTGTCTGTCCATCCTAGCTGTATGCTGTACGGTGCAGCCGGGGCGTCTGGAGAATCCTTTTAAAAAATCATCTCACTGGCCCACTCAGTCTATTATACACTATAGGGAAAGATGCTGAATTGTTCTGTCTGACATGAGATCTTTTGAGATGACCAGAGCAAGGTGTATGTCAGGAGATATACAGCATTTTTAAAAGGATAGTTCACTCTAAAAAGAAAAAATATGTCATTGTTTGCTCACCCTCATGTTGTTTCATATCTGGATGACTTATTTTCTTCTGGATCAGTTATAGTTATATATATATACAATGACATTTCCACAGTTTCAATTTCAACATGAAAACATCTTACCGACCTCAAACTTTTGAACAGTAGTGTAAACATACACATCTCATCAGGTATTTGGACACTTTTGGAGTTACAATGTTCATAACGTAATGAAGTATCAAAGCAAGTTGCATCTGCTAACAAATGATGCTAAAGACATTTATTCAATTGCTTTTTTAACCAACTGGTGTAAGAATGTCAGTTCCTCTCAAACTCCTAGAGTCACCGCAAGTGTTGTTCATCACATTAAATATGAACATGATGGACTAACGTTTGACGACCACAGCGTGTCCAAATGCGTTTTCCCTTCATTTTGAACTAGATAACTATGGTCTACTCATTTAAAAACAAACAAAGGTGTATTTGTGATATCTTTCTAAATAAATGTAACTTGGCTTGATATTGTATTACATAATGCAAAGGCATTCATACATTTTTTATAATGACTTAGATTCTTTATGGTCGCATTTACATTACATGACTTAAGTAACCCAATTTGATTTTTTCCTCCCATGTGGCATAGATCGGATATAACCCACAAACATGTAGGTAAAAAAGGACATTGATTCCGATATTCTCAGATCGGTTTCAGGCCTCATTCATATGTGGAAATAAACCTGATATGAATCGGATACATTTGCGTCTGCCAAGTGGACAGATATAGGATATTCCCCTAATGTGAGTCCTAGATAATTGAAAAAGCGATGGTGGCGAATGACGTCAACTCAGGTGGACACCAACCACAGAAATTACAGCAGTGAACATCGCTTCATTCACCCAGGCTGCAACTAGGGCTCTGCTCTTTTTTTCTCTGCTTTAAAAAAGACCAATGTTTTGCTGACCTTTGATGGTACAGCAAGCAAAAGCTTGTATTATCTTTGACATTTCAAATCGCAACGTTTTTTCTACCTTGGGTTGTTTAGTTTTTCTACCTTGGGTTGTTTCGCCAAGTGTATAGTGTAAATGCAGATATCAGATATGGGTCACTTTTAAAAGAAGATGTAATAATATAGTCAACAAATCGGAATTGGGCATATGGTGTAAATGCGGCCACTCTACATACCCTGTCCTGTAGCATTTTATCTATGGAAAAAACATATATTTTTGATTCGTGCTACAACATCCATCATGACGTGAAAATATAAAAAGTGGTTATTCAAAGTGAAACTCCCGAGTTGTTGAACGGACACAGTGATGAAACTGCACTGGCCTGTGAGCACAGGGATCTGAGAGTGTTACGATCCTCTTAGTGTGTAAGAGCTCAGACATGGAGTGGCAGGGAACAGCACATGTGTCACAGCTTACATCCCCTTCCCTTTCTCAGATCCCCTTTCACACACTCACAGGTCAGCGTGGCAGAGCAGCATGGATCAGCTCATCAGACACGGGGCCCTCAGGACAGCCGCTGTATCAGGGGCCCCGTGCAGCGCACAGACTCTGCCAAGACCATCACTGTCAGCTTGTCTTTGTCGCCTGATCTGGCCCCGCTGCTACCACTGGACATTGAACAGCTATTAAAGAGGCCCTTGAAATTCCTTAGTGGCTCATTAGCATATCATGAATAATTCATAGGCGTGTGGGGGTGGGGAAGGTGTAGACCCAATGATGAAGAACAGCACCTCTATCAGTGTGCGCACAGCCCATCCTATTCCCGAGAGTCGGCCCCTCGATAAAGCAGACTGCAGAGGAATCAATACAGCATGACATTAGCCTGCACTGATGCGCTTCTGACCCCATATGTTATTTGCCACAAATATGGCAAGGAGGGGTTGAAAATAAAGAATCTAGTAAATCAATATTAATTAAACTCTAGAATTAATCGGGTAATAACTGAGCTGTCCTTTCTACTTTGTTGTGAGGTTGCAAGAAATGCATTATTGCCATCTTGTTTAGTGACACAACTGCATTAAATAAAGAGTTCAACCGAAATGAAAATTGGGTAATAATTTGCTCACCCTCACGCCATTCCAATCCTGCAGGACTTATTGTACTTTCTCCTCTGGAAATTTGGAGTAATATAGGGATCTATGAGCACCATAAAAGTACAATAAAAGTGGTTTATGTGACTCATGCACTATATCCCAAGTGTTCTAAAGTCATGTGATAATTTAAGGCTATGTTTTTATTCCCGAATTACAGTCTGGACAAGCCGATGCCAGTTGCCGAAATTCAGAGCCAGTCTGCAGATTTGAGTTGACAGATTTTTAGCGTATGTAGAGTACAAAGCCGATTTTAAAAGTTGTGTAATTCCAGCTTTTAATGTGACAAACATGCCAAATGTTAAGACTCGATTATCAGTTGACTGAACTGAATATTACCGGTCTGAATTTAGACCGGTTTTGTGAACTAGATTAATCGATTCACTAAAAAAATCACTGTAAATTATATATCTAATTCATATATTTTGTCATTTTAAAATGCATATAATGTATTACTAAACACAGTTACAATTAAAAAGTTTTTACAGTAGCATTTTTACAGTTTTTTCTGTAAAACTACAAAACATTGTTATTACTGTAATGGGGCAGATCCTGAAAAGTTCTGAATTTGAGCACAAACAATACGCAGTTAAAACCAGAGAAGTGTTGATTTCGCCGAGGTGCTTAAAACAACAGCGATACCTGTTGAATGTAATCCCCGACCATGAAATATTGGCACACAGCCATGATATCTTTCTTCAGCGCTGCATGGTGAATACAGAGTCGTGCTGCTACCACAACACTGCAGGGAGAACCCCAACTGCATGAGCCCTCGCTGTAAAAACTCTCGCCGGCCAATCAGAAGACATTTGATATTCATAGAATAATATTCTTACAACCAAAACGTGTGGTGTTCAGAAAAGATTTTGAGATCTCAGAGTTCCTGGTACTGCACATACTGACCGCCAAGCATCTGAAGTATACTTCCCGTGTTCCTCGAGTGTTTTTATAACCCTAGAACGCTAGAAACCTTCTCTGAAAAAACATAACAGTGCAGACATTATAGTGGATCACTAAAAGTCCAATGATTGTCAAAGCTCAATGATTAATGTTCTGTTTGGTCTCTGCACAAAGCACATCCCTGACATTCCTGTTTGAAACCCGGTACTTTATTTCCATTATCTTATTACTTCAATCAGTCACAATAATGTACAATCAAACTAAACTGTGAGTTCTTGTTGCCTAAACAACATCAAAGTATTAATTATCCATCTCAATCATCGGTTTCAAGCGGCAACTGGCATATTATTAAATATTTAGTACAGATAAATGGCTTTGATTTAGAAAGCCTGCTGAAACGTGTCTCTGCATTTTGGTGTAAAACATAAAGGGGGTGTTCTAGGTTGAATGCAAAGTAAAAGCTCTAAATCATCCCTCATATTCTGACATTTTCATATGGAGTCCAGAAATAACACTCTGTTGACCGTGAGAGCAAAGCTTTACACAAAACCCCAGACCCCTCACTTGTCAACCATGCTCTCCAACTATTTAATAGTGAGAGAAACTAATTCCCCATCGACTCTCTCTTCCCTGTGAGCTATATAAAGAGATGAGATTGAGTAAGAGTCCAGTGACTGAGAGCAGAAGCCAGAAGGGAAGTGGCTCAAAAGAAAAACTACAGTCTTTGCAATCCAGCGCATGGGCTCTACAGCAGAGAAAGCGAATAAAACCAGGCAGTTTGAGTGGCAGAAGCTACCACAATAACCAAAAAGTTGCGTGTCCGTACGGTATCAGATAGTCTCAGGCAGTTTCAGATCTCCCAAATACTCTCAATTCCCTTGTGACACTGAAGACTAATGTGTTTGGACAGAGAAAGGAGCCTTTCAGGATTTCTCTTCCTCAATAACGCACACTACTGGTTTCTCTTACTTCTACTTAGGAGGACTGATACATATTCTATAGTCTATTCTATTTATATTCATCTGCTGCTGCATCTAAGTCCCCCCTTGCTTTTTAACTGGAATGAAAGCGAGGCTGTGAGGGATATACATCTCTTCAGTGGGTTGAACTGTTATTTAATGTTTTTAACTGTTCTGCAGACGAAACACTGCGAAAATGTATTTCCAAGAAATGTCAGTAGAGAAAAAGCTCATAACTTCATACCTGTCATGGCACTGCTCTAAATAAGGTCTATAAAGCAGCCAAAGCCTCAGCACTGCGGGAGTCGGTTCAGAAGATCTCACGCTGCAAAAAAGCTGGATGATGCACGCGCGGTTTAATCAGGTGGCCATTTTATAGCTTTCCTTTTGGTCTTTTTTCCCAAGGTGCTCTACTAAATTACATACATGGGTGGGGCCGAGGTTAGGGTTTTGGCGATCTGCCCACCGGAAAAAAAGTTCAGGTGCTCCTGATGGCCAGTCAGTCTCCACCAACAGCCAATCGCGGGCCTCCTCATTGCTGGGTATCATGTACGTGATTCATGTATAGTCCTTATTTAGCCACGCCCCTTTTCAGCGCTGCGCTCTTGTATTCTGTCTTCCGGTTTGTATTTCCACAGCATGAAGGTAAGATCTTACAGATTTATGAATGAACCACTCGTTTTAAAATCATCCCGGTTTACTGACATTTGTTATAACATCTGCTTTAAATTTGATAGCTTTCGTTAACTCTACTCTAAATAAATTCACTTCACCAGCTAAATACTCTTTGACAGCTATGCCATAGTAATATACAGAGCGACCGCAAAAACGGAAGTTCAAAGACAAAATTCTAAAGATTGCTGCGCACTTATTTCTCTAGCACATAAGTTATATAACTGAATGTGACGAGACAAAAAAGCATTTCATGTTTTCAACATAGACATATGAATAAGATTGCATGTGTGCATATTTCCAAATAAAATATAGGCTAATTTGCTAATTTAATTAGTTCATAGACTTAGAGCCACTTTTTTTTTTCTTCATTCCCTTAAATCTCCCCCTCCCCCTCCCCCAAAACACACACACAAAATAATAATATGGCTAATAATAATAACAGTATAATAGCTTTATATCAGATAATTGTCAAGCAATTATATGGCACAAAAGCCACTCGTTGTAGGTAACAAGCCTCTTTTAGCCAAAATATATACGTTGTGTAAAATTGCAATACTTGAGTTGTGACAACTTGCCCCGATCTGACACCTTGTCCTGACACAAATTAACCTTTCGGTTAAAATCTACCATCATTAAATTAAAATTTTCTGACTAGCTTGCAGGTGTGGTTTTACTGTATTTACTTGTTTATAACAGAAAGCAAAAAATATTATGATTTTGGAAAATAACTTTTGTGACAACTAGCCCCTGGGCTGTAGGGTCTCCCTTATTTAGGCTATTTGTATTATGAAAGAATAGTTAATGCTCTGACAGCAAGGAAGTGTTTCAATGGTTTCACAAATAGGCTATTGTGTGAATACAACCAGCAGCACTGCATTACGCAACCATAAAAAAAAAGATACTCGAGTTCTGAATAGCAAAATTTCTCAGGACCCTCTTTGGGAGGCGAACAATAGCTTAAGCCAAACATCAACGCCACGCCCATGGGGTCGATGTTGCTACAAGAGTCGTGAGCCACACTTTCACGCGTGTACTGCTGCACGCGACAGGCGCGTGGGAGCCTCGCAAAGCCTCTACCCAGCGCCGAAACTAACCACAGCCGAGCGAGAAACGAAACGATTACATGCGTCCGGATGTTTAAATTTGCCATGGCGAAGTATTTTGTGGGGACTCGAGTTGAATCGGGGTTATCGGGACAGCAATATTTTGTTTTCTCCCACGGGTTATCAGGAAGTTTGATATGAGAGTTTCAAAATCTCGCATTTCTAAAGAGGAATTTAATGAAAGCATCGCGTAATGTTAGCGTTGTTCAGAATACTTTCGAAATGCGCTTGACTTTGAGATTCTTCTGGATAACTGTAGATGGTAGGCTATATAGCTTATGTCTGTTTATGTTACGGGCTACTTAAGTGTTGTGCATATTGTTTTCAAAGATAGTAGACGACAGTAAAGCGACTCTTTGGGATCTGGTGAGCTGGAGACGGGGGGATTGTGCAGCTGCAGTGAGCTGGAACAGCAGAGGAGGAGGGACAGACATCCTGACTCCATCCCGTGGAGAACTCGTCAACTTTCTGCCAACTTTAGATTGTTTTCTTGCCATTATCATTGTTAGCGTTTTGACAGGAGACAGAACAAACGTGACTCTAAAATACAGCATATTAGGATATGGTAATGTTCTAGTAGCCTACAATGTGAAGCCTGTTTAAAAGTGTGAGTTTTTCATTACGAAATCTGCCTTTACCATCTACCACCCTAGGGCATCATTTACTTACCCTCAAGTTTTTCCAAACCTGTATGGGTTTCTTTCTTCTGTTGAACACAAGAAGATATTTTGTAGAATGTCGGTATCCAGACAGTTGACGGTATAGTCATTGACTTCCATAGTATTTTTTTCCTGCTAGTGGCTACCATCAACTGTCTGGATAGGCTAGACATTTCTTCAAAATAGCTTCTTGTGTGTTCAACAGAAGAAAGAAACTCATTTACAGGTTTGGAACAGCATGAGGATGAGTAAATAATTACATAATTTATTTTTTTGTGTGAACTATCCCTTTAAGGCAATCTGTGCTCACGCGCGATTTAAATGTATTCCTCCTTGCCTGTAAAATAGGCTACTTTTAAGAACCCACAAGTTTTTCTTCTTCTTTTAGAACCACCCCATAATTCGCAATTCTGTTGTTTCGCTTGAGGTTTCAACGAATGACCCATTTAAATGAAGGCGCTTCTTCTTCTCTTTTTAATCCATAATAATGCATGACTAACTGAAAGTACGTTCTACCTCAGGCACATTGAGATAGAGTTGAGGTAACTCAAGGTTAGCCTACTCTTTATTACGTTCGTTTCTAGATTGTTTCAAAAGACAGATGAGTCCTCCAAGTTAAACGTAGCCTAAGCAAAGAAATGCAAATCGATGCAGGTGTGCGGGCCTCGGAGGTGACGAACTGAACTCCGATCTCGCAGCGCCCGGGCCCCATTGATCAGCTGAGAACTGGCCCCGTCTCCATGGCAGCCGCCTGGACGGCGCCGCGAGGACTGGCTGCAGGGCCGCTGTCAATGGGTGACGTCACGGGGCTGGCGCCAGAGAGTCTGCGAGAGCGCGAGCTCGCGGCGCTGCTCTGTAGTGCTGCTTTGCTTGGTGCCAATTCATCACCTGTCAGGGATCAGTCAGGGTGTCATGCGAAATGTACACAGCTGTGAGAACAAAAAAAAAAGGACGAGGGAGAAAATGGAAAAAGCCAGTTGCGGCAGATGCGGACGAGACCAAAGCTCTTACGTGTCGTGTTTGTAAGTCATGCGCGCGCTGAATGCAGGTTTTGTTACAAAGATTTTCTTTAAAAAAAAAGCAGTCTAAAATGCATCGACCTGGAGGTATCTTACAAGTAGGCTAGGCTACTTCATTTTCTAAGCAGTGATAATGAGAATGTATGAGGTGCATTCCGACACATCAACACGATTGCATTCCGACGCATCTCCGCAAACATCTGTTTAGTCGGATATGCACAAGCAACCAGGAAATCTCTGTCTCCATTGTTACTTAGCATGTGTAAACAAAGAGCTTTTTTTCTATTTTCTGCCACCACTCTCGCCTCGCTCTAGACTGCCAAAAGGTTTCTAAAAAATGGTAATATAATCCGTCTCAGGATAAAAATATTCTTCCCAGTCCCATGAAGAATGCATTTTCACTTCAGTTTCAGCTGTGCAGTTTCACGTTAAAACTTACAGCTACACTTTCGCGGTAATTGATTCCTGCGCGTCTACCAATATGCTGCTCGCATTCGTGCACTATAGCAGGAGGATGTCCTGTCATCACTATTACATCTTTTAAACAGGCCTAAAGACTGCTTTCATAATCCCCCCGCAGTCATGATGTGCATAAACAAACATAAACATTAAGGGCACAACTGCAGAAAGTAGCCAACATAGACTTGCACCTGTTGTATATCATGTTGGTACATCCACAGGAAACACCATAGATAAAGAAACGCCACTACAAGAGCTTTGGTTTTTACCTTAATCGATTTTTTAATAGGTTTTGTGTCCTGGAGGAGGTTGGGGGAGGGACACTGTGAGAGTGGGCACAATTTTGAAGAAAAATATTGTAATAGAACTAAGGTCAAGTGACTAATAAACCACCCCTGGCATCAACTTGCCTTCTTAATCTAAAAGTATGGTTGCATGCCACTGACTTCTAGGTAAATGTTGATCATAAACAGTAGGCTGGGGGAAAATGAAAATAAAGAAGCAACACGAAATGTGTTGGAAAAGAGATATGTTCCTGCCTATGCCTATATGTTAATAGAAGGCTCAACTGGGGTTTGTACATTTTCATAAGCTGCATTATAGATATGTAAACTCTGTTTACATCTTACCTAGTAAAATAGTCACGTAGTCTAAAGGCTATAGGATAATTTAAGATGTCCAGCATAAATCAGTCTAAGCTTGTTTTGGCTCATTTTGACGGTTACACTAGAAACAAAGCCGGAAAATGCGTGAAAACATCCTTATACTTTCCAGTCCCTAATTCTCTTGATCAGAAACAGGTACACTGATTTGAGAAATTATCCGAGGAAGCTGAAGGCAGTCAGCGCCACCCTAAACACGCGCTTTCACTGGTTAAGAACGCGGAAGAAATGGGCGGGTCTTGAGCGCTCAGCACAGCGACCAATAGCGTAGCGCGAAAGCGATGATTGACGCGGCCTAACCCACCAATCAGCGCAATCCAAACCAGCGCGTGAACAACCCACCTAGCAGGGTGTATATATACAGCGATGACAGCTCGCTAATCCACTGCGTTTGCTTCAACAGACCAGCGCAAAGAGGAAATCTCGAACACAAAGGCGATTCTTCTAACGAAACCGTTCCTTACAGAGCTGTCAACATGAAGGCAATAAGCCCAGTGAGGTCTTTCCGGAAAAGTAGCGCGACTGTGACGGAGCACAGTCTGGGAATCTCACGGAGCAAGACCCCCGTGGACGATCCCCTGAGCCTGCTCTACAACATGAACGACTGCTACTCTAAACTGAAGGAGCTGGTGCCGAGTATCCCGCAGAACAAGAACGTGAGCAAAATGGAAATCCTGCAACATGTCATCGATTATATCCTGGACCTGCAGATCGCACTTGACTCGAATTCGGTGATCACCAGCCTGCATCACCCGCGAGCAGGGCAGGGGACATCCAGAACACCCCTGACAACACTCAACACAGACATCAGCATCCTCTCATTACAGGTGAATGTCCACAGAAAGAACAGTGCAACTCTATCTATCTATCTATCTATCTATCTATCTATCTATCTATCTATCTATCTATCTATCTATCTATCTATCTATCTATCTATCTATCTATCTATCTATCTATCTATCTATCTATCTATCGCATGTGAATTTTGAAATGCGCTATTAATGCACGACAAAGCTTCATTGATTTGGTGCGTGTTGATGTGCAAGTTTGACCCCCAATAAATATACTTTTTTTTGTTGTTCCTTTAGACACCTGAGTTTCAGTCAGATTTGATCACAGAGGACAGCAGGACACTTTACCGTTAATCAGGTAAATGCTTTTGAACACTGGTTTTGATGAGCCTCGTATTATATGCTGTAAATGCCAGAAAAATATGTTATGCTGTCAGAGCAGAATTTAATTAAGAGCGTGAAATCAAATTTGTTAAGGAGCATTTGTGTCACACAGTCTGTAAAGTAGTATAAAGTGTGTATTTATGATCATCAGTTGAGGTTGAATGTTGAAATGCTCCCATTGAAGTGTACATCTGGAGCCCAGGGTTTTGCTCAGTCTCTGAGTGTTTGGTTAAATGTTCAAACTGCGGCTTCCTCTCTGGCGCCAGGCTGTCCGGATCTCTGCCCTGTTTGCATTCTCTAAATGCGCCTCTTTCTCAATCTTTTGCAGGTGTTTGGTTAAGACACAAGAACACACAGGACCTGGGAACTGGCTTTTCCTCCAATTTCTGTTCTCAGTCTGGAGTTTTTTTTCCCCTTCTTTCTTTCCTGTAATTGAATCAAGAGACTTTTTTTGCTTCTAAAAGGACAATCCATGTGATGTGTTATAAGTTCGGACATTGATTATTTATCTTCTAAAAAGACTCATTTGGTCCTTTCTTCAAGAGGAAGAAGCACTATTCCCTGAAAATAGGAGGGAAACCTGTAAATGATCGCAAGGAACCTTTTCTCTGCATTGAGAAGAAGTCTTACCTTTTTTTTCGTGAAGACCGTGTGAATAGGAGACGACGTGGTTAGTTACTGTACAAAGTTTAAGTCTGTTTTTGTCAATTCGTTTGGCACATGAAGGACTGGACGTTGAAAATGACATGATGAAACCTTGTGAACTCTCTCAGAGTTTTATCTTGTATAGTTGCAGAAATTGGACTGTCAGTATCTGCAAAGTGTTATGCTGTATGCTGAGACTTTTTATAAAAGTAATATTGTAAATCGTACCTTTTTTTTATACAAAATAAATCAAATGCTTTATTTGACACTGGTCTGTTATGCTTGCATCTTAAAAATGTCAATCTGCCAGTGTTGTGCTGTACATTCTTGACCTTGCATTTTATATCCAGGTACTTAAAGCATGTCACTGACCTTTCATACATTTGCCCATTACTGACAGGAACCTGAAATAATCTTTTACATTGACATACGTTTGTGTAAAAGTGCATTTATTCCAGTTCGTAATGGGGGGAAATGTGCTATTTCCTAATATATAACTGTCCACAAATCATACGGCCTAGCCGTTTTCTTGCGATTTACCCTTTCTGACTTCCTGTGTGGTGAAACTTGAAGGTGTCTGGAAGTAGAACATTAATTGTGACCATTTCCACAAGTTCTCTCTCATTCGTATGTGTTATGAATGAAATGGCAGTTCAAAACCAAATTGAGCTTTTGATTTGTGGAATTCAATTTGTAAAATCATTGTCTGTAGCTTTACAGTCTGTCCCCTAACGAGCACAAAGGAATAAACCGAAGATCTGAATGATTGATTTCATTTATCAATTTTTCTTTTTTTACAGCCTCAGCTACTCTGGAAACTCTAAAATATTCAGAATTGTACACCAAGCCCTTTTGACTAGAATGGCGTAACTTAGAATAAACGTAAGAAGCGGATCATTTTAAATGTTAGCAGATCATACATTAAAAATGAAATGTAATTTATAGTGCACGTATGAGTCATTTTGTGGGATAAAATACAGGAAATCCATTTCACTACAGAAACAAGAATTTTTTTTTTTTTTTTTACATACAATTCTGCAAAGTGTACATTTAAAAAATAAAGGTTGCAGCCTAAAGCTCTATTCGTGTTCTTGACATGAAGAGTGCGCCACCTGCTGGCAGCCAGACATCACCTCAGGAAAATAATGGACACTTATTTTAATGTCATTTGGGGGAAATTATTGTCCATAGGCAAAATACTTAAATTTATGTGATATTAGGCAGCACACACTAACCGTTAAGAGCTTAAAATGAGCAATGGGATTGTTTTTAATTTCAATTTCAGACTCATTCAAAAGGTTTGAAAAGAAGGGTTTATTAATTTAAACAGTGAGGCATTCACACATAATTCCTTAGAGAAACCTCCACTTTTTTTTTGTTTTTCTCTTGATGTAACAGTTCACAAATAGATTTACTCGTCTAAAACACGACAAAGCAAAACACAAACTATAGGGATGATCTGAATGGGAATCGGGCATTCAATCACAAATAAATAACAGCTTTCACAATACCGATCACAGCAAAAACACCAGCACTACCTATACGTGGTTAAAACCTCACTCGACGGGATGTGAATATTGTGGACCCACTTACACTAGATCTTCAATGTTAGCAACAGAGCATGAAATAACAGGATTTGCACTAAACATATCAGAAACTACGAACAGCTTCACAGCCTCAGTTTATTGCATTTCTAACACCACTCCAACAACAGCAACAAACACCTCACACTTTTACACTGCAAATTCTTAAACTGTATTTTTTTGTTTTACAGTTGAAAAAAAATCTAAAACGTCCTTAAAATAAGACATTTACGGATAAAACCAGATGAAATGGTGGAATTAAGACTTATTTTTATAGAACAAGTTGTCATTGTAAAGGTTCAATTTGTTAGTATTAATGAATGAATTAGGTTTAATGAACTAACACTGAACATCAATTTAGTTTATTATTACGGTAACACTTTACAACAAAGTTGTATTAGTTAACATAATGCATTTAACATTTGTAATGTGCATTACTAACATGAACTAACCATGAGCAATACATTTGTTACTGTATTTATTCATATTTGTTAACGTCAGTTAATACAAATACAGCTGTTCATGTTAATTCACATTGCATTAACTAATACAACTTTTGATTTTAATAATGTATTAGTACATGTTGAAATGAACATGAACAGAGATTAATAAATGCTGTAGAAGTATAGTTCATTTTTAGTTCATGTTTACTAATGTAGTTAACTACCGGTAATGAAACCTTAATGTAAAGTGTTACCAATATTACTTTATGAATATACTATTGGTCATTGTTGCAATTCATGTTTATTCATAATACATTAATGTTTAATGAATGCAACTTGAAATGTTAAAAATGTATATGCAGAAATTAACATTAACCAACATTAATGCATGCTATAAAAGTATTTTTCATTGTTAGTTACTTAAATTCAGTAATATTAGGAGATTCATTAACTTAATGTTTTTTAGTTAAAAACAAAAACTTTAAAAAACATAATTTTAGGCTAGGTTTATGCTTAGGTTTTTTTGTTGTATGAACCTTAAAATATTTTGTATGCAAAACTAAACAAAAAAAGAAAGTGATTTTGCAGTGATAGATTCTTTTCATAGTTAACACATTAAAACACATTCAAAATTAGCTAAGCAGAATCAACACCAAGAAAATGCGCACGAACGAAGAATTTGGCTAACTTTTGTTTAACTTTAACTGCTGAAGTAGAATTACTGTAAAACAGCACAAGCAGGGGTGACCAGTCCTGTTCCTGTCCTACCTTCCAGCAAAGGTCAGCTCCAACCCTGAACCAGCTCAACGAGATCTCAGGAGCACTGGAGAATTACAGACAGGTGTGCTTGACCTGAGCTCAGGACTGGGCATCCTCGAGTTAAATAAACCTGGTTACGCTCACAGGACGCTCTCTCGTTCCTCAGCGGCTCCGGGGCCGATGGACCTCTTGCGTTGGACTCCGTGCAGGTTCTGGTTGGTCTCTGTGCTGGATCCGGGTCTTATAATGAGCGAGGGGCAGTCGGTGGAGCCGGAGGTGTCCTGCTGAGTGCTGTTGTTGATGTTGTTGTTGAGCGCAGAGTTGTCGGTCGAGCAGTTGAGGTTACTCACGGCTGAAGCGGGCCAGCTTTCCTCAGGGGTACTGCTGTCAGACAGGGCGTCAGAGCAGATGGACATCCGGGCCACGGCCTCGTCTTGAAGGTTGCCCAGCCTGTGCGGTATGACTCGCTTTTTAACCGGGCTCTCAAGAACCAGTTCGATCAGATGGGCCTCCTCTTCTTTCTTCTCCTGGGGCGATTCGCTCTCCTCGTCTTGTAGCGAGTGGTCGGATGAGCTCCTGCTGGACCTCACTCCAGAGTCAGAGGATTTCTTGTCCAGCATGATGTCTGAAACGAAGCTCTTCCCTGTAGATAAGAGGCCTAGATCCGGTTCGGCGGCCCAGGGTTCCTCTCTTAGCAGCGGGGTGGCGTCGGTCTCCTCGTCCCCAGAGTCTTCTTCATCGCTCGGCACGCTGTGGTAACTAGGCCCCTGGCCTCTGGTCTTGCGTTTGGGTGGGATTTTAGTGGCAGACCCATGCTCGGACTTCTCATCCTCCTCTGTAATGGGGTCTAGACAAGCACCATCCGGGACTGAGGAGAAGTCCGCTATAGTGTCTGCGGTTTTGGAGCCCTTTTTGGCATAGGGTTTGCGCCCATCTTGCTCACCTTCCTTAGTGTTCTCCTCAGAGCCGGCTGAGAGGAACTGGCCGGCCAGGGCTTGAGCGGGACTCTGTCGTCCGGCGGCGGACACCTCCAGCTGGGACATGTGCGAGATGTACTCCTGGTAAGCGTTGCGATACTCTGCCTGCTGCATGTCGGTCAGCTTACAGATGTCGTTGGAAGATTCCTGAGAGTTCAGGCTGGATATGCTGGACGTCCGGTGAGTGTTGGCCTAAAGGAGAAGATCAGGTCAATTTAGACCGTAATAGGCATTTCAAGCAATAATTCGGCCAAAATAAAACTTTAAAGACGTTTTTCTTTCTTTCATGGAACACAAAAGGAATTATTTAGCATTAGGGCTGGGTATCGATTAGGGGTATCGCAAATATACTGGTATTGATGGTAACAGTGATATATATATATATATATATATATATATATATATAAATGTATAAGGATCGTTTCAGACAGATCTTTGGAACTATTAATTTGTTCATGAATAAACACAGATAGAATAAACCCACACCAGTCGCATTGTATGTTTGTTTTTGCATGCAGCCCCTGTAAACTCAATAGAAAGGCATTTCTTGCCATCATTTTGCGGTACAGTTTTATCATACCACTGTAATTTAATTTAATACGAACAGTCAATAAAAAAATTGATCTAGGGATTTGAAGAAACAATCGATTTAACACTTATTTTTTTACTTCCAGATGTTTAAACCTGGCACGTTCACTCAAGAATTTCGTTGACTGTTCTTCATACAAGACTATCATATGGCTTCAGAAGACTTGGAATAAGTAATTCCTTGTGTTCCATGAGAAGTTATGCAGGGTTCCAGAAACACGACAGCGAGTTGATGACAGAATTTTAACTAATCCCTTTGTAGAAACACTAGTTGCGTTCCAAATGAGTCATTAGGTGCATTCCAATTTGCATACTTATGGACTATTTGATGCCGTTTTGTTGTAAAAAAAAAAAAAAAAAGTGTGAGTAACGCATTCACAGAAAGTTCCAAAAAACCCGGATGATGCACTTTTTCAACCTAAAAAATAAAAACTTTCCTTACGTTTCCTTTCCGATGTTGAATGATAAAATAACCTCATAAAATCCATATGTAACGGACGTGGGCCAATAAGAGCTGTGCGTGTAAACGCACTCAACTCAAGGGACGTACTAGCGGCTCTTTAGTGTCCTTGTTAGCACGGCCATCTCCCACGGTTCGAATCCCGCTCAGAGGGGGTAGAGTAGGACCAGTTACGTGTGGTGGCGTTCCCCCAGATGAGAGTGAGATTTAGGGGTGGTGGGTGTAAAGTAGGCCAGTAAGAGCTGAGCGAGTAAACCTCACTTCCCTGGCCTAAAGAGGCACGCTAGTGGCTTTGGTCTTTAGCATCCTTGTTAGTGCGCCCACACTGGAGATCCAGGTTCGAATCCCACTCGGAGTGGATCGAATAGGACTGGTTAGTGGTCACACATACACAACATGGTTGAGTGCCTAATACAAGTGCGCACAGTGTGTCATTTGGAACAACTATTGTAGAGTATGATTTCTAGCAGACTTGAGAACTTCTCTCAAATATGACTATTGAAGCATTTGCAGCATGTTCCATTTAATGTCCCCTCCTATCTACACTGTCTTTTCATTCATACTCATATACTCGTATAACAAAATGGTGTAAAATAGTGGAGAATTATGCGAAATGGGACGCACCCCAAGTCTGTGTACACAACCAACTTCCATGATGCTAATCTAAACCATTATGATCTCTTGCTTGTGTTCAAACACCTTGCCAAGTGTGAACAGATGAGTGCAGAAATAGCTATCTCTGTGTGATAGAGAGCTAGCGTGTGTGTGTGGTCAGCTCTTCACTTCCTCTGCCCATCTAGGTCAGAAAACACTCCGTTTGTCACCCAGTAAACCACATGCTATTTTCATGCTGATGAGAGACTACTGAAAAGCAGAAGCTGCGCTCCACAGCGTCAAAATGCAACAGTGAAGAAAATGTTGGGTTAAAAAGGCGCAGCAACAACAACAAGAAAAACGGCAGTTTCTTTGTTTCCACACGCACATATGTTTGTGTTGGCCTCCATGTATATAATCACGGCGTCTTCTCATGGTGTGCACCTGTGTTTATCTATAGGCTGTACTTCAGTGTTGACGTGTGTTTGTGTGCACAGCAGTACCACGCACCAGCCAGTGGGCATTGTGTTGTCTGGCGGGCTCCTCAAGCCCCACACCGCTGAGCTCTTCAAAGCTGAGGTTGAGGCTGTACGCAAAGTTTTCTGGGTTGATGGTCACTTCTTGTGGCGGCTCAGAGGGCCTGTGGGGTTCGGGTTGAATCAACACGCTGCTGCCCTGCTCGCTGCACGCTCCGGATTCATCATTCAGCAGCTGGTTCTCCACATGACGCTGCTCTAGAACCTACAGCACAAATACAGCAATGTTTAAAGGGATTCAATAGCAAGAGTGCATTTCATTCATAGAGCAAATCTTGCAGACTGTCTTCGTGAAACTGTGTTCCTCTTCTCGATGCTTGAACGCTAGAAGTATTAAAACTGTTTGGACAGGATTATTTTTCTAAATAATATTTGAGTTTAAATATAAAAGGACAACCTAGATGTTATTGAAGGTCGTGTACTCTGGATGCGTCACAAAACTCAATGAAAGACTTATACACTAATGTTCAAACGGTCATTGCCATTTTTAAATGTTTTTGTAAGAAGTCTCTTATGCTCGTTAAGGCTGCATTTATTTGATAAATACAGTAAAAACATGAATTGAAGTATTGTCACAATTTTCTATTTTAACATTTTCTATTGTAATGTATTCATGTGATGGCAAAGCTGAATTTTCAGCATCATTACTTTAGTCTTCAGATCTTTTAGAAATCATTCTGATATGCTGATTTGTGTCTTATTGTCTTAATGTCTTATTATGTCTTATTATGTCTTATTATTATATCAATGTTAAAAACAGTTGCGCTGCTTAATATTTTTGTGGAAATAGTGGTACATTTATTTTTTCAGAACTCAGATGAATAGATAGTTCAAAAAAACAGAATTTATTAGAAATATATATATATTGTAACATTGTAAATGTCTTTGCTGTCACATTTACAATTAATTTCTTTAAAAAAAATCTTAATGACACCAAACATTTAAATGATAGTCTATGTGATATAATTATAAAATTAAGAATGATTGGACTTAATGAGCTATTTCTTTTTACATTTTGTGAGATGGCATTTTACTCAAAAATGGAGGAAAATTTTCTAAATTAATAAAAAAAATGCACTAGATAGTACAACGATAAATTTTGTTTTAGTAACGATATGCAAATAAATAATAAAAGTATAGATATATATGGCTCTATACTTTTATTATATATATATATATTATATATATATATATATATACACACACACACACACATATACATACAGTGTATATACAGTATATATATATATATATATATATATATACACAGTATATATATTTTTATTTTATTTTTTATTTAAATTAAATAATATTCCACAACAGACATTTCTATGCGATTAGAATTAGAAATAGCCAATTTATTCCATACTTATTACCATGGTTGAGTGAGAAAAGTGTTTGATAAAATAGAAACAATACATTTGTGAAACAATAATGTTACCTGACCTCTAGGAAAAAGTGTTCCACTTGAATAGGTTTTAGTTTTAAAGAACATGGATACATGAAAAAAAAAAAAAAAAAAAGAACTTTGCTTCACTAAGGCATTTATGTGAAATCGCTGAATGGCCGCAGTACTATGTGAAACCTTTAAGGCATGCCAATATCACAACTAGCCCCAAGTCGTTCCATTTGGACTCGTTTCCAGCCTGAAGAATGCTACTTTCTTGTAAACGTCAAGCTATTCAGATCTTCAAGTGGACACCGAGCTCCCACTGACAATAACCCTCCTTCATCCAGAAAGCAGCCATCTTGGACCAGATGGCTGCCTGCTTGCTGGCAACACAACATTCGTTTGTATAAGCGCAAATGGAAATCTGATCAACACAGCTACATGTGTTCCTTATTTCAACCCCATCCAGCCTTCTTCACTACAGAGAGATTAGCTGCGTGCTAAACATTACAAACCACAAACAGAAAGATGACCACTATCTGATGTGAGCGTGTAGGATTAAGAACAGAAAATCACTTGTCAGCTGATGTCTTACCATGGACCTGAAGAGATGCCAGTCTCCAAAGTTCATGTTCATTTCCTTCTTGAGCTCATCAAGGTTGCACTGAGACAGAACCCGGCCGTTCACGTTGGCCTGCAGTGACACAATTCGACCAAAACATTATGGCATTGAAAAAAATAGCTTACAAACTTTAGATCAATTGGATCTTGGCAGTATGTAGGGGGTTGAAACAAAGTTCACAATAGAGATGTTTAAGTATGCAGGCTGATGGGACACAGCTGGTAGGTTGACTAATGGATGTCTAACGGAGACATCAGATATGTCATTGCTTCCTTCAGATGTTGTCCAGTGGAAAGAAAGGCCTTATTGTGAATCCTCTGTATGCATCACATGGAGCTGATGAAACTAGTCAATGTATTTACTAGAAACCCTGTAAATACATATTCATCTATTGGAAAAGAGTAATTTACCACACCCCATGTCTCTGTCCCGTTTTCCCCACTTTTCTTTTAGTAATCAGTATATTTCCATGAATAGGGTACAAAATAGGGCAAAAACATAGGGCATAAAACTGACGTTTAGACTGACTGACTTTCAAAAAAATGTTGATCAACTTCAGGAGATTATATCAAATGAATAGAACCTAAAACCATTCATAATATTTTTAAAGTTAGCAACCAGTGGTGGACAGTAACTTTATCTGTATCTACTTCGTACTTAAAGGGATATTTCACCCAGAAATGAAAATGGAAAAAATTATTGAAAAAAAAAATTGTTTCAAACCTGTATGAGTTTCTTTCTTTTGCTGAACACAAGAAGACATTTTGAAGAATGTGGGTAATCAAACAGTTGACATTAGCCATCGACTTTCATAGTATTTTTTTCCATACTATGGAAGTCAATGGCTACCGTTAACTGTCTGGCAAATTAAAGAAATTCATACAGGTTTGGAACAACTTGAGGGTGAGTAAATGCTGAGAGAATTTTCCTTTTTTGGGTGAACTATCTCTTTAAGAACATTTCTACCTATATGTAAT
The DNA here is from genome assembly GCF_949152265.1 of Phoxinus phoxinus. Lineage (NCBI taxonomy): Eukaryota > Metazoa > Chordata > Actinopteri > Cypriniformes > Leuciscidae > Phoxinus > Phoxinus phoxinus. Next base: position 27,019,289 of record NC_136888.1, read on the forward strand.
TTATAATTTTTATTTTGGGAAATGTTTACTTTTACGTCACTACTTTCCATAGCATGATATTGCACTTTTTACTCCACTGCATTCCTTAAAAACAATATCTCCCTTGTTACTTCGAACGGAAGAAATCTCCAACTTGCATTGAGAAGCAAGAGCGATGTGCGATTCGTGAATGAGTTGATTCTTTCTAATTCCAAAGAACCTGCTGAATTGGTTCACAAATAACACTGAATGATTCACTCGTGATTGGACTGATCCAATTGCAGCTGTTCTTGATTGAACAACTCACTGATTCGGTCAAAACGAGCCAAAAACGGATATCGTCGGAGCTCGAATGTATGTGCAACTAAGTTACTAATGTATTTTAGTATTGATTATTGTCAATAAAACCATATTTAGGTCATGACAAACCATTATTTGCGAACTAAATCTGCTATAAAACTACAATGTTTGTATAGCGTTAATGCATTTTGCCACATGTAACTTTTAATACTTTCATTCAGCAAGGATGCATTCAATTGATTAAACATGACAGTAAAGACTTAAATTATTTCAACCAAAATCGATTTCAAATAAATGCTTTTTTGACCGTTTTATTCATAAAAGAATCTTGCAAAATCACGTTTTTCACAAAAATATGAAGCAGCACAACCGTCTTTAACATTGATAAGAAATGTTTCTTTAGCACTAAATTATTTTTTATCAAATAAATGCAGTCTTGGTAAGCATAAGAGACTTCTATCAAAACTATAAAGAAAAAAACGGTAGCAGTTGTGTCGATTAATATTTTTGTAGAAAATAATACATACATATTTTTAAGGATTCTTTGATGAATAGAAAGAGCGAAAGAACGGCATTTATTTGACACCAAACTTTATAGTAGTAGTGTATATTTACCATAAAGATTTGCGCCTCTAATGTTTAAAAGAAGCAATGGAACAACAATGTGTACTGTGTTTGTCTATTACGTGCACAATAAAATCACACGCCAAACCTTTAAACAGACTGCATACTTTTCTGTGGACCTACACTCCTCCAGAACATACCTTTTTGATTGTGCCGATGTACTGTTCCAGCATGCTGGAGTCCAGGCCCTGGATCTGTCTGAGCTTCTCACACACTCCATCAATGCTAAGAGAACTGAGGACGACCTGAGCTCCACTAGAAACCACAGAACCAGAGCCCTACACACATACAATAATGTATTCAATATTAATTCATAATACATATGGGATAGCAAGACATGAGGCACGGTTAAAGCCATGCAGTGCAAAAGCAGTGCAACTCAAGAAAAGCCAAAGCAGTAAAGCAATGTCATCACAGAGTGAGGAACTCTTGAGCAGTTATGGATGAAGGAACAATACATGGATTATATTTCATATGAATCCTAATGAAATTGTTCCTTTCAATCATTTGAGGGCCTAGTTAACACCATAAATGACTCAAAATTAAAATTTTACAAGCATGTTTTCCATATGATGATGATACTGTATCTATATCTGGGGAAGCCTGCTTGGGAAACATCTACTGTGATAAGTAGCCAAATGTATATATATTTTTTGTAATGCCCATGACCATGATTCTTTATTCACAAATGAGTGCTGTGGATTCTCAACATAGCTTGACACCAATTGTTTTCACCTAAAATATTTGTGCTTAAGTCCTACTCATCGTCAGGAGGCATGTTTACTAAGAAGAAATACAAGAAATAAAAGTAATTTAGTGCATTGAAAGCTATTTTGGGAGGAACTGCAGAGCACTGAAACAGAAGCAGCCAATCAGGAGGAGCCTGTGAATAAATATCCACTACATTCAATGATAATTTAGCCTCTTTCCCTAAAATCTCATTTGCATTTAGATTCAAGTTGACGTCAAATTTTAACTTGACATACCAGTTTAAATGTATATAATGGAGAATAATATTTGAGACATTTTCAGTGAACAACACATCACATTTTCTTTACATAAATCATCATAATGGCTTCAGAAGACTTAATGTCTATTCAAACCTGTGTGCTGTATATTTTATGGTGCTTTTTATTCCTTTCTGGATCTGGACAGCATGTGATGTTCGCTTGTTCACATAAATTTGGACAGTGTATTTGAACAGAAATTTCAAAATGACAGAACTGGCTGTTCATTTTGTTCTGGTTCGAAGTGAAGCAAGCCAAAATGAGCAGGAGTCCTCTAAATAACACAGTAAAACACGGGAAAAACTGAAGGCTTTCAATATTTGTACCTGCTTGATTCTGAAGGGCTGAGATTTTATCTGGGAGTGGCAAAAGGAGAGGAAAGGAGGGATTAGGTCACATGCTTCAAATCATCAATAAATCAAACGCACACAAGAACATTATTTATGACGGATGCTGGTTTCACAGCGTCCGACCTGCACGGATTTCACAGTAATGATTAGATCAGGCCAAATCAAACTGAAAACTTCAGACGAAGTGACTCATAACAACAGCATTTTGGAGAAAGGACGAACTGGCAAAGAGTTTGAGCAGAAAAGACACACAGAACGATAAATGGCGAGAAGAAGTTGTTTGATTCCAAAACGGCCCCACCCTGATGGGCGAGTGTTGGAGCGGGGCGATAAGAGTGTAATTAGCGGGAGGAGGAAACAGACGCGCGCGCTGAAGGAAGCGGCTCTCTCTGCTGATAAGAGCGAGACGTCCCAGCACTGCTGATGCTAATCCAGCCAGCCTCTGATAGCAGCAGCCTTTCACACCACGCACAACAAAGCAGCCATGAGGGGACAGACCAGAGAGCGGATCAAATGATGGAGGCATGAAAGGGCAAAACAACAGAGCTGAAGGAAGGAGGGCAGGATATGAAGAGAGAAAGCAGAGGCAGGGCGTGACTCCAACGAAAACAGCGGGGAAGAAGGATGGAGGCGCAGGAATGGAGAATATGCTGCTGTTGTTGATGAATGATATGTCAGTGAGCATTGGTAATGGTTGTTATGAAGTGATTTATGATGTAATCGGATCATCTGAGATAATCTTGTCCAATATCTGGCCGTTTTTTTTTTTGAGGAACCGAATTCACAACAGTAACATAATTCTAACAGCCCGCAGTCAATGGAGAGTGCACACTAACTGTATAAATATTGTGTCATTTCATTCAGAAATAGTATTTGCATTTTTTTTACGTTTTATATCTTTAAATTAAAATGATTCAATAAAAATTTAAGTAAAAAGACCGTAATATTGTGAAATATTATTACAATTCAAATAACAGCTTTTTATTTTAATACATTTTAGAATTATGAATTAAAATAATTAATTTATAAAATGTATTCCAGTGATGCAAATTTTTTCAGCATCATTACTCCAGTCTTCAGTGTCACATGATCCTTCAGAAATCATTCAAATATGTTGATTTGCTGCTCAAAACCATGTCATGTGTGTGTATATATATATAAATCAATTAGTAAATAAAAGTTATACATGCATACACTTATTTACTAATTGATTATATATATACACACACATACACTTTCAATAGACTTCTGTTTCAAAGTCAAATATGGATTAAAGAGTCAAGGTGGAAAATAAAAAGGTTGTTTGAACGCTCAAGTTTTGTTCACATCAAGCTTTAGGGTTCAACCAGCGCAGGCTCAAACTGGACAGCTATGCAAGTGTAACATGCCACTAGCACAAGTGCATGTGTGTATGTGTGTGTGTTTGCAGACAATTAAAGATTCTGCTGCATCTTTTATGCACAGATATAAACACATACATACACACTACTAAAGTTACCATAGAAGGGGATGGAGAGGGAAGACCCTCACGTGAGTCCTCTCTGATTATATCCTGATGGAGGAAGAGCGGAAGAAAGAGGAAGAACCAGAGGATAAAAGACCATTGCAGAAGTGTGGACATTTAGAATGGAAAAGAGAGAGGACTGAAGAGATTGGCATGAACTATGAGAGTTTTCTCAATGTCGCTATAATTTTGAACTCCATCAGGTCTTCAACGAGAGTTTTCATTCTCTACAATGTACAGCGTCGTAGACAGACTTTCTGATCTACAATGTAGGCAGACTATATAAACAGCCAGAAATCACAAAGGTTATAATGTCATATTCATAAAACATTAACATACGAGTTAGAATGTATAGTGGCAGAGAGATTATTACTCATTTGCCATGCAAAAATGTTAGCTAATCATTACCGGTAAGCTCTCCATTTACATACAAAAGTCTTAAAGGAAGGGTTGCTGGTTAATTCTAAGACTCCGAGAGGAGGAAAGGAAAAAGGTTGTTTAACATCAAATTATATCCATATTTGGTGTAAGAAGCATCAGGAGAAAATGCTAGAAAGCTACAAACGCTTACAATATATAAAATGGCACGACACTGTGATTAACACAGAGACATTAAACCCTAAAACTGCTATGCGAGTTTAATGTGTAAATTATAGCTACAAGCCACAGGCTGTTTGTCACGAGGAGCTTGAAACAAAGTATGAAAAAAGACATTAAGTGCCAAGAGACATAAAGACATTATTGTGGCCATTTAGACTATAGGCAGTAAAACGCGTGTCTGCCTGCAGTGTACATACAGAGTCGTTTATGTACTTACTAGTCCCAGACCTGGGTCCTTATGGAGTTTAGTGGCAGGGCGTGAAGGGGTGTGATGGGGGTTGCCAGGGTAATTTCGGGGCAGGTGATAAACATGATGAGGGAAGTAAGGCTATAGATGTGGAGAGAACAGATGAATAATCAGGACTGAGGGTCAGATGAGCGCAACATCAGGTTCATTTAATGAAAGGTCAAACACCCATGAGAGCCTATAAACACACTGATGATTTATTAGGGCTGGGCTAAGTATATTTTATATCTTCCATTATTATTATTATGCAGGTGTATTTTTATTTACAATGCAGGTTATTTTTATATTACAAAATAAATAACTTGTTATTATTATTATTATTATTAATAATAATAATAATAATAATAACAGTAATAATAGTTATTTTTTATTAATCATGCTACTACAACTTGCTACTAATAATTAAAATGAGTAATTCTAATAATATCATTATTAACAATAATAATAAACAATAAGCTGAATATTGTATGAAATATTACATTATTGTTAGTAATAATATAATTATGATGAATAATCTTACTACTACTACTACCATTATTATAATTAATATTTTATGAAATATTTAAATTATTATTATTAGTAGTAGCAGTAAACCCCATAAATAAAAATAAACTCCAATATTTTTTTTTACAATGTTGGTTAATTTTATATTACAGCATAAATAATTTGTTATTAATAATAACAGTAATAATAATAGTTATTTGTATTAATCATGCAACTACAACTTGTTACTTATAATTATATTAATAATATTTTATATTAAATTATATAATAATATGAATAATAAAACAAAAACAACCATTATTATTATGGTTATTAATGATGATAACAACAACAACAATAATAATAACAACATATTTGTGTTGTAATATAAAATTAACCAGCACTGTGTGAATTGTAAAAAAAAAAAAATGGGGAGGACGCTTTCTAAAAAAACAAGCTAGAAGGTTAGTTTTGTTCTCACTCGTATATTGCTCTATAATTATCACAAGTATGCTTCAGTAACCGTAAACACGGGTGCATTTTGCTTGAACACAATACCCAATGTCTCACCCGGTTGTAGAAGGGGTGCTGGGGTCCCGTAAGCCCACTGAAGTAGCTGCTGTGCGGTTGAGTGGCTGGCATCACTCCAGCAGGGGGGAAAGGCCCAGGGAAAGAGCCCGTGGGAGAGCAGGACAAAGAATTCTGCCCAAATGCAGAGTGTGGCCGTACCGAAGCATCTTGCAGGGGCAGTGGGGGATAACTGACTCCTCCAAGGTGCATCTGCTCTCGTGCATCTCGTACATCTGAAACGAGAGAGAGAGAGAGAGAGAGAGAGAGAGAGAGAGAGAGAGAGAGAGAGAGAGAGAGAGAGAGAGAGAGAGAGAGAGAGAGAGAGAGAGAGAGAGAGAGAGAGAGAGAGAGAGAGAGAGAGAGAGAGAAAGAGTAGGAGAAAGTTAGATCCGAATCTTGGCCAGCACTTTAAAGGCATTCAAATCCTCCCACTCACAGTCGACTTCAGCCAAATGAAGCATTTATAGTACGTTACATGTGAGAAAAGAAAGGCCTCTGTGGTTTGATTCTCTTGGAAAAACACTGATTTCTCCCAACAGAAGCGGCAAAATCGCAAAGACGCACCTTGAAGAAAGAAACGTGGGAAATGGTTCCCAATGAAATTCACATTCGCTTTAACGTCAAAGTCTCAAGGGCTGAAACGGACGTCAGAATTAGTTTGGTTGGAAATAATATTTCTGAGTCACCCAGGCAGACCAAATAAGACTGGCTGGGTGACTCAGAAAACAAGCGGCTCATCGAGATTCAGTGATGTTTCATTTCCTGAGGTGAACACAATGGAGACCTTGCTCATCTCTCTGGGTTCACAAAGGAACCTTTATTGCACAGTCCATTGTCACATTGCACCATGCAACGTCTTCGGTCTCAAAGCACACACCAGCTGACCAATATCATGTGATGAGATAATATCACCACCTCTCATATTCGCAATGATTTAGAGAAGTCTGCATCAATAAATGAGCACTGTGTGCATTACGCATCTATACTTGAGGACTAAAACCCTGCATTTTTTTAATTTTCCAAAAACAATTTGGTGAGCTGTTTTCAATAAGCTGACCAAAAAAAAACTATTTTAATAATATATTTTAAATAATACTATAATAATAAAATAATTTAAAAAATGTAAATATTAAAACAATATTTTTTTGTGTTTGTCCCCATAATGTAGGGATTACTGGGAACACAAACACACACGCACTTATTACAAAAATATTTATTCTATATAATAACTTATTACTTTTGTTAAAAAAAAACGTTTTCGGTAACACTTTACTTAAAGCCTTTATGTTTCATAAATAACTAACTAGTTACATCTGAAATTGGTTTGTTTAATGCATTATACTTTCTGAAGGTGTGCGTTTATGAATAGATATGTTCTATAATGTATTATAAATGTGGTTAGAATTATTCATGAGACTATACAATGCATACGGTGCATTACAAGGCATAATAATGCATTAAAATTCTGTTATAATGCATTATACGAACAGGCTTTAAGTAAAGCGTAATGTTTTCTTTCACAGTGTTTATACCAGATGTGACAAAGCATCAAGCAATAAAAGCTATATCTTTCATCTAAATTTGACATTTTGTCAATTATTGTCAACTACCAAATAGCATTTATGTGGTTGGATTTTGATTAGTTTCTACTTTGCTTTATATAAAAACAATACAAATTCATGGCATGTCCTCCTTATTTATAGATGGGTTTGTACCTGCGATGATCTCCCTTAGTTTGGGATCCAGGTTGACAGTACAGGGCAGGAACATCTCCACATCCCGAGCGGTGAGAACAGGTGTGTGCGATGAGAGAAACACCTCAAAACTGCGAATATCACCATCGATCTCCAACAGAGGCTCCACATCTTTAGTGGTGGGGATGTTTTTAGAAATCCTGCAATGAGAAGGTGACAACGTACAGAACGGTTTCAGAAATTCAACAGATTTTGGGGCTAAAAATGTCCAAGATATTTAAAATCTTGGAGTGGGGGTTGATGCAAATGAATGTACAGTTAAATAAATATACAATATACTAATAATATAATTATTACATGTATAACTCCCTCAATAAAAGGCAAAATGCCTCTGAAAATCAATTCCGGCATGTACACATTGGGGGTTTATTTCTGATACGGATGCGGACTGATTGATTGATTGATTGATTGATTGACTGATTTATGGTCACATTGCTTGAGAACTTACTCTAAACTGCAGTAAAATGTCTCACTAGTCAACAAGCTCACACTCTTAGCCCAAGTTTTTGAGTGCATGTGGTTTCTGCAGTTATTTCTGCACCGCGATGTCAGGCGCTTTCAGATAAATGGTTTCCTATTGCAATTTATCTTATTGAGCGTGGGAATTCATATCAAATAAATCTGAAGATTTGCTTCTGCTGAACGCAGACATTTTGCGCACCCCATATTTCTTCCTCTATCTTCTTATCTGCCCCCAGTCCGCACCTCTGTCTCTCTGCTAAAAAAAAAGCTAGCTGGATCTTTTTATTGGTTGATATGAGGGCACAATAAGTCCTTTTTCCAAACTGATCATTACATCGTGAAGAGGGTGAGCTCAGTGCTTGGCCCCGTCCCATAACAACGGTTTAAGTAATCCGATTTTAGCTGTTTAAACTGGGCAGGAGAGAGCTGACACAATGACACTCAGATGACCTGTTGCTAAACTGAGATGGTGAGACAGAGTAAACAAACACTGATATCTAAATGCGAGACGATACACACCTGGAGGGAGCGTCTGAAATGGTCAGTTCATCAAATGACCTCTGACCTGATATGTCTCAGCTATTTATACGGTGTCCTTCCTAGATACAACAAAGCAACACTGTATTTTGTTGGTTGTTTGGTTGCTATTTCTGCAATGCCATGGTACAGCCTAAACTGAGAGCTCATTGGACCAAAATTCCACTCTGCATGTATAGAGTAAACATCATGTAATGTAATAAACATGCATGTAATGAAGAATCGTAAATACGGAGAGAACGCAGCGAAGCAAAATCTGAAAAAGCTCTGTAGTCAACATTTAAAACTGGATGACCACAAAAACAGTGTTTTAGGCCAAACGGTGGTGATAAAACAAGAAACTGTCTAATTTTTAATCAGACTTTGTTTTTTTTTAATAGTTTTAATTATTTTTATTTCAGTTTTAGTAATTTCTTCATCTCAGCATAAACTTATTTCAGTTAATTGCCAAGGCATCATTTCTAATATTCATACATGTTTTTTTATGTACTATATTTTATTTCAACAGCAGAAAATCATTTTTAAAATAACAATAATTACATTGGTTAACATAAAAAATTATAATTAATTAAACTAAAGTTAAATAAAAATGCAAAAAAATACAAATTCATTAACATTTAGAATTAATTCACAAAAGTTCATTAACTTTGGAAGCCCTAAAATGCAAACAAAGAAATAAACAAACAGAAAAAATAATAATAATAACTAATATATTAAGCCACATATGACAAATCATTCGAGTTCCAGAAGAAAAACTTCAATAATGAAAAAAAAAAAAAGATTCCCATGATGCTTCTTCAGACGGTATTAAATTACAAATAGTGACACATGACACATGGCTCCGCCTACAAGTGATGACATCATGCAAAATCGTTCTTATTAGGGGGAGAAGTCAAAGAGATCTAATGTACCAAGCATGTTATTTTGGTCAAATTTACACTGTAAAAAATATCTGTAGGATTTACTTTGAAACAAATTTCACTCAGAACTTTCTTTGTCATTTTTTGTGGAATATACTAGCAACACATTGAATTAAACATGCAATTTTTTTTTTAAGTAGAAACCCCGAAATAGTATTTTCTTGTAAAACATACTCCAATAATATTTATTTTATTTACAACTTAATTTTTTTATACGTACCGGTATAGACCTTTTTATAATTTTTATTGAATACATTTTAATAATCTTTATTATGCCTTTTTGTGTGCCAGTGAAATATTATCAAGATTTCACCATGACATTTTGTTGCATTGCACAGCAGTTTTGCTCAATGTGTGGATAGAAAAATAACATGTTGGTGAGGACACAGTGTTATGGTCATTATGACCTGGATGGCATGTTAAAATATCATGTTCCAAAAGGTTTAATTTTAGAAGACCATTTTAGTTAATTGCTTTGGTCTCATCATCCTCTGATGGCTGTATAAATAGCGATGGTCACCAAATGACTCAGAGTTTCAGTGGAGAAGTGTGCGTGTTGGAGGGCGAGCGAGTTGCTGGGTGTGAGAGCAGATGTTGAAGTCATTGGACAAAGGCCCACACTGTGCTACAGCAGGCCTGTGTGTCAGCGGGTCAGAGTCGGATGCTGTGCTAACAGTCAGCTGACCTTCCGCATGATGGACATTAGGTAGAGGTCTCGTACTTAGGGTGGAGGCTCAAGGACGTGACCAACATAAAGATCAAACTTCAGCGCAAACACATGCTTGCTTGTCTGTTCCACACACACACACACACACACACACAAGCAGAAGTATCACTTTAAGAAGGGCTGAGCAAGAGAGACGTGTGCTGGTGAGAGAGGTTTGGTTCATTTCCCACGCACTGGATTAGGCAGAACTGGGCAGATTGTGTCTCTTCCGAAATCCAGCTGGGCTTGTTTATTTGTATGTGTGTGTGTGTGAGCATGCACACAGACAAACAGGAGCCAGTGACAAGAGCCTCTCTAGAGAACCAACTTCCTCTGTCACAACACACACACACGCACAGTCTCGAGTTTGAAGGAACCTGCTTTACAGAAGAAGAACGTTTAAGAAAGATTTAGAAACCTTAAACAATTCTTCATAGCCAAGTATGTGTCTGAGACATTCGATTAATGATCTCTGAATTAGTGGCGAATTTTACAGATTTCAGTCTAAACACTGAATAATAATAATAAATTAACAGCAAGAATAGCTTAATTTTTCAATTATTTATTACTTATGTGTTGATGTAATATTTGTGTATTTGATTGAAATTGATGAACTTGAAATTATACCTCAAAAGAACATTTTACAGAACACTTCTTAAAGGGTTAGTTCACCCAAAAATGACAATTATCCCATAATTTACTCACCCTCATGCCATCTAAAGTGTATATGACTTTCTTCTTTCAGCCAAACATGATCGGAGTTATACGCGCTTTTTTGGGCTTCAAAAAACAAGGTTCCATTACTCCCATTATAAAGCTTGGAAGAGCCAGCATATTTTTTTTATTTAACTCCGTGTTTGGCTGAAAAAAGAAAGTCATATACACCTAGGATGGCTTGAGGGTGAGTAAATTATGTGATAATTTAAATTTTTTGGTTGAACCAACCCTTTAACAACTGGAAGTCTTTCTTTAAAAAAAATAGCAGCACATAATATCAGTGTAAAATATCAAAAGTGAAAATGTTAACTATGTCTTAAAACAAGATTTGGCTATTTTCATAGCTGTGTGCCACACATTATGAGTTCATAGTAGCAATTTGGACGTCCATAATGAAGGGTTTGTAATCATGTAATTCTAAATGGAGATGTTTGTCATTTGACTTGTTTATAGAATACTAAAACAAACACACACAACATACATTCAATAGTGCGCAGTGAGCAGTTGATGAGAAAACTGCTGCATTTAATCTGGCGTGTTGTGAGACAGCGCAAACACCTCAACACAGGCCTCGTCCAAACACAACACCCAGACTAAAACCTTTGAGGCGTCCATAAACACACCAGAATGACGATGTCATTCCAATGACTGGCTAAAACAAGACCAACCAGATGAGGAGGAAGAGACACATCTGCAGGTCTTCAGGGGAATTTTCACTCTTAGCCAGACCCAGGCTATCTCCCAACACATTTAATGTGCTGGTTTCCTTTGCCTTTACTTCAGCCTTTTGTGTTAGTCAGACTGGGATGTTTTTTCTGTCTTATTAAAATAATAGGAAGAGCAGAGCACAATGAGATCAGGAAATGACAGGACTCGAACTTTCATCACCCGTATGAGCACCACAGCTAAATGCGTCAGAGTGTGTGTGCTAACTGCTCGGGCACGGCCATAAATAATCAGATGGGGTTATGAGAAATCTTATCGCAAAATATAAAAAAAATCATTTCAAACAGTATTTTATAATTTAATAAACCAATACATGGATAAAATACCAATGTAACAATACATATTACTCTTCTTACACAATCATTTTAATATACATTTAATTCAATAAGTTTTGGAAGAAATTAGTACTTTAATTCTGTAAGGACATATTAAATTGACAAAAGTGACAGACAGTTAAGATGTTTTTTTTTAAATAAACTGTTCTTTTGAAATTAGAAATTTTATTTCTATTTAAAAAAAATGTATTGCAACAACTGTTTTCAGCATTAATGATAATAATAAATGTTTCTTGAGCACCAAATCAGCATATTAGAATGATTTCTGAAGGATCATGTGACCCTGAAGACTGGAGTAATGATGCTGAAAATCCTAGTATAATTAAAATAGTTTTTTTTTTTCTGTATTAAGTGTAGTAGTAAAATGCAAGCGCTCTTTGGGTGATGAGAGACTGCGGTCATCAGTTCAATATAGACTAGAGGACACACTCTTATCTCTGCATTTTCAAGCATTCCTGAAGTAATATTGCTTTATTGCTTTATTTTTTAATGACGTTATATTTTGAACGTTTAAGCTTAAACCGAACAATGTAATAAATGTACAGACATGTCTCTTTTGGCCAACCAAAATAGTTATGGCTTTAGAACACAATATCAAAATTGATATTTTAATATCAATATTAAAAATAATAAATAAAAAAGAAAGAACATTTTGCCCACAAAAACAAAGGAACCTATAGTGATAGATTAAAAAAAAAGGATCTTACAACAGCTTTTGTTCTTGAAGGTAACTCCTAAGCTTCTCAACTAGAGATATGGCTGCCTTAAATTGTCTATTAAAAAGAGTTTTTCCACTGTATTATTTTTTTTTTAATCAAATAAATGCACCCTTGGTATATATATTTTAAATTGTACCGACTCAAAACTATCGTGCCTGATGAAGACTGGTCGAAACGTTGCGCTGTGTGTTAATACATTTTTGGAGCTGCAATTTCAGTGTGCGGACATAATTTTTCTTTGTTTATTTAGAATTAGCTTTCGTTTCGCACGGATGCTCTTCAAAAGGAAGTTTAGACATGGTTTTCTCAAGGCCATCTGGAGATTTTTGTTACACATTTTGCCTGATTAAACATCTTTTCATTGGTCATTTTGATGCACAAACAACAGGAAGTAGTCATTTAGTGCATTCAGTCTATGATCAAAGTCAAAATTGCCAAAAGTGGAGATGCGTGTTAGATGGTTATGGATATGATATGCACAGTTACAGCTAATTTTATGAGACACAGTAGGCAGTGGATTAAGCATGCTAATTCCACCTCGAATACACTAGCAAATTTTTGTATTCAACAATACTAAATGCATGCATACATACACACACAAACATCATGCCATGGCCAGTGGAAAGCTAATCTTTCCCCAGCTGTACACATCAGCATGCTAAGAATAGCATTTATAATCAATTGAAGCTGATGTAATTCTTCCACCAGAAAAAGACAGCTTTTGAAGCTGGTGGGAGAAGCTGGCTGCGACATCAAGTGATTTGTTTAGCAATTACTTCTGACATTCTTGCCTTTACTACGAGAGAAAATTGCAAAGGAAAAAGTGCTATCATTCATCTGTCATGGAAGCACTGGGAATGAGGGAAATTAAGCTTTGCCGTTCAAGATACTTGCCATTTTAAAAGTGCACACAAAAGATAAAAGCACATCAAGAATACCAAAGGCGTTTCAAACAATACTGCTATTGATCACACCCGTGTTGCATCGCTCGGGCTAGCGGAGTGGCTGCCTTAAATGTTGAGCACTTGAGAGGTCTCTCGTCGGGTTTATCCAAATGCTAATCGATCCCAAAGCTGGCTTAGCCCTTTTTTTCCTACTCTTGTTCATTTTCAAAGACTCCCACACAAAGCAGCTGACGGGAAAGAGTATAATTCTCCCACTATTTTCCCCTTTGGCCTGGTGCTGAATGTGGCACTTGACTTTGCTTACAGCCACCCTTGTGTGGTCAGTTTGAGGACGCTCAATGAGGCCCAAACACGGTGATGCCACCCTGCCCTCTATAAGGGGCCAGAGACTCAAATGCCAACGCATTTCATTTCTGAACTCCATAAAGAGAATCAATGTGCCCATGAAAAGAACAGTCGCCATCACCAGCTGGCAGATTTCGTATGATAGGTGGATGGTGGCGGCCATGGGGTGTTGAGAGGAGGGACAGGTGGGTGCGCACATTGAGTGATAGCCATTAGTTAAGGAAGCATTCAAAGATTTTCTTGTATATGATGGTTTTATTTATTTAGATCTTGGTAGAATTGTATTTACATTTTATTAGATTAGTTCAAGTTCATTTTTTATCTCTGGCAGAGTAATAAACTCACAAATACATAATGACTGAAATAAACTAAGCGGTGCAAGAATCCAGAGAAACCTCCAAACTGGCAGCCATACTTCCAGAAATGAGTAAACCCATCTGTAAACAAAAACATCTTGCCCAGAATCTTAAAAAAAGAAATAATGAACTTTTCTCCAAGCGCTTCCCCAGAGCAGCAGTGGAACACAGGTTTACTGGAAAACAATAGATATTTATAGAACTAAGTCTAATGATGTTGGTTACTGGCAGTTAAAGCTTTGAGAATAACTTTGGACAATAATAATCAAGCAGACTGACAGTAACCTGATAAAAGTGACAATGTTTTATTTTTATACAACCCAAGAGATGTCAAATATCCAAAACAGAACCATATGATCAATCATAATCTGATCAAAGGATAGAAAAAAAAAATTCGGAGCATAATACTTTGTAGTTTTTTGTGTGTGTGTCCTCTGCACATGTTCCTGGATTTGACTGCAGTAACAGGAGGGGACATTAGGTGGCAACATACAACAATTGGGCCACCGTTTTCAAGAAGAAGAAGAAGGTGGAAAACAGCAATAAAAACAACTGCCAAAGGTGGAAACAAAAATAATGGAAGTGCAAGGATGTCAGGAGGAACATGTGCCTGTACAATTCAAACTTAAAAAGTAAAGGAGGCAAAACGATGTGTACTCTTCATCCAGTATAGATTTAATTGGAAAAAAAAAATGCAAGATTATCTGAATTTGAGGTGCTTCAGAAAGTTCACATAATAAAAAACAGCAAGGTACCATTTAGAGCATACTGTTCTTGCTAAACGTATAAATACCACTATCAACTGATTAAAGATATTTGACAGGATCTTGAGGCTTTTTGCCTGTGCAAGTAGGCCATCGTCTTCAAAAAAAATCTTTACACAGCCTCTACCTTAGAGTTACATTATGCACGAATGTCAGTCTTAGCCACACAACTGACAGGTTATGGAGTGCATCGTTCAGATTTACACTAATGTCCTCCCCTCAGATTTGCTGACACAACAATTTAGGGTTCCGGGTGTCAATTTCAGTTCCCCTGGTGATTAAAGTGGTAATTCACCGCTGGCAAGATGGGCTTTTCATAAAACTTGGCTGTCTATGCAGTTGAAATATGAACTTTCGGTGCTACAGGAAAAAAGCCTGTGGCGTTCCCTTTTGCCTGAAAGGTCGGGAAACTTCAACATTCATAATGCACTGGATGCCACATCCAACTGTTCATGGACGTGGATACAAAAATGCAGAAGTACTGTATTTTTAACAAAAGTATCATTGTGTGTCATCCGGCATTCATTTGACAGCTTCAGGGCTTTTGGTAAAACTACAGATGGTACTTCCGCATTTACGCATAACAGGTAGATCTGCATGAAGGTAACATGGTTACCTTGGAAAAAGTACACATTGTTCATTTGCATATACTATAAACATTGTAACAATACAAAGCTGGTTGAAAATCTGCAAACTTGAAGCCCTAACATGTGAGCCGACATGATGGCTTTTCCTTTTCTCACAATAATGGCCATGAAAATGGACCTTATGGCACAGACCTGCAAAGCATCACAGGACCGATCCAAAGAGCGATTTTAAATCCCTCTGTGCAGCACACAACCTCTTCCCCAGTTTCAAACTCATCTAATCCATCTGGAGGTCACTTTGTGCACCCAATAAATGCACTCCCTATCTTAGATTGGGCTTCTCTCCTTTGGGGAATAGATGGGGCTTTCAACCACCTAATCATTTATAGAGCCTCTGGGCAAATAATGGCTGCACTTTTTAAATTACTAAGTTTACCTCTTCCACCAAAGTTCTTGAAGGATCAGGTTCATGGACAAAAGCTTCTCTCCAAAGGCGGAGAAGAAAACACATCGAGATGCTAGAGACAAGACCGGTACGTGACAAAAATATGAATTCACGGGAAAGTGAGAAGTTCCAACTCAAAGGCAAAGGGGTTCAAAAGAGCAGAAGAAAGGAAGCCGTGTGCTTTTCAGAAGAATTACTTAAAGGCTTATTAGTCTTTTCGCATAAAGGAAATCACATAAATGTGCTTCAGAAGGCGCTTTTATCTTCCGACGTAATTGCGACTGAAATTACAATAATTGTACCAATTAAAGTAATCCTGAATGAACAGTATGTCATCTTAATGTTTCAGTACTTGGGAGAAGAGTCTGTCTAATTAGCTCCAATAGCCTCGCACACATTCACTTCGAGTGTCATTAGTTAGAAAGTTTCGCTAAAAATCGCTTTAAATCCTGGATTTGAAGCCCAGCACTGAGAGCCAATTGTTCCCTCAAAGAATAAGCCGAGCATTGTGACAGGAAGCATTGTGAGTGGGACGAGCCTTTCGGAAAGCGCAAGGGCTTCCATGTTCTTTTTCTTTCACCCGTGAATGTCACACCGAGTTCGCAGCCAAGGAGAGGCCGAGAAGTGTGGACGAAAGGTGAAGGGGCGTGTCCACATTGAATCCCTCCAGCGATTGGCCGTTTTGGAGCATGCCACGCCAACTCTCCTGGTGGGTTAATTAACAAGGGCCGCTCTCAGGGTAGGGGAGGAGGGGACATATGTTACCGGGCCAGAGCCGGCTGATAAGGGGAGGGCGGACTGGGCATGGTACCCGGCCCAGTCAGGTTCTGTCATACCATCCTGGCACAAGCCGGACACCAGATGTCAGAGCAGAACCGGCTCGGCGGGCCACACCTCGTAACAAGCGCAAAACCGGAGCAAAGTGCCATAAATAAACTCCCGGTGGACCTGACTCTGCTCAAAAAGTCCACTACAGATCATGGCCATCAGCCACCACAACATCTCTTTAGCTCACTCGCTCACTTTCCATTTGGACTTCCGTCTGTTTGCTTTTTTTACGGTAAAACGGCCCAAATGTGTCTCACTATAACCAAGACATTCTCAGCCCAAAATAATGCCCGTAAAGACCAAAAAACAACCATGACTCATGGTCCTACAGAATGGAGACCATTAAGTCCAGACTGAATGGCCTGAAAAAAAAGCTTCACAGTGAAACAGAGAGTGACTGAAGTGAGTGTGTCAATGTCGGGC
>NC_136888.1:27038981-27166984 GCF_949152265.1 Phoxinus phoxinus
TTATGACTGCGATTGAGAATGACAGCTGACCTATGAAACTCACTTCTCTTCCACACAGGCAGTACGGTGCTTCCTGCTTGGCTCTTACATCACTGCAGACCACATACGGACCAAACACCCGTCCGGGTCACTCTGATCTTGAGACTAACGGGCCTAAAACCCCATCCAAGATCAACCGATAAACGGTTTGTGGGTAAACCGATGAGAAACGGCTGCTAAAACAGACACCAAGTGGACACACGCAGGTCTGCGTCTACACAGTCATCTCTATAAAAAAAAACAAGCAAATGCGTGGCGATGTGACCTCGAGAGTGCAACACAAGGAAGAAAACAAAAAAAGCACCAGTAGATTTGACAGTTTCTTATCTGAGCAACATCTGTGACAGATAACAGAACAACACTACAGGCCTCTATTTTAACTTCCACAGTGAAAGATTCGCTGCCACTGAAATGCAGTGCTATTGTGGACACGAGGAAATGAAGAGTATTTCGGGGTATGAAAGAGGAGAAAAACGGGTGAGACGAAGCGCTAAAGGGCATCATGGGGGCTGGGAAAGAAAGAGCGATGGTGAGAGAGACCAGATGCTGACACTGAGATGCTCTGACACTTCTACAGCCCCAGGAGTCACAGCATGTTAGTGCAGTGTGACAGAGCAACCTTTAAAGGCCAAACACTGAGCATCAGCAAACCTAACGGCCTCAACATCTCCCCTTCCAGCATTTACACACACATACACACCCCTCAAACGCTCTGGAGAGGATGCAGCAGAAGTAAATGTGATTGTGTTGCATGTTTAACGACAAGTAAACAAGACAATTATTAAAGAGTGACAGTGTGTTAGTCAGGCAGCGACTGAGCATCATTCTTTTTTGTTTTGCTTTTCATATATATACATACACACATCCTGATGTAAGAAAGTGGCTGAAAGTAAAGATGAAAGCTTGAAATACTTCATGGTACATCATACCCAATGAGACATCCGGATTTATAGGAATTGTGCAGTGGACCAAATATGAAACAGAAATTTCCTACTGCCACCTGCAGGTTGCAGACATTATTACACTGAAAAACAAATCAACTTAAATTGTATTTAATTGTATGGGAGTTTTTGTGCAATACGCATGAACAAAAATACCCAAACATCTCACTAGGACTGAAGAAATAATAAACTAATAATTTAATAAAATAAGTAAATAAATATTGATCTAAATAATAGATAAAAACTAAATTTTATGAAATAAATAACTAAATATTGATCTAACTAATAGATAAAAACAAAATTTTATGAAATAAATAACTAAATATTGATCTAATTAATAGATAAAAACAAAATTTTATGAAATAAATAACTAAAGTACATACATTTATTTAAAAAAAAAATGTTAAGTTCTTTAATTATATTATTTATTTATTTGAATGAAATAAATTCCCTCTTATGATATTTGTACAGTAAGATATTTGACGTTTGATGTGATGTACAGAGGATGTGTATTGTCAGAATGTATAAGCTGACCTCTCATAAATGGTCTTCAGTATGACCTGGTCTGAGACTCCATCAGTTTCCTCCAGAAAGAGAATGATCCAGGATGTGCGGTACGGCCACTCCTCCGTCAGGTTGATCCAGGATGCCAGCCGGTCCCAGTTAAAGATGATCTGATTGGCTCTAAGCAGGCGACCTATCAAAAGACACTTCATTACTATTATATATATTTGTAAAGCAATCGCATGTCTTTAACGTGCCACAATCAATAATGAATGTATGAAGCAAGAATGAGGTCACACTGACCTGTGACTGACACTATGTTGAGCAGTCTCCTCATCGTCTGAGGGCTGATGTCACTGAACCAGTCTTCGGTGACCAGCATCTTGGTCAGGTCATAGGACATCTGCCGCGTAACGGTGCGCTGCATCTGTCTCCTGCGGTACGTGTCCTACACATCAATATGCAGAGAACTCAATGTCAGGAGGCTAATAGAGTCTGTGTGATACCTGTAGGCCAGTTTAGCACACGTAGTGTTGATATGTTGATTTAGTCCACGGTCATGTACCTCTGAACTTCAAATACATTTACAACCAGTTTTACAACAATAACAGTGTTTCCATAAGATCCGTTCAATTTCTACACAGATCGGTCTCTCTCTTTCACTAGCAGACACACACATACACACACAGATGCAACATTTCAATAAGTATGTAGCTTAAATAATAAATTCCAAACAGAGGCTCCAGAAAATATTTTGACACTTTTAATAAATGGATAAATTGCAGAGATTATCGGAACCATAGGTGTTTCACATTCTTTTCTTCCTGCAAGTGTTACAAACTGGCATCTGCAATTATATTTTTTGCAATTACAACTGGCCCCAAGGTGGACGTATAAAGTAATAAATGATCATTTGACTACAATACATTTAATACATACGGTAACCAAACAGTTGATGTACCCCATTGACTTCCATAGTATGAAACAAAAAAATACTATGGAAGTCAATGGAGTCCATCAACCGTTTGGTTACCGACATTCTTCAAAATACCTTCTTTTGTGTTCAGCAGAAGAAAGAAATTCATTCAGGTTTGAAACAACTTGAGGGCGAGTAAATGATGACAATGTTCATTTTTAATTGAACTATTCCTTTAACATGGACTAAGAATGAACAATACCTCTACAGCATTTAATAATCTTAGTTAATGTTAACAAATGAAACCTTATTGTATAATTTTTTATTAAACTAGTATAACTAAACTATAGTAAATATATTTTAAAAATATGTATGAAGTGATGATAATTTGACTACAACAATAAAAATCTATAATTTATGAATTATTATATTTGTATGCATTTATTTATATAATTTGTATTAATAAAGTGCATCTATTGTGTGTGTGTGGATATGTTTATAAATACACGCAATATATTAATTAATTCATTCATTATTAATAATAATGTTACGGAATTTGTAACATTCATTATTGTATTTTTTTGTGATATAAATGGTCACACATTTATTTTCTTATGTCAAATTCTCAAGTAGACTGTTGGAAACAGTCAACACTCATCAAAACATGAAAAAAGTAACAAAAAAACCCATCCAAAGACATCCTGATCCAGTGAAATGGCAGTTCCAGTGGACCGTATCAGGAGCTGTGTTTTTGTGCCGATTCATTGTTAAGTCTAGCTAAATCGATGTGCATGACCGTTTACCTAGTTGTCCGTGCTGTCATCCAGAGTTCTGACTGACTGAGATGTCTGCTCGTCTCAAAGCGTTAGCTGGTCCGGTACGAGCACAATGTAGAGCCGATCACGAGCTCTGGTGGGTCAGAGCTTTAAGCCCACTTTGAAGTTTATAATGCTGAACTTGTGACTTGACTGCTACTTGGAACACATGGCCGTAAATAAGGTGGCCCCTTTCTGATCAAGGATGATGGAGGGGAGCCTTATGTAAAAAAATATGCATGATGAAATTACTCATAAGTATGGGTGTACCATACGTATCACAGATCCCGATTGTGTATCAAGAACGACCCCTGCAGAACCTCAGTTTGACCTGACAGCTTTTTGGGATGTGAGATCACATTAACCAAGAAAAGGACACAACACTAACAGAGCCAAGCTACTTTTTTTCTTCTTTAATGACTGGAGTCTTCCACGAGCGTCTAATGAAACCCGCTAAACAACTTTCCACAACAAAACGTGCAGATCAGGGGTATAGCGAGCTGGATGCTCAGCCAAGAAACAGCAGAGGCAAAACAAGAGGAGCGTGCCCCTGAAATAAAGAGGGGCCAAATAAAGGAGGCAGATAAATCAGCCAAGCAAACAAACAGCCCTCACAGGGCGAGCAGAGGAGCCACTTAGCCTCCTGCCTCCGTGCCACCGTGCCAGTGCTTTGTCACCAAGACCCACTGCTGCTGCACCCCGTCATTAGGCAATGGCATCTCAGCGGGAAGAGTAAACAGACATTAAATCAATTACAGACGCTCCTCGGCGACAGCCATGGTCTCTGACAATACCCCTCATCCAAAAAAACACACACGCACAATAACAAACACAAGACATGGTCCTAACCGTCCACGATAACAGTGAACTGTGAATAAACAAATCACATGCGCGTAAAAGAGCCTGTTAGAGAGATAAGCAGAGTTAAAGCCTTTATAAACGAGTTATTAATGAGTTAATAATGAGGTAACGGGAGCCATATGGCCTTCGTTGAGCCGCCCATCTCAAATCATGTTGATGGGAAGTGGTGGGAGTGTTGGCGGTTAAGTCTTACCCGGCGGTTCAGCGCTGTTTTACTGCCCTGCCTGCCCTGCTCGCCGAGACTGTTCTGAGACAACTTCCTGTCCATGTCCTCTTGCCACACTACAGATGGAGAGAGTCAGACGTTCAGAGGAAGTTTTGGAGCAGAAATGATGGGCTGTTAGTCTATATTAAACACAGTACACCACAAATGATGCAGACAAGAAAAATCAAGAAATATCTGCCATCGAAATCAGATCAATGCACCACAAACATCTTGCTATACATAAAAATAGCACTATATATGAAAGAACTCTATCCATTAAAGAACACCAAGACATTTTTCAGAATATCTTCTTTGTTCCACAAAAGAAAGAAAGGAGTTTTGGTTTGGAACAAAATGAGGACGAGTAAATTATGACAGAATTTGGGGGTTTTGGGGGCTCTCTCTTAAAATGCATTTTTGAATAGCAAAATGTAAGAAATGATAAATAAAATAAAAATGTATATTGGAATTCAGCCTTTGGAAACGTCTCTATACTGACCATCAGGGTTCAGTTGATCTGCATTGGCTGGTGTGGAAATGCAGAGTCTCTTGGCGGTGCTGAGGCCACGACTGTTGAGGAACACGGGCAGGTGGATGATGTTTCGCATGTAGTCGTGGCCATTGATGTTGGAGTCACGTAGCACACTGTTGAGGTTCTGGTTTATGGCTTTGATGATGATATGAGGGTCGCTGGCAAAGATGGAGATGAAGGGGCCTTTAGAAAAGAGCACTCGAACCTGCAAACAGAAGAGACAAGACAAAGATTCCTCTTTATTAGTAGTGGAAAATCTGGTCTAAGCGGCAGCCTAATGGTTAAACGCATGCTAAACAGTGCCAACACTTCACAATAAGGTTGCAGGTAAATATTAATGAATGCATTAGGTATCATATGGTATGTCTGTTTTGAAGGGCTTTTTTTGTTATTTTAATAATCTATGGGTGATCTTTCTCAGGAGAAAATGTATGTAATTCATAGCAAGATCAGGCTAAAACTAAAACAGTGATCAAACTCTCAGACTGACACCTGAATATACTGTATATGTGCAATACAAAACAAGTATCATATTTTTCCCTCTTCCACTGTCAGACCACTTCAGAATGAAAGAAGTTCTTTAGTTGTAATTCTATTAGACTAGCTATGTTACACAGACCTATAGTTCCAAATATATGCTGTGGATCATGTGTGTGTTCATACACAAGCCACCTTGTATACGTTTTTGCACACACCCAGACATGTACTAATTTGAATGTGATGGGACTTTCCAGACTAATGAAGAACACTGTAACGTGTATAAGTGTCACAGGATACTGATTTGTGGACCGTAAAAGTTTAGAACGGCACGCATCATTTAGCGATTGCTGCAAAATTTCTGCTGACATTGTGGTTCTCCACGCCAACTTATTTGTGGCAAAAATATTCCATCTGCATTCATATCTGTAAGTTTTCCTATGGAACATCAGCCTTACCAATTGGAACAAAATTAAGCTTGAAGAAAAAATCCAATTTGGTCATTCTTATTAAAATCAGAAACAAAAAGATCAGAATTTAAAAGAGAAGTGGCTAATTGCGCCACAAAGGAATCTTTGAGGCTCTTAGTTTGCAGGCTCTCTGGTAAATGGCAGATTTCATTAGCCGTGAACAGGCTGCCAACACAAGAGGATTATACCCAAATAATGACATTTAGCTGAAGGAAATTCCATTAGTCCAGCTGGGAGAGAGGAATCTGAACTTCTGGAGCTAAACAAGCCTGAACTCTCAGCACTGCTGCACATCCATGAGATGTTTGAGAGGTGAATGAGCTTGTTCTTCCCACAGAGAGGACATGAGGCACCTTGTTTGTCCATTTAGTCAAGAGCTGGAAGCAAATGTGCTCAGACTGAATGAGTCTTTTATATTTACAGTGGAGATAGATGGCTTGTGCCATCAACAGCTTCTTGGCATTAGTTGAATACACAGGCAAATGCAATCCTGACAGCAAACAAGATTTGTATACTGTTATTCGGTTATATGCGAGATGTTCAATGAGGTTTTACACTCTTGGCTTAATGTAGGATTGTGCATGATAGCGTAAACATAAACGCACCGTATCAAGCATCTGTAGTACTTTGTCCTGCTCACAGGAATCCAGGCCATCGATGATGACAGCCAGTCGGGTCTGATTCTGAGTGAAGCCGTCAATGGTTTTAGCCATTTTAGCCATGAGTTCCACTTCACACTTCAAAACCTGAGAGAAGAAAAGGAAACAAATCAGCTGTACAGAACAAGCAGTAAAACACAGAAGCTTTAGAAAATGTATGTCTTCAATTTTCACAGTATAACCAAATAATGCAAAAATCTGAAATGCGGCAATGACTTAATTAAATATGAAGTTTTCGAGCATGGTGGTGTGACTAAGTGGTTTACAAACTGAGTTTGTAAGTGAAGCATAAAAAACTAAATAAAATATTTTAAATTATGAGATTTTACGGTGTACAGCTATGCAAGTCAAGGTTAACATGGAAGAGAGAGGATTTATCTCAGCCTCTTCAAGTCATGCCTAGTTAGGCCACAGTGTTAGTCACTTTGGATAAGAAAATATCAGCTAAATTAAAACAAATGTAATAGTGCAGACTATAAATAAGCACATTACATATTATATTAGCATCATTGGCTCACCTTCATGAATCCCTCACTCTTGAGCTTGTGCATGCTGTTGGCAGCGTTGAGTAGCCTCCTCCTCTGAGAGTGCAGCACAGAGTCCGCCACCTGCCACCAGGTTCGACAGTTCAGAAGCACGGCCAGACCCACCACGCTGGCCATGGCGATCAGAACCGCGTTCACCGTGAGGTTCTCTCCATCCACCTTGAAGATGGCCAGTAGGGTCATGCCTGTGATCAGACAGCCCGACGTCAACACAAAAAGCACAAAGGAGGGGACGCAACAGGTCTTCTTCCACTTCTTTCCTGTAAAAAAGATGTAAAAAAACAATGTATAAGTGCACACCTCGATAAAATATTGACAAAACAGTCTAAAATGTGATTAGATGAGCCATGTTTGAAGCCAAACCATTCTTGATGTTTAATATAGAGCTATGTAGAGCATGACTTGGGATCAATGCAATTTCACTATGGGTGGGGTATGAGGCAAGTTTCCAGTCACAAGTTCTGTCAAATTATTATAAATAAATACATAATTATGAAAGAACAAATATTTTACCACAATTACCGGTAAGTTAAGATTGTATTGTTATTGTTGACTAAAACTAAAAGTATTAAAAATAATTTTCCTCAATTGAAATAAATCGGAAATAGAATATAAATACTAAACTTCAAAACTGAAAAAAAGCTACATATAAATCTATAAAAAAAGTTTTTAAAATTAAAATTATATATATAAAAATATATACTATAATAGTATATAAATAATACTACAATAACACTGATTAAAATATAAATAAGACCCTTTACCATGTTAAATTTCCCTGTTACAGAGAGCATTGTGTGTCTTGTATAAAATAAGTTAGAAAGGAATTTATTAAACAAGTAATAATAATTAAAAACACACACAATGCTTTGCACTTTTTTAATATTTCTTCTCTACTATCAAGATTCATACTCCATATTCTACAGACACACCTTGAGTTTCATCATGTTTGAAGACCCTAAAAAGTCTGGTAGCCAAGAAGCCAAACTCTCTCTCACAGGCATCGGACAGCGTGGCTATCATTTCAGCCATGGACGTCTCCCCTCCCACACTCGACAGACGGTTATAGTCTGTGAACAGAAACCTGGACAGATGGAGAACAAAAAAAGACTGACTGAAAATGAGCATCAAACATGTGCGTGTTTCAACAGAATGTGCAGGTAATATAATGTCGTCGAGAGAATATTCACAACATTTCTTTATCCTGCCCAAAATCATTCGGCAAAGTAAGTTACACCCTTAAACACAGCAAACCTAACTTTGAGAGAGAAAAAAACACCCTTTGAGGTAGCTGGGTGCTGTTGAAGTGGATGGATGTGTCAGCTCTACCTGACAGGCAGGGCTTTGGTGGTTTGTTCCGGAAGCTCGGGGGAATTGACGAACATGAGTTTGAGAAGCAGCTCCAAGTAGCCGATGTGGCGGGCCAGTCTGGTGCTGAGGACCCAGGCCCAACTCCAACTTTCCCCTCCTTTTCTCCCACCAAAGTACACCAACACTGCACACACCATACAAAAAGATGATGCAAAGTCACTTTTTGATATGAACTGAACCAGAAGTTTGTGAGAATGTAAAACAGGATAAAATGCAGAACAGGCAATTCCACTCACAATCCACAAGAGATTCGGAAGTACACTGCTGCACTCTAGTGGACAAATTTATATGTACAGTTTAGTGCCTCTTGGTGACCAAGGACGAACCCTCATGTAATAATAAATAAATTCAACAAAAGCCTCTACCACTTGAGTTCTAATCTGAATAATAAACTTCTTTGTGTCCAGTGTACATGTAAATATAATTACATTACAATATTAATGAGATGAATAATCATAAGCAAGGGTATAAAATAAATATACATTACAAAACTATACAGTAGTAAGTTTTATTTTAATAATTAGGAAATTGTTGGGTCTATGAATCCCAGGGAGTAGATATATTAATCCAATTTCAACCATAATCTATGTAAAGGTAGAGTTGACAAGAAAACTTAAGTATTCAGGTCAAACAAAACCAAATTTGTCAAGTTCAACCATGTAGTCAGACACTCAATAACTAAATCAAATGATCTTTCTGCTCAAATCCCTTATTTCTCTACCTCGGCACAATCTTTGCTGCACTACACTAACTTTATAGACAGTAATTTATCCACTTTAATTTTTTTTAATAATTGTAATTTCTTTAATAACAATAAAAATAATAATTTAATATTAGCAAGATTATATCTAATAATAATCATAATTATTCTTATTAAATATAATACGATTAACATATTCATATTAATGATTATATTATTATAGATTAGTTAATTATTGTTAATACATTTATTGCATGCATTTCTTACTGTATTTATTGACTTTTTATTTCTAGTTTATTTATTGTTTTATTCTGGCTTACTACATTGAATTTGTTTACTATAAAGTCTAAGGGGCCGTTTACACGACACCGTTATCAACTAAAAACTTTGCATTTTGGCTGTTTATTTACACGACACCGATGGTTTGGGGGCTAAAAAGGCAAACTTTTGAAAACGGGTTTCAAAGTGCAAGCTATGAAAACGTGTAAACTAAAGAAACACAAATTTGTAAAAACAGTGACTTCATGTGCATGCCTATTACATGTTCAGTCTATAGGCGCGTAGCGTTTCTTTACAAAGTGACATCGCCAACTACTGGCCTGGCATGCAAAACAGCGTTTTTAGACGTTTTGTAGATCTGTGTGAGCAGGGATAGTTTTGACAAAGCAGTCGCATGTATGCGAAAAATGCAAAGGAACAATTTTTCGGTACATCGTTGTCGTGTAAACACACCCTTTTGTCCTTCTCTGTTATATGTTGCACAATGGTCCCATAGGTATTGAGAATGAGATAATTGTAATAAGAGGCAAGACAGTAAATTAGACGATTTCTCACCAAAGAAGATGTACAGTAGGGTGAGCAGGCTGAGGGCCACAGCGATGGCCAGCTTTGTGTCAACAGCGAAGCCGAGAACCAGAGCCACACATCCACAAAGCAGCAGAGTCAAAACCACCACCAACCACGAGAACTGGAACAACGGCTCCACCTGCTGCCCAGCAAACGTCTTCATCTCATCTGATACAGTGACAACATACTCAGATCTCAATCAGATGGTAAAAATACAACAAGGCCTTCCAGATCTTGAATAGACATTTGTGGCTCATACCCTCCAGTTTCTTAAGCAGGAAGGACTTGCCGCTGCCCCACTGAGCGTAAAGCCCCACACAGATGGGCGGCTGCATGGTGGGCTCACTCAGGATGTCCGCCAGAGCGCTGCTGTACAGGTCATAGCCCAGCATGTCCCCATCACACTCAGAAGGAGACAGGTGCTCTGGGGAGGAATACATCAGAGATGATGTAGAGAGACATGCAAGTGTGCAAACCAGTTTTGTTTGAGGAGTACTCACTGGCTCCAAATATCTGGGTGAGGATGCTCTTCTGGTGCGTGCAGTCAATGTTGTAAGGTGTCTCTCCCTCTTTGTTGGGCCGGTAGAGCAGGCGACCATCTTTGGGGTTCCTCAAGAGCACCTCGGCGAGTTTACGGCTTCTTCCACGAATGGCGATATGCAGGGCTGTGTCACCTTTCTGAGAAGATAACATTTAAGATTTAGAGAATATTCAAATGCAGAAATTCAGGAAATTAATACTTTTATTCAGCAAAGATTGATTACTCTGATCAAAAGTCACAGTTAAGACATTCATAACGTTACAAAATATTTGTATTTCTAATTAATGTTTTTTTTTTTACTTTCTATTAAAAAAGAATAAAAAAAACTGCACAACTGGTTTTCTAACATGAAGAAGAAGAGGAATAGTTTATTGAGCACAAAAACAGCATATAAGAATGATTTCTGAAGGATCATGTGATTCTGAATAATGTCTTTTGCCATCACAGGAATATATTACGCACACATACATGTATATATACACTCCACAGGACACTTTATTAGGTACACCAGATTGGACCCCCTTTTGCCTTCAGAACTGCCTTAATTCAACAAGGTGCTGGAAACATTCCTCAGAGATTTTGGTGCTCTATTGGAATGAGATCTGGTGACTGTGGAGACCATTCGAGTATGGTGCACTCATTGTCGTGATCAAGAAACCAGTTTGAGATGATTTGAGCTATCCTGCTGGAAGTAGCCATCAGAAGATGTGTAAACTGTGGCCATAAAGGGATGGACATGGTCAGCAACAATACTCGTGTAGGCTGTGGCGTTTAAACAATGCTCAGTTGGTACTAAGGGGCCCAAAGTGTTCCAAGATAATATCCTGCACACCACACCATTACACCACCAGCTGCCTGATCCGTTGATACAATGCAGGATAGGTCCATGATTTCATGTTGTTTAAATAAAATTCTGACTCTTCCATTTGAATGGCGCAGCAGAAATCGAGACCATTCTGTCTTTTTGGACCATTCTCTGTAAACCCTAGAGATAGTTGTGCATGAAAATAGTAGTTCAGCAGTTTCTGAAATACTCTGAACGTGGCATGGTTGTTGGTTGGGCTGGTCTGATTCACTTAAATCACGTTTCTTCCCCGTTCTGACACTCAGTTTGAAATTTAGCAGATCGTCTTGACCACGTCTACATGTCTAAATGCATTGAGTTGCTGCATTAGATATTTGTGTTAACAAGCAGTTGATAACCTAATAAAGTGGCCAGTGAGTGTATGTATACACACACACTTACCTTGTCCACCGCTGACACTTTGGCTCCTTTGTCCAAAAGAAGCTCCACAATTTCCATGTTTCTCATCTTGGTGGCTTTTATGAGGGGAGTCTCTGCATCCTGACACATTAATGTAAATATAATTGTTTCTCTCTTTACAGTAAACAATTATTAGCACCATATTCATAATTTTCATATAGGATTACAATACAAAATCCAATAAGAATCAGGTCTTTACCTTAGTGTAAGCCTCAGTATCAGGGTTGCATTGCAGAATGTCTCGTACCATGGTTGCGTTACCTTTCTCGACAGCCCAGTACAGGGCAGTCTTACCATCCTATAATAAAGAGCCAACAAGAATCATATGACCTGGGTCATCGTGATAGCTACTTCCTTAATCACGTGGGATTAATAATACGTTTCTGATATGAGGGGAAAAGGGCATTAAAACAAAGAGACTGTTCTGTATAGATTAGAGTTTAGGACTGCGTGCTGATGGATGCAGAC
This sequence comes from Phoxinus phoxinus, assembly GCF_949152265.1. Taxonomy (NCBI): domain Eukaryota; kingdom Metazoa; phylum Chordata; class Actinopteri; order Cypriniformes; family Leuciscidae; genus Phoxinus; species Phoxinus phoxinus. The sequence goes on from NC_136888.1 coordinate 27,051,136, forward strand.
GATTGAAATATTGAAGAGGTGGTGTGAGAGAGATGCAGTTACCTGGCCTTTGACATCAATATCAGCATATTTATTAAGCAGAGCTCGGACGATCTCCACATGACCTCCTCTGACGGCTCCGATAAGCACACTATCACCACTCTGAGACGTAAACAAGCACAAGACGAATGGGAATTTCAAGATGCCTGAAATACTAACACTCAAGGTTAAATAAGAAGCTATACGAGAAGCTCTACCCGGTCAGGGATGTTGACATATGTGCCCGCGTCCAATAGATCTTGGACAATCTCAGTGTATCCCTCTATAGCAGAGATCATCAGTGCCGTGTTGCCATCTTTATCAGTCATATTCATGTTGGGGTTTCTCTTAAGCAGCTCCTTCACCACCTCAGTGAAACCACCACGCACAGCCACTATCAGTGCAGTCATCGAGTTCTACAGGAGAGAGATTGAATTGGGATATTATTAACATAATGCAGATTTCAGTGACTTTACATCAGGATATTTGGTGCACCTGAAAAATGTCAAAACTCAATCTAACAAGCACAATGTGCACTGGTGTCTCACTGCATGAAGTTTCCTAGATTAATTGAGCCACACATCTTACTCCTCTGCGTCTGTTACAATACAACCACCTTGAATTTCACTTCAAAACACAAAGTACATACCGCTCCTTCCTGGTCCACATTGGCGCCATTCTCCAGCAGGTGCATCACGCAGTCATAATGGCCTTTTCTGGCGGCCCAGATCAGGGGTGTAGTGCCATACTGACAATGACAACAACAAAAAAACACAATGAAATGACTTAACAGATCTGATTAACAAGCTTAATGTTTTAAATATTTCTTCCAAACTCTGCATGAGTCATTTTTAAAGCCATACATAACTTGAATTCTGTGAATTAATAATGTATTGAATAATTAATGTGGTGATTATTCATTCACAGAATTTGAATCCTTGATTTACAGATAAGCAAATTAAATATATTACTTGGCATAATAACTGGTTAGTGAAATTAGAATAACTCATAAATGCAATTATAAAAAAGTGGTGCATTTTACTTTATCATGTTGCTTCTGTCATTAAAAAAATAATAATGTTTGGCCACGAGATATTAGTAAAATTTGCAATTCAATTCTACTACTATCTACTTATTCTTATTATTTTTCTATTCAATATTTAACAAGTGCAAAACACTGTGAGAATCTTTTTTGTTGTTGTTGCAATTCAACATCTATCTATAATTTAAAAATAAATAAACAATATGGCACAATTCTGCAAAGTATTTACAATAATTAAATTGTTTAGATTTGGTAGAATTTTTTTGAAAGAAGTATTTTATGCTCACCAATGATGCATTTATTTGATTTTTTTTTTTTAAATACAGTAATTTGTGAAATATTATTACAATTAAAATAGACGTTTTCTTTCTTAATATATTTTAAAATATAATGTATTCCTGTGATGGCAAAGCTGAATTTTCAGCATCATTACTCCAGTCTTCAGTGTCACATGATCCTTCAGAAATCATTCTAATATGCTGGTTTTATGCTTTAGGAACATTTCTTATTAATATCAATGTTGAAAACAGTTGTGCTGCTTCTAGTGGAAACCCAGAGTTCTTTATTTCTTTCGTAAAAAAAAAAAAACTTACTGACCTCAAATTTTTTAACGGTAGTATATATCATTTATCGGTTTCACGTGGAAACAGTTGACTTGGCTTTTTTGTTTACTATCAGTGTTTATGAATCTCGTGAAAGCTAAAGTCAGCGTTTCAAGAGATGGGAGTAATAAAGCACCTTGTCAGAGCAGTTGACTTTGGCTCCATGCTGAAGCAGCAGCTGAACAATCTCCGCATGGCCTCTTCCTGCCGCCCATATGATGGGGTAAACACTGTACTACTGGGACAGACAAAAATCAATTACACACCGCAGAAAACACTCAAACCTAGAGACGAAATCTCATATAGGGCCACATTTTTAACCACACCTCAGACATCATCTCTGAGCATTTCTAAATGTACAATAAATGTTTGAAAGAGACTGGAACTGGAAAAGGCTGTGCGGACCTGTCCAGTGATGTTTGGATTTGCTCCCTTCTCCAGCAGTAGATCTGCCACCTCCACACGTCCCTTATAAGCGGCCCACATGAGCGCACTCCAGCCCCCCTACACAAACATACCAAGGTCATTAAATTCCCACATGATCGTCCTTAATAACAATCTCATAGTCACAGGACTATGTGGACAAACACATTTTCCCTGAGTCAGGGAGTGACTCAAACTACCGGCTGTCTCTTATCTTCCTTATTTGTTATTATAAGCTTTAGCTGCTTTTCCAGACAGCATTTATGGGCATCACACACATTTAGAACGCTTAAATGATGCCTATGATGCCCAAAGATCTATATATAAAGGAACTACACACATAACTGCTAATCTTAAATACAGAGTATCACAGGTTTCAGTAAGGTAGGAATTAAATTAATCCAGATAGACAGTGGAGGATACACAGTTTTAAGATTACGGCTTTGAATTTAACGTTAGTATAAATAATTAAAAAGATTGAGTGATGAAAATGTACAAATTAGTAAATAATATTTAAGACACAATTGTTTTTTAATTTGATTTATACAATTTTGTTAGTCAAAAAACATTTAATTTAATATATTTAATAAAAAAATATTTTATTTAATTAAACTAATCTGATTCAGATGTAATCAGTTCACAAATAATAATAAAAATGATATATTTTTCATTTTCATATGATGTAATTAAATTGCCATTTTATATAAATAATTCACTGATTAATTAATTTGAAATATAAGGAAATACTTTACAGTAAGGTCTTATTTGTTATTAACATTAGTTAATATATTAGTTAAAGAACTAATTATGAGCAATATATTATTACAGCATTTGTTAAGCTTTATTAATGTTAGTTTATAAAAATACAGTTGCTCATCGTTTTGTCATGCTAGTTCAGTGTATTACCTAATGCTAACAAATAGAACTTTTAATTTTATAATGTATAAGTAAATGTAAATGTATAAGTAAATATAAAAATGAACACTAACCAAGTTAGTTGTTACTGTAGTTCATGTTACCTAATGCAGTTCAGTTCACTAACGTTAACAAAGGAAAAGTGTTACCGAATATAATACAATTAATTTATGTAAAATTGATTGACAACAATATACAGCAAAAAAAAAAAAAAAAAAAAAAAAAAATCAAGGAGTTGAAGAAAGACATCATTCACAATGATAAGAACAACTGTTGATTTAAGTATAATTCCCTTCTTTAAGACATCCCATGTCTTTATTCTGTTTCTTACCATGTCTCGATGCTCCAAATTGGCATTGTTCTCCAGAAGTTCCTTCACCACTCCAGTGTGTCCCTCTTTAGCCGCTGAAATCAGTGCGGTCCAGCAATCCTAAGACAAGTGGAAAAAACTGCTTATTTAATTACATGGACATCTAAAGTTCCTGAGTTTAGATGTCTGTGGAGTTTCAGATCATACCAGCTGGTCATACCAGGTGGTCATAGTCAAGATTCTTCGACTGTCACCAGAAAGGTCATATACTATACTGTGCATATGCTGGTGTGAAAAGCTCAAAGTGTTTGTGCCTGTAAACGTCGTCATCTAGTCATTTACAAAATGACAGTGCAGGGTACCAATTATTTCGATTCTTCGCTCCACCCACACCTATGAAATCATACATCTGGTTAAAGAACTGTAGACACTCAGACATTAGCCATGTTTCCATCCACATACGTTTGTGTGAATTTTTGGATAATGGGTGGAATGGAAATGCTAATAAAATATTTTTTTTATACAATAAGAGGACATGCGATAACCTGGAAACATTTACAGAATAAATAATAAAAATAAAATAAAAAATCACGTGACCGTCTCAACAGTGGATGTGATTGGATAACTGTAATAACCAGCGGACCAATGCACAGCGTCATGTTGTTTTAGTTATTCTGAAATGCCTGAGCCCAAGTCTGTCATCAAAATGATTTGGTTTAATGACCTCCCAGAACTGTCTCACAGGATTGCCTTCACAAACATCAGGCAAGATACCATGACAGCGTTTATTGGTTTTCGTCAGATTGCTCTGATGCACACAAGTCATTTATGCTGTCAGATAAAAGAGCCACAGTGGCTTCCTCGATTGCAGCCTCTTCCATTTTTATAGCAGATATTTTGTGCCAATTTCCCAGGAAGTGCCTATTTCGTTTTCTTGTACACATAGGATGGAAACGGTGGTTTGTTTGCAAATGTTTTATGCGATATTCCACATTTGTGCATAAGTTAAATTCGCAACTTTGTATGGAAGCATAACTACTGACTTAGGTGTGACTGACAATCTTTGCTTGATGAAATCATGCCATTCTGTTCCAAAAACAAGTGCAAGTTTATGTTTTGCCTATTTGATATCTCATGTTGCATCTCTCTGCTGTGTGTGTTTTGTGTTCAAATGTGAAGAACTACTCACAATATCATCCAAATTCACGTTTGCTCCCCTCCGGATGAGCTCCTGCACGATCTCTAGACTGCCCTGCTCTGACGCCACCATGAGAGCAGTCTGGCCGTTCTACAGCAGAAGACAATGACTTAGTACATGTCAGTAATGGGCAAGCACATTTAAAAGAAATATTCAGAGTAAATTTCATCCTAATGTTTATGTACCACATGTTTGGCATGGTGTCAGTTATCAAGAACAATAGTTCCAATTCATTCCTCAGTGTGCAGAAATGAACAAGAGACATGTTTACAGTAAATACACTGTTTCCACAGTTTAACCATAACATTTAAACATTACACACAGCATGATACTGGTGTGACAGAACCCATTAAACAGAACTGTCTGTGCAGAGTTCAAATACAGTTTTCAGTTTCACATTTTATTTAGATCTATTGCTTGTAGTCTAAACAACAACAACAAAAATGTATCCATATGTGGTCTAAGTTATGCTGTAAAATACAATTATTATTTTTCATAACTTAATTTTTAGCACTTCAAATCAACACAGCAAATCTTGAGCTCATATATATAATTATGTGTGTGTGTGTGTGTGTGTCACTTTTAAAATCAGAAAATATGAAATCAGTTAAATTTTTTCTTTCATATGGGCCATTTACAACATTATATATGATTAATGACCAAATAAGTGAGTGGTCCAGTAATAAAGTAATGACTCCGAAGCTTTAAACTGTATGATATATATATTTTCATGTACTGTATATTTAACGAACACCAAGCTAAGTTACAAAAAGTAAGAAGCTATATTCAAGGGTTCCTGCACACTCACTTCACTTCTGGTGTCCACCTCTCTGTACTTGTCCAGATGAGCTTTGATGGCCGAAAGGTTCTCCTCCTCCACATAGCTGAACAGACTCTGAATGGTCAGGGAACTCATCTTCAGAGAGGTGCTCGCATCCATGGCTGTACTGGGAACTCCACTGGAGAACGTGGAAAAGAGCAGGACAGATACATCATTAAAGGAAAATCTCCTCTGTTCAGCCATTATAAAAGACAGGCTTCTCCTCCTGAAGCAGAGCAGATGTGGAACAACAAGACACACAGTAACAAGCCCAGTCTTGCTGGATTGCACAAACCATTCGAGTTAATGATGAACCGCATGTTAACTGGACAGACAGTGGGCGACTATCTTATCAATATCGATTAGGATAAAGCCTGAATGATGTGAAGTTAAAAGCCTCTAATGCTGTCTGAGCAATAAACAGGGACTACTATACCAATATTCTTTTTGGGCTTATTATCAGCGCACTACTGCCTACACACACACACAAAACCTTTTACCAAAGCTTATACCAAGTTGTTATTCTGAAGAATGAAGGAAGTAGTTCAAGGAAAGCCTCTTAATGGTCCTTAGAAGGGAAAAAAAACTAAGTTTGAGGAAATTAACAAGGCTTAACTTTGGCCTCAGAAATGCACACTGTATTCCTCATTAAAACACAACAAGCACACTTATATGGAAGAATTTGTGCTCTATATATCTATGAATCTTCACTGTGTGGAAGGAGAGGGGGAAAAAGTAACATGAAATTACCGGTATGTGAGCTAGTTTAAACAGTGGATTCAAAAAGTAGGGTAAAATGGCTGCCATTAATGTAAAATAATAAATCAAATATTCTATGTTTTCCAATATTTTTATTCTTATATTTATGCATTTTGACAATTTACTTGAATAACTGAAATTGCGTTAAAGAGTTGCATCTGAATTACACTATATAATTCTAAATAATAATAAAAAAATAATTATATATTTGTTTTATTAGCATATCATTAATTGAATTTAATAATTCATGGTTTACAATGATTATTACATAAAATAAAAACACCTGCACAAACCAATTTTCAGGAAGTCGTCTTACCCCAATAATCTAACTTTTAACATTTCACTTTAAAATCAAAACATTTTTATCATAAAAATCTAAATTAAGGACAGTATACACAAAATCGACAAAAAAAATAATGTTTATAATCAAACAAAAAATCTATTTAATTTCAATTTAACCTCAAAACATATTATTGATTATATGATATGCAAAATAATAAATTTTATGTATTATAAAACAATTTTAAAGCAAGCAGAACAATTATAAAAGCATAACCATTCAATAAATGCATTGAGATTTAGTGATATTTATGGTCGAGATCTTTTTTTCACTTTCTTACTCTTTTTGGACATCTATACGTCACACTAAAACTGTATGCATTTTGCAATTATTTACATTCAACTGGTGGCAAAACTTTTTAGACAATGTATGACATCAGCTTCACACACACACAACAAAACAGCATCCCACTTCATTATCTTCCTTTCAAATCCTATTTTATCATTTAAAAACCAAACAAAAATGTTTGTCTCCTGAATCTTAAATGACTCTAGGTTTGATGTTGCTATATATAGCAAAGACATTCATATATTTTAAACGTTTGTGTCCAAACACTTTTCAGAGGCAGTAATTTAGACAGATTTAAATGTTAAGTTTGACTATAACATGAGCATAAATCACTATAATAAAGCGTTCAAACAAAGTAAATAAGGCCAAAAGCGTGTACTTTTTTCCAGGGTCATTTTGCCAACTCAGCAGCCCCGGCACAACCCATCAAAGATGAAAGCCGGACACCATAAGCCACTTCCAGCTGAACACATGCCAAGCATAATAGTTTAAAAACACCCCCGGGGCCTCAGTGCCCAAAATCCACTTAGTTACAAAAGATACAAGTCCATATCGACAAACTTAAATATCGAAAGGTGGCAGATAGGGTAATGCAAAAAATCCTTTTCCATCAGCCTTTGTTCATCTCTGAACTGCTGACACACCCTTGAAAGCATCCCATCTGCCCTCCTGAGACATCACACAATGAAGAGAGCCAATCACAGAGAGCCCCTCAGCAGAATATTGACAGGGCAATGTTCACCCCCTCTCCCCAGCCCACAAAGACGAGTGAAGATAACCCATTCCTAACAGATAACCCAAATACTATGCTTTCATTCAACTTTATTCTTCACACTCAGAAGGCTGAGAATATGCAAACTCACCTTGAGCCAAAGTCCCTGTGAGAGGAGTTTAAAAGCCTGTCGATCCTTGTGCTGTTGATACTCCACTCGCGCTGTCAGTCAGACTGTGTACTAACAAGCCGACCGGGGCTCTGCCTGTCACTCCAGGCACTCATGAATAATGCACAAGGAAGTGTGATGCCCCACCTCTCTTTGGAGAGACGCCCAATGCACACACGTGCAGTGAATCCTACTAGTCAAGCTTAACTCATGAATATTAATGAAGTCTGATGTTATAAGTAAGCCTCCTGAAGGGTCCAGCTCACATGTAATTAATATTAATGAGCCACACCTATGCTCAAGGGTGGGTGTTAGCATACAGGATTTATGAAAGAAATTGTAATTTTTCAATTTCGGTGTATACTTAAATTTCAGTGTAGGCTACTTGTGTGTGTGTATATATATATATATATATATATATATATATATATATATATATATATATATATATGTAAATCTAGTTCTGTATAAATGTTTGTTAAAGGTCAATGGACTGGGAGCACATATGGATTTCACATCAGAGGGGAGCAAACAGCACTATGGCAATCTCTAAATATATAAACTGAGTTCTTATAATAGACATGATCTCTAGCCTAAAGTCAACAACCCATTAGAGAGAGACAGAGATGCTGGGTGAATGATGAAATTAAGTGTAGCATTTTTAGACTGGCCTATAATATAAGTAGAGTAACTTTTTATATATAGTTTACTTTGCAGTATGAATGATCGGCAGCAGTTGTTCGGCAACACTTGATCCATTAATACTAACACTTTACCTTCTATTCTCTATTATCTTTAAAAAAAAAAACATACTGCATTAGATTAAACTGGGAAGGGTCATAGCACTTGCATATTGTTGTCCTATTGTCAGTTTAACTGCTTCTATTGTTCTCATTTGTAAGCCGCTTTCGATAAAAGCATCTGCTAAATGAATAAATGTAAAAAAAGGTTTAAATACCTTAAGTTATAACATATTCAAAACTGATTTGGAAAATAACAATATTCATTAGAATTTAACATTTAAATTGATTGTTTTCCCCAATTGATTTTAAGGAGAGAAAGCAAAATAATAGAATTATGTTTGTTTTATACATACATACACATGCATTAATTGTTTAACGAAGAAGAAGAAAAACACCCCTGGAATTCCTTGGGGGTTTAGTTACTCACTCCTGGTTTGGGAATCACTGGATCCGTTTCCATAGTGTGGCACAACGGCACAGTGGTAAACAAGTTTACGCAAGCACCGCGAAAAACAACTTTTGAAGCAGCTCAAACCCGTTTGCCCACTGTCTTAAAGGTGAATATTATACACATACCATACTATTCTGAAACTGACAGCAGCATGGGAAATTAAAATGACGACTATTCATGCACAAGTGCTTACAAACAAACATTATATACACACTGCAACCAACACTGGAGTGAAGAGCACGTGTCCTGACAGCTGTAGCTGAACTGTGTACATCCACTGTTCTCTCTTGTAACAATGTTACAAAGCTACTACGTAGCATTTAAAAAGAATAAACTTACTTTGACTCACGTGAAAATTATACAAATATTTGACAAGAACTCAAATTTTTTTTTAAACACATCCGTTTGTTTCAGAAGTCCAAATGGTAAAGTAACTTACATCTCCCTGCAAGAAGGTCCAAGTAATTCGATATAATTCACGTAACTCTGTTGTTTTCCATAATCTTGCTTTACACCACAGCCATTTTGTGGGAACACGGGGTGTGTGGATGAAATTAAAATTAACTAGACATGTCCACACCCACTGTGCACAAAACACGCCCACTGACTGCAGGACAAGTGACGCCCATATTTATTTCTCTGTTTCTAATTTGACGATAGATAGATAGATAGATAGATAGATAGATAGATAGATAGATAGATAGATAGATAGATAGATAGATAGATATAACCCATCCGTCCATCTATATTCCTTCCATCAATCCATCCATCTATCATATTATGGTACGATACTTTTTTAAAATATGCATTCAATGTCATATCACTGTGGTAAACCAATTACCTATAAGAAAACCAAAAACACAGATGAATACCGAGAAGGAAAATATGTTTTATTTGTTTTGTGTCTGTCATCATGGTACTGGAATTAATTGTTCATGTCAAGTCCTTTTTTTAAAAGAAACATCGTTTTGCTTGGTCAACGTAGAGCACTCATTTCATCAAACAATTCAAATACTGGGTATCACATCTCAATTCATGATTATTACATAAATAAATGGAGACAGTGAGTTTTCCCCATCTGGACAATTCTCTAAAACTTGTTTTATAGTGTATATTGGTAAATTGATTTATATTGAAATAGCTAACATATTAGGTATTACTTTTCTTTTATCTCTCCACAACCTTATAACATTTCATTAACATCCTTAGTTTTCCTGTACACTGTCAGGTTATGCAACATCACAACCAGTCAGTAGGAATTACAATGGAAAAGTTAATTAGGCAATATCTGGAAAACTTCAGCTTCGCTTTGCATGTTCACTAAGGGCCACAATCACTCATTTTTGAATGACCACTAGAGACTAACAAGACAATGACAAACAACAGAACTGAGGTGACTGGTGGACAACAAATGCACTGTTTTAAAAAGCATTACAGTAGTTTACAGTTTCACACAGCTTTGGGTCATTCTTTGCAAAATCAGTAGTTACAAACGGTATGAAAATGACTGAACCAAAATTTTACTGTGCCTTCACTATTACTAGGGCCTTAACAAAATCAAGATGTTGATGATCTGTATTTAGATGAACAATATCTGAACAAAGGGACAATGTTTACACATAAACGGCAATGAACACACATTAAACATCATTCTATGGATGGAGCATGTTTACAAAATAAGTCTTTAACACTTGAACTCCATCCTGATTTTCCTTTGTTGCTACAATGAATGTAACAGTTTGGGGGCAAATTCATCCGTTTAACTTCTATTGAGCACATACTCCAACTGTTGAGTAGCACTGAGGTTTCTTGCATTGCTTCGGCAGTTTTTCCTACGTTAGCACAACCCCGACTTATTCCTACCAAAAGTGCAAATAGGGAGAGAGTGAAAAATAAATCCTCCCAAAATCTCAGTAGGTAAAAATAAATGTCAGTTTAAGACCAAATAAATCACTTTTTTGTTGTACAAACCTCTCACCCTGTTGTAAACCCGTACAAATAAAGTGATTTGTGTGTGCACCTCATGTGATTTGGCACTTTGGACATTTGAAGCAAGTTTTGCATTGAGGTGCTAGTTAGTACGCTGGTTACTGAGGGACATATTGCCTTGGGGCAGTTAAAACAAATAAGAAAAAATCTTTAAGAAAAAGAGACAAAAAGACTAATTATACAGTATATAACTGTGTTTGAAATTATATGCATTGTGAAAAGCGCTATACAAATAAATGTGATTTGAATTGAACTGTTACCAGCAGCAGAGATGCAGATTTATTAATCTTGCTAACACTGTTGGTACAGGGCTGTAATGCATCACGGTTTTACATGTCTGGAGTCTAAATACAATAAGACTTAAGAGAAGTGTGCTTACGAAACCACAGGGGGCTGGTTCAGAGCGTTTTCTCCAGATGGAGGCTGGTCAACTTCACGCCCAAGAATAACTGTTTCTTACTGAACTGGCTTAGTTAACATGAATACAGTGACACTCACTTTGGTAAACGCTTTAGTCCCTCTTCAGCCCTTCATTACCAAATTAAAAAAACGAACACGTAGAGTCGCTCTGACCAAGGGCTAAAACCTTTGGTATAAAATAAACACAACAACATAATTATCCAAAAGTAGATTCTGGGTGAAATATGAAAAAAGTCTGATTTTCCAGACACTGGATCAAATGAGCAAAGTTCTCTGAGGGGGGTCAAAGTTCAAGAAATATCCTTATATGATATCACAAAATGTACAGGTTTCTTTAGGGCCTAAGAGTACAGATGGATTCAGAGAAAAAAAAATAGATTTTGAATAGTTTAAGCTGCATGTACAGTACACTACCAGTCAAAAGTCTGGACACACAGCTTCATACTTTATTATTACTATTTTCCTCATTTTAGAATAATAGTCATCAAAACTATGAAATAAATGGAAGCATGCATGCTAGTTTAATGTATATATACATGTCAAAATATTTTTTTTACAATGTGGGAACTATGAAAAAACTCAAAATGTTAATCAAATCAAAATTATGTGAATCTTGGGATGCATTTAAACTGTATTGAAGGAGTTCCCATGCATGTTGAACACTGATGTTAGCTGCTTTTTCTTTTTCTTTTGTTCCCAAAACAAACAAGTTGTTATTACTATGGAAAAATGTCAAGCATTTATACCTTTAAATCAGCAGGTTTTTAAGATCAAGAGAAGCAAATATAGTTTGTCCAGACTTTTGGCTGGTACTTTACTTACTGCTAAAAATAATGTGATCCTTTAGCTTAAAGGGAAAGTTCACCCAAAAATTTGATCACGATATTTTGAAAAATATGGGTAACTAAATGGTTGATGTTCCATCGACTGATTGGTCAGCCATATTCTTCAAAATATCTTCTTTTGTGTTCAGCAGAAGAAAAAAATTCATACAGGTTTGGAACAATTTGAGTGCGAGTAAATGATGATGATTTTCATTTTTGGGTGAACTAACCCTTTAACATGCACCCATTGTAAAGATACAGGTTATTGCACTTACCATATATGTCTGTAACATAAAAAAACACAAACATGCTGAGATATTGAGTAATGTTGCAGTAGAAACATAGACGGTAGAGAAACATCTGGTCATTTGTCATGGTCTAAATAAAACGAGACCCGTGTGCCCTGAGGAAACCTTCCACCCATTAAAAAACAGCATTGATACAACCCTCAAATGCAACCAAAAGCCCTTAATAAAAAATAAAAATAAACAAAAATCACAGACAAAAACTATTTTCCAAATGAAGACACTCCCTTAAGGTGGACCCTTGTTCCCAAAGAAAGCAGCAGATATGAACCTACCAGAAAACCAGAGAAAGAATAAAGACGGAACGATGGCAAGATATAGGAACTTAAGGCCTGCAAGTTTGGCAACACACGACTGGACTTGTTTTCTTTACCGCACACATTTCCTTTGAGAAGAACTAAAACAGAACAGAGGTTACTTCGTTTAACCGACAATGGCAGAAACCCTCTAGGTACCGTGGAAGCTGATTCCAGTGCTAGACTTCCTGCACTAATGTAGTGAAGCTATAAGCCAACAATGACTGGTCCGTTCCTATGTAACACACGATCCCCATACGAGGCTTCTGGAGCTAAATATACGAAGGGTTTAAGGCAACTTCAGATTAACTGACACTTAAGTCAATTATATACCATATTCTATAATCAATCACCCCATTTTCATACAATCCTATGAAGATTTCCTATTTAAAACCAAAACGAGACCAACTCCAACAGGGCAACTATGGGGAAAGCGTCTCTTTTCTCTGTATTGTTGCTGGAGTTTATGCCTTGTTAATGTCACTGTCGGTGTCGTTTGGATCCGAGGGAGGAAATGGCCGCTCTGTGTCTCTCCGTGTTGATATCAGAGTTCCTCACAACGCAGCCCGTCCTGCCCTCATGTGGCTTTCTGCTTCTGGTTGCAGTTGTTGTCAGGAGAGGAGAGACAGTTCTGTTCGCTCGGCTCTTCCTGTTGTTTCCTGCGTCTGGACTTCACAGGTAAAACCAGCGCCAGCAACACGCAGATCAGGTGAATGTAGCAGTACCATGAGCTGAAAAGAGGAAACGACAGACAGCACATTAGGAATTTTAGTTATGTGATTTTTTTGTTCATTTATTGAATATACTTTTGATGCTTATACATAGGACAGGTAGTTTTACATAAATATTTAAATGAACCAAACACATATTTTTTTTAAGTGCAAGACATTTACCACTCATAGATTTGAATGAATAAAAAAAAATCTGATATAATATTTAATTTATTTGAATTAAAATAAATAGAATATAATTATTTTGAACTACAATTTTACAAAGAAAATAGTTTCCAGCTAAAATAACTAAACTCTTTTAAAATGGTACAGTTTTGAAAAACAAGACAAAAATAATGATTGCTTAAAATAAAATTATTTTTAGCATTGCAAAATATTACTTATTGACAAACAAGAAAAATTTATAGATATTTACAATAACTTTACGAAAGAACAAGTTTATTGTACTGATAAATCCATACTGCATGTCTGGATGACAAAATAAATAATAAGAAGAAAAAAATGTGTTGTAAACTATAAGCTACGTGGTTATTTTGGGGAGGAGACATTTAGGGGGGAAAAGTTGTGCAATCTTCTAACATTAGGGATAATAAAATATAATATAATAATGTGTGCTTTATATAACATTTGTTTTAAAAATTCAAAAACTTTAGCGGGTACACAAATTAAGATGAAATCTAAGCTTTACACGAGGCCTCCGATCTTTATGCAGTCGCTACATTATTTTCCAACAGGATCTTGGATTTCCCAGTGTTGTTGTCACTGAGATGAACTGAGCTCCCAATCACCTCAACATAATTTACATCTTCCTGGGCTGATCTCCCACGGCCTTCAATCTGATCTGCGCCAATCTCTTGACCTAATTCTGGCTCTTTAATGAAAATGCTTTACTGTATGTGTTCTTCAGGCAGACTCATTTAACAGCCTTGCTCCAACAAAGATATCAATTATCTCAGCAGAAGTCTTCCGCTAGCTCATAAAGTGTCACCAGACTCCGGCCTGTAAAGCCGTCTAATGAATGGAGCAAGACTGCGGCGGGCAGAGATAAAATCAGCCGCTCATTTTTACCTGTCAGCTTCACATCTTCCGCTAATAACTCTCATCAACGGCTCAGTGGTGCAGTTGGGTTTATAAATGACTCCCTGACCTGCTCTCTTCTTTATTAATAATTTATCACCAGAGCTCACTCATAAACAAACAGGAAGAGACTGTTGCATATTGCTTATCAGTCAGACGAGGTGAATCCTTAACGGCAGGGGTCAGAGACATCAGGAGTAATCACATACTGGTGCAAATGCATTACTGACCTATAAAACTTTAGTGAAGGCCCTACTGCCAGCAGTACAAATGGCACAACAGTGTAACAAATGGCGATCTGCGTGCTGAACCACGTGATCACGTCATAGATGAGCTTGTGTGTGTCTGAGCCCAGGAAGTGTTGCCTCACATTGTGTCTTACCTGAAAAAAAAGAGGAAATGGAGTAACTTTTAATGTTCAAAAGATATAATGAGGACTAAAAAACAATGATCCTTTAAAACATTTCAAACATAAATTATCATATTAATTCTTTAATCAAAAAAGTTTAAAGACATTAAAGATATTGGAATATTTCTGTACACTTGTAATTAGAATATTCCATATATACACTGGTATGC
Organism: Phoxinus phoxinus; assembly: GCF_949152265.1. Classification (NCBI taxonomy): domain Eukaryota; kingdom Metazoa; phylum Chordata; class Actinopteri; order Cypriniformes; family Leuciscidae; genus Phoxinus; species Phoxinus phoxinus. Next base: position 27,066,147 of record NC_136888.1, read on the forward strand.
CAATTCTTTTCTTAATTTATTGGTTTGTTCTTTTTTTTGCGTTTCGTTTCTTAAGGAAAAATATTCACTCCAAAGATGGTTCTTTTGTTTCTTAACGTTTTACAACTGACTGTATTATTATATAGCACCCAGATTCCCTTTCATTTTGACCTGTTCAGATATAAATAAATGGTGGATCTGAATAAGGTATTTATTTGACACAGAATTAAAAAAAATTAAAAATATATTTTTTGTCCAACAAGAATGCATTTAATTGATCAAGAGTGACAGAGAAGACATTAATCATTTCAAATAAATGCTGTTCGTTTGAACTTTTGATTAATACAAAATCCTGAAAAAATATATATCATGGCTTGCACAAAAATATTAAGTAGCACAACTGTTTTCAACATTGATAATAATAAGATGTGAAATGTTTCTCGGGCAGCAAATCAGCAAGATTTCTGAATGATCATGTGACTCTGAAGACTGAAATGATGCTGTAAATTTAACTTTGCCACCACAGGAATGAATTACCATTTACAATATATTAAAATAGAAAAGAGTTATTAAACTTACTGACCCCAAACAGCTGTCTTATTCATATTTCTAGAAACCGGAATATTTGTTTAGATGGGTTATGAAAGTGGATTACAGTACATATTCAGAATATCCAAATTCCAAACAACCAAAATTCTGATTAATGTAAGAATATGCTTACTCATGTACAGTAAGCGCAAGTCATTTTTACTTGTGGATTTGGAAATTATTATTCGAGTTTGAAAAGTGTTAACGGCTCTGTATCCAACAGTGTATCATGCAGGCAATGCCGTGGGCTGAAGAGTTTATATTCAGAGTAGCGTTTTAAGATGGACTACTGCAAGTAAGTGACCTACTTTTTTCTTTAGCTGGAGAGGCCTTGATCATTACAGTGTGACAGAGGAATCGTAGTTTTATGCAGCACGTGACTAGATGAATAATAACCCTGACTGAGCGCGTAGTCTTTTTACGGCCCATGCATGCCTCTCATTTATTATTGGAGAAAACCAACATCCAATTTATTCAAATGTAACAGTATTTTTCCACCAAAACAGCTCACAAAAGATTTCATCAGATAAAACCTTTGTGATATAATTCTGACTTGTGACCTTGTTTTGACAGCCCATCTCATGTAAAGAATACTCACTGCCCGTGCAGCCGCTGTTACAGCGATGCCCGTGACAAAGGTCAGGTAATACCCCGGGTAAAGTCCGTGCCAGATGGCTGAGAGGAGGAATGTGGCCGCGGTGGGATTGTACGGGCAGCGCTCATAACACACCCTGCGGAGACAAAACAACAAAAGCTTGTTTCTGAGATTTCAGGAAGACGACATGCTCGGTCAAGAGTCTTCTGTATTGCAGCATTCACCTTTTTAACCAAAGGGCTGTCTGAATGTTCCAGTTATCCAAGAACATCTTGAAGCTGGTGGCAAACTGTTGAGGACATAAGGAAAAAAGATGATCTATTAGGGTTCAGGTCGAGTGACTAACGTGGAAGTAGCTAGAGGTGTAACAATATATCGTGTCACAATATATATCGCAATACAAAATGTATCGTGGATAGTGACAATATGTATTGTGAATAGTTCACCCAAAATTAAATTTCTGTGTGAGGAAAAAAATTCAAGTTTACAGAGTTTTCGTGTCAGTACTACATTAAACTATAATGTTGAATATAATGTATAATAATGCAATGGGGGAATATCCGTGGGTCCTGATAATGCCAAATAATGTTTTATGTTTCCAGTAAAAAGGGACCTACATTATTTTAAATATGTCTAGTCAATGCAAGCATATTCGTCTAAAATAATTCTGTATTTTCAGCTTCAGAATCATGATTTGTTGATGTATCGCCATTGTCCTGTGCATTATGTTACTAGCACCAAGTCCAAGCCTATTCATGTACACCCACAATGTAATACCAAATGTTATATCATATGTAAGATACTTAGAGTATTGCAATAATATCGTATCGTGAGTTTAATATTGTGCATCGAATCGTGACATGAGGGTTTTGTCACACCCCTAGTAGCATGTTTTGTCAGTCTCGTACCTCAATGTGAAGTATTCTTAAATTCGATATTCTGTCCCATTTTGGGGTGCCATCTGTGTTATATCCATTAAATCCAAAGCCGGCTGCATTGTTGATGGCATCGGCTGTAAAAGAGTGAAAGAATTGAGTAAAAACACTATCTCAAAGGCCACGTTCACAAAGCAGCAGAATTTGGTTGTCAGTCCTGTATGCTACGTTCACACTGTCCGTTTTTGGGACTGGAAACCGCATTTACTTACAGGTGTGAGTCTCGAAATGTCCTGTTTAAACAGGAACTGTTAGTAGCGTCTCAAATACTGTCAGTATAAACTTGCAATGGGAGTCAAGCCCGTATTCTCTAACACGTAACGTCCATAGAACTGAAAAGTCACTTTTGACATGACAAGAGTCAAATCGATTGTCGAATTATGTTGCTATGTGAATGTATAATTACTGATAAGAGAATGCAGGCTTGACTCCCTTTGCACGTTCATTCAGATAGTATTCTGTAAGTTGCTGTGTGAACGGGACATTTTGAGAGTTACACCTATAAATAAATGCAATTGTCAATTCTAAAAACTGACCATGTGAAAGAATTATCCAGTTAGAAACAAGGCAAAAAATCAGAAAAAACTCCCTTTACGAACACAAGAGGGCAGTATGACGCTGCCTTGAACATGGTCTATGTTCAGAGTCCATTACTAGACATGCTGCATTGTATACAATATAAGATTTGTTTTAAAATGAGAAAAAGTATGCATTATGCAACAATAAAACCTCATTAAAAGTATGATTTTTTTTAAATTACATAAAAAGAGCACATTGCCCATCTGTCCTACTCACCTAACGTCCATACAAAGTAGTACTTGGGGCGTAAAGCCAACATGGAGATGTAGAGGTACAAGACCTGGATGTAGAAGGGGTTAGAGGCCATGAAGGTGTCATCAATGACACGATCTGTAGGGCAGGCGGTGTAGATCACCAAATAAACCATTAGGGACAGAAAACAGGTGCACAGTTTCTGGATCACGTCCCGCTAGAAGAACAAAACAAAACCATTGCAGAGAGTCAGGACACTACAATCTATGAGACAGTCCTCAGGCAGCATTTGTTTGATAAAAATACAGTAAACAAAAAAAACAGTAATATTCTAAAATATTAGTACAATTTATAATAACCATTTTCTTTTTGAATACATTCTTTTTTTAATTCCTGTGATGGCAAATATTTGTTTTCAATCTTCAGTGTCACATGTTTCTTCAGAAACTATTCTAATATGCTTATTTTGTGCTCAAGAAATATATATTTTTTTATCAATGTTGAAAACAGTTGAGCTACTTTTGTGAAAACTAAGAATCTTTCAGGATTCTTTGATGAATATTTTTTTAAATAGCATTTATTTTAAATAGAAATCGTTTGTAACATAAATGTATTTACAATCACTATGATGATTTATTGCATCTTTGATGAATAATTGAAAATGTAATAATTCCTTAAAAAAAAAAAATTAACTGACGCCAAACATATGAGCTGTAGTGTGTTATAGAAAATGTCCCTTTTTAACCTTATACATAATATTTCTCTTTCTTTTTTTATGCGTCTATAAACATGCGTCTCATTGACAAAATTATAACTCATTTGACTTTGCAATGATCATATCATTGAAGAGCAGAAAGCAAGTAGATGGTGAATTATACAGCAGAGTCAGTGTGACAGGAAATTCATCTGTGAACGGAACTTCCTCATGCTCTTGTGAAACATGCGAGAGAACTGAATCAACAAATGTTTTTGTTGTTCTTCGTCTTTTAAGAATGAAAACCATAAATCACTGACGATATTCAATGAGGTCTGAAGCTTTTACTGGAGAGTTGGTTTAAAATGTTCGCTGGAGAAGTCCATTAAACTAAAACCATTGTGAAGCTCCTAAGGAAGAAATGCGTATAAAAGCGTGTTTAAATAATCTCCAGAGCTACAGTCAAAACAAACTCTCCCCTCAGCAAAGCCCGAGTAATATGAGCTCCTGTCTAAGAAGATTCTCATTGATTTAAATGACAAAAAAAAAAAAAAAAAACCTCCATAAAGCCACTCCAATAGGGATGTCAGTGTCAGTGCAAAAGTCTTGTCAGTGAAACTCATTGTCTTCATTGCATACACCAAGGTAACACCTCACGTAAAAAGCATTTTCCTTGTAAGGACTGCAAAACTGGTTCTGTCACATCATCGGTTTCAACCTGGCCATTATATTCCTTCAGATTTGCCATGTATAACTTGGGGTTTGTGTTGTGTTTGAGATTATATATATACTGTATATATATATATATATATATATATATATATATATATATATATATATATATATATATGAGAGCTCAAATGTGATCAAGACTACTAAGAGACGTCTTTAGTGTGCAGCTCTGATGCTAACCCCCGGTTCAGTCACCAGAGGGAGCAAGAGAGCCGAGTCATTACACTACCTTAGGTGAAGGGTCATTCTGCTTGAATTTCCCGTTCACTTTGCCGTTTGACTCCAGGTGCTTGGGCTCGTAGCAATGGCCTTCTATAAAGGCTATGTAATCATTATAGGAGCAGGTCGGGCCGGCCAGGATCCCCATAAAGTTACAGTTATAACTCAGATACTCCAGCAGACTGGGCATCTTCCTGTACAGAAAACACAAGGACAGAACAACAATAACCCACCACATAAAGTGAATTAAGTAACAAAGCACACCCAATGTCAAATACCAAAACATGATTTGCTCTGTAGGGGAGATTATAATGAAAAAGGACAAATGTTAACATTAATGTTATTAGTAGAATGTTTTTTTTATACATATATTTAAGCAAGCAGGGGATGTTAAAAATACATTTATGTTACAAGGCCATTAATTAGTTTATGAAAGCTTAGCTAAGGGATCATGGGAAGCAGCTCTGAAACTAGCTTCCCAATAAGCTACAGGTTAAACTTACAAGTTAAGCAACCTTTTTTGATAAAGCTGTGCTACAAGCTAGAAATTATTAACAGTTTAAAGCACCAAAACGGAACGAAAATGACATTACAGTTATTTTGTAATGAGGTTATTTACATAGTGATATATTTTTGATGACATTTTTAAATATTACATATGATATGACAAATAAAAATAAAATAAGACAAAAATATAAATGTCAAATACATTAAAACTAAATAAATAATATGTATATATTTTTGCAATATTTTGTATTTCTTATCTGGTACAAAATCTGAAATGAAATCTCAGCATTAAACTTACACAGATACATGTATAACAAATAAAGTGAGACAATTCCCAATTTGACATAAAAGCTAAAAGCTAGTGAGACTCACAGTCTCTGGTTGTCTCAGTAGTGTTACAGTCAGTTTGTAAAATATTTTACCAGCCCTTTAGCAATGAACAAACATGACATTAACATTGTGTCATGTTTGAACAAGAATGCAACTCATCCAGTATGTAAACATTGCGATGTTGGTTAACATTCTGTGACCACATGGCTGTGGTACAAACATAGTTCAAAACTGCACTCATTAACTGTAGGGCGCGACTTCCGAAACCTCAGAATCTTGACGACTTCCTGTGTGGAAATCGGCTCACATGATGTGGCGGGAATGTTCAGTTGCTTGGCAACAGCCTTCAGTCCCTGATTGTGCTATGCTGCTATTTGGGCAATGCAGAGCCATATTACACTCAAAACAAATATTTACCTCTAAAATGTTGCATGCATATATGCAAATACATATATCTCACTAAATGTCTGTTGTATTCATCATGTGTTTTTCTCTCTCATTTTTATTATATACAGTTCAATAAATGAGAAGTTAATATTGTGTTATATTTTAGACATATTACTGCTTTTGCTCAACTATATTTTAGACATATTACTGCTTTTGCTCAATGTATAAATGTAGTATGCCCGAGCATAACTGTTGTGCATCTCCGAGCAACTCACAGCGCTGCTCCGTTACTGAATGAATCCACATTTTGAGCGAATCATTTGGGTGAACCAATGATTCAATGGCCCATTCACAGAGTGCTATTTTACTTCTTAAATAAATCAGCCATTTGAACGAAATGAATGAATGAATGAATTGTTTACTCATTTAGACATTTACTGCCACCTACTGGCAGGTTTAGTTTCTTAATTAGAGTATAATTTCATTTTTAAAAAATTATTTAATATTTCAATATTAATAAAAAAAACATTAAAGGGATTTCACTCAAAAATGGAAATTCTGTCATCATTTACTCACGGCCGTTGAAGCCTAAAAGTTTGTGCAATAAATTCTATGTTGAATCAAACAAAAACAATTTTTTTATAAAGCTACTTCTTGTATTGTCTATTTGACGCTTTTCTCATTACCTTTTAGGGGGAAATATATTTTAATCTTTTAGATCGTGTAATTAATTCGATTACATGTATATACACCTTTTGACTGTTGTCAGTGTGTGGGTTTGAAGTTGATTTTCTTTCAAAGGAAGCAGAAAGTAAATGAGTGACCTCATCCCAACCACAAACATACCTTTCACACATACCTGACAGCAAGATACTTCTGATTGGGCTTTAGGTGCTCCTCTCTCTTCATCAAGCCTGTGGGAAAAACACACAAACACAGGCCCAAACTCATCAGACACTCCCACAGCACACTGTCATTTAGAAATATTTAGAAGTTGAGAAGCAGAGATGACAAATACTGTTTGATTATAATGCAGCAGTCCTGCAGCAGTGTGTGTGTGTGGGGGGGGGGGGGGGGGGGTTGGGTCACACTGGGAATTGAGGCCAGTGGGTTCCTGTGGTTCACACTGACCTGCAGAAACAGCTCTTATACTCTGATACAGCAAATATGTGTGAATGAAGCACACGTGACGATGCAGAATCACATGCACTCACCGAGTACAAACAGAAACGGAATCGCATAGCTGTGCGTTTTTAAAGTTACATGTCAAATACAAAAATGTTGTACTATACAGGCTTAGTGAGAGCAAACTGATTGCAGTTTATTTGAATTTTTAGCGCTCACCCCAAGGTTTAAAATGCAAATAATTGCAAACATGCAAATAATTACTAAACAAAAGTCTCTCTTACTCTCGCAGTTTCTTTTAATGCATACTTTTATTCAACAGGAACATTCCTTTGATCAAAATTAACAGTAAAATAATTTACTATCTTACAAAAGATTTCTATTTCAAATCAATGTTGTTCAAATTAACTTTCTATCCATTAAAGAATCCTAAAAATAACATGACTGCACAACTGTTTTCAACATTGATAATAATAAGAATGTTGCTTGAACACTAAAGCATATTAGATAATATTAGCATATTATCAGCATATTAGAATGATTTCTGAAGGATCACGTGACACTAAAGACTGGAGTAATGATGCTGAAAATTCAGCTTTGCCATCACAGGAATAAATTAATTAAATGTTTAAGCATAAAATAATAAAATAGAAGATGTAAAATTGCAATAATATCTCACAATAGTACTAATAATATGTATGTAATCAAATAAATGCAGCCTTAGTGTGTATTGGTGAGCATAAGAGACTTCTTGCAAAGCATTGAAAAAATCTACAGAATCTTACAAGTTGTATAAAGGGGTGTAACGGTACACATAAGTCACGGTTCGGTACGTACCTCGGTTTTGGGATCACGGTTCGATATGAGTTTGGTAGAACGGGAAAAAGTTTATTTTCATTTATTTTGAACAGACTGTAGTGCAAATTACAGTTTAGTCATTTAGTCCCCTAGCTGGTAAAGTACAGCCTCCTTTAGTGTATTAAGTACTAAGCAGTAAACAGAATATACTCTTGCATAGGTCATATTGTTTAGTAGGGCTGATAAAAAAATAAAAATAAAGGTGTTGTTAGGTCACAACCAGCTATAAAACTGAAAAGCATCTCGTGTTATAAAAGTACAAAATAAATAGAGTAATAAAAAAAATCAAGCTTCACATAAGAGTTTATTAACATGCGGTGACGATGCCGGATGCACAAAGTTCAATATTACGCTTTTTCAATAAATCACGGAAATATGATTCACCTTTCCACGAGGAGACAGCGAGTGAAGCGGCACGCGAGGATTGCCATTTCCAGGACACGCATATTTCATCATTGGACCACGACACAAATTGACACAATGCCAAATGGTTTTGTCTCATAATAACAGCGGAAACAACTTAAAATACAATTGGTCATACAGATAAGACTAAGACATCATTAGAAATTGTAAAGAGTCTATTTTTAATTGTGTACACTACACTCACAATAAAAAAAAACATTGAGCTTTCTGCAACATATGATGCTACTTCCTGCGTCCTGATTTCCTATCCGCGAAGTTAGTGGAGCGCGTCACAAAAATTTATCGAAATTCGGCGTGTAGACTAGTAGCAAGCTCTTGCGTGCCATCTGAACTCTTGTTTTAGGTTGGTACATAGATCATGTTCTTCTGCACTTTTTACTGTTGTGGCGTTAGCAAACAATGTTTCATGACCTCGCGCGCCTGCGCCCCCTTCTGGATTGGAGTGTGGATCACCTGTGACTGACTGTATTCGTTGTCGTCTGACTGCATGCACCAAACCATGATGTCCGTACAGTGACGACGGGACAAATATATGTACCGTTATACCCCTAAAACACACACTACCGTTGACTTTAGACGTTGATTAAGAGTCTATGGGCAGTGATGCTGTGTTTTGAAGCACTGAGCTGCTCTGCTCCAGCCTGGAGCGGTGAAGTCTCTCGGGTTAGTGAAGAAAAGAGATCAAGCCATTCTTCATTCATCTCTGTCGATGCACTGACAACTAGATTAGTCACCCTATCAGCTTCTGCGGGTTTTAATGGCTGCTGGGAATTGCATAACCAACAGCAGCATGCCATGTACACACAGACACAATTCCACTCTTCTTCCTTCAGCAAATGCGACAGAATCAACAACACCTCATGATATTTGTTCACCGGGCAGCACTCTCAGATTCTACACAGACCCATTGAAACATTCCAGTCATTAATAGCACAACGAACTGCATTACATTACAGCAGAACCATGGCCTAGCTGTTAGCACAATAGCTAGACACATTGACACATGGTGCTAATGCGGGAGACTCAGGTTTGAATCAGTTCCTATAGAGTGCCTACAGGGATGACGTATTTTTGTAGGCCAAAATATGGAAATGAGTTAACATTTTAGCACTTCTGGTTTAATCATCCTGAAGTCATTGGGTTTTTGGTTAAATGCCAGAATTAAGCTGTGTGGATAACACAAGCTCAAGATATTTTTGCCTGTTTAATTCTACGACATAAAAAACATCAGTAATAACTGCTTGTGATAAAAAATAAAAAGCTTTTACTTGTCTTGAAAAAGGAAGTTGCTAACAAGTGACTAAATGGGACAGGACATTAAACATCATCATGATGAACAGGTCAACTCATCTACTCTAGTGTGCTTTTACAGAACAGTTTGCTGTTCATAATCACACTTTTGCATTTTTTTTGTAAAACAGCAGCCTTCTTAGTATTCCTCAATCTATTCATTATAAACAATACAGGAAAAAAATCTAATTATTAAAAGCATAGGGTCGCTAGCAACCAGAGATATGTAATAGTATAATAATGTTTTGTGTGTGGTGTGTATTCAAATTTTTTTTTAAATCTCTGACTCAAAAAGTGCAATTCACCTGTATTTCTAAAGGTGCCAATGATGATGTAACATTTCACACATAATTACCACAGGCATAAAACAACAGAATATACAAGTATCATCAGCAAAACTTGAAATGACTCAGCGATTTACAGCAGAGCAAGTGCTGTACTCAATCAATCAAATATTGGTGTCCCTGTCATCTGGTGAAGAATCTGTCAGCGATCAAAATATTGCTTTTGAAGACGCTGGAAAGATAGTTTTGAGAATATGGTTGAGATCGCGAATATGAGCCAGATGCTGAATGTACTGAGAAATGAGCTCTGACAATGACAGCGATGATGGTATAAAACCAACTTCCAAGTTCCATTCCCAGTTCCAAAAGTTAACGAAATGTGCTTTATTTTATTTGTTATTCAAATATCAAGAGAGTTTTATACTATTGTAGCAGTTAGAGAGCCATCCGCGTTAGATATAGATCCGGGTCGTTAAAGACCCGAATATGTAATAATGATTGACAAAACATTCATGCATATACGGGTTAAATAAAGACTGAAAGAGTTGTCAGAAACTGTGGTGGTGTTGAAGTCATGTGACCGTGGTGTAGTTTGTTTATTGCCTACGTTTAGCTTTTTACTTCTGGCAATTGTATTTAGCCTTCAAAATTCAAAATAGTTGTGTTACTTTGTACATTTTTCTCATGACGAAAAAAATGTGTAAGAATTATAAATTTTTGATGGTCACAGAGCTTCTTTTCTGCAATAATCCAAAAGCCAATGGAAAAAAATCCTTTAAGGATTTTATCGAGGAAACCATGGTGATGCTAATTTCCAGGTTGGTCAACAAAAATACGTCATCACTGCATTTGACAAAAAGGCCAAAAATAAAAGTGTTTCAAAAAAGGCTATAATAATAATAATAATAAGTAAATTCATAAATAATTAATAAAAAAATGTAAAAAAAAAAAATATATATATATATATATATATTTATATATTTATTTATTTATTAAGAATAATTAAACATCGTTAATCACTTGCCAAATGATCAGAGTGCCACACTTTTAGTCTGAGTTCAGTTCTCCATAAAGTGGAGGAGGGAGGAGATGATTGCATAACTTCATTAAAGCACATGGATTAATATGTCATGTGTGTGTCTGCAGTGGAGCAGGGCAAGTCATGCGGAGACCGCTCAGAAGTGCTGGGCTGCAGTTTCGGCCAGGCCAGCTGTTCTGTGAGCAACTGCTTCAGTGCTCTCTTAATCTTCCCAAAAACCCTGTTAAAGGAAATGTGGTGACTTTGATGTCACTTCTGTTTGACTCTAAAAGTGACTCGGTCACACATCACAGATTAGCTCTGTGGTTGACTAAGTATGTAAAGACTATGCTAGGATGGCGTGCAATCTAGTTTGCTTATCAGTCGCATTGTTTGCATGGGGGGATTTGCCGGTCGTTGATAAAACTAGAGTGGTTTCTCTTGGGTTAATGCCATCATGCGTCCTCTGCTGCTCCTTCCTTTGTGCTTAAAGGGATAGTTCACCCAAAAATGAAAAATCTGTCAATATTTACTGATGTCATTCCAAACCCTTTTATTCTGTGGAACGCAAAAGAAGATATTTGCAAGAAAGTCAAAGCCGCTCTTTTCCATCCAATGAAATTGAATGGTGACCAGGTGCTGACAAGTTACAAAAATTACAAAAAGTACCACATATCTGACTGACACGTACACTATTTTTAAATCTCAGACCATTTGCCAACCTTTGGGATTAGCAAGAATGTAATAATGTTCAGTAAGAATGTTTTTGAAAGAATTATTGGTAACACTTTACAATAAGGTTTCATTAGTTAAACTAATAATGAACTGCACTTCTACAGCATTTATACATTTTTGTTCATTTTAATTTCAACATTTACTAATACAATATTAAAATCAAAAGTTGTATTTGTTAACATTAATTAATGCACTGTGAACTAACATGAACAAACAATGAACAGCTGTATTTTTATTAACTAACGTTAACAAAGATTAATAAATAATGTAACAAATGTATTGCTCGTTGTAAGTTAATGTTAGTTAATACATTAACTAATGTTATTGTCTTTTATGTTTTTTAAGTCTTTTATGCTCACCAAGGCTACATTTGTTTGATTTAAAAAAAAAAAAAAAAGTAAAAAAAGTTTTTCAATTCAATTCAGCAAAATGTATTTCTTTTATTAATATTATTTTATTAATACATTATTACAATTTAAAGTAACGTTTTTTTTTTCCTTAATATATTTTTAAATAATTTATTCCTGTGACGGCAAAGCTGAATTTTCACCATCATTACTCCAGTCTTCAGTGTCACATGATCCCTCAGAAATATGCTGATTTGGTGCTCAAAAAAAGAAAATCCAAAAACATTAACTTCTCTATAAAATTAAATATTGCTGACTCCAAACTTTTGAACGGTTCTGTATATTCAAATATGGTGTGTCAAAATGACAGAATTTTCATTCTGGATGAACGGTCTCTTTCACAAACTCAGAGGAAGTTCAAATCACCTTCATTCTCCTTTATCAATGATCCAGATCATGCAAAAAAAAAAAAAAAAATGATGTGGTGATGCAGCACAATTAGTATCTCATTAAACAGATTTCACCAAGCTGCATAATAAGCGATAATAGCGTGTTGGATGAGGTAAGTGTGGTCTGTGAAGCGCAACATCCAGCTGGCATCCCTAACTACTTTGGCCCACTCACTAGAGTGCAGCGCCAGCATTGGTACAAATCAATGGCATACGAGGACGTGGTGTAGCAGCAGGGTTTAACAGCGCTTATGTAATTCCTAGAGCCTCTAACATGGGCCTCTAATATAGAAACAATAGAGCTGTAGAAAGATTTCAGGTAGAAATCATGCCAGTTATTCACCACCGAGGAAGATGAGAATGGGATTAATACAATTTTACAAACCATCATGAATCTCAAACGCCAAACTTGTGATCTTCTGTGTGATGACCATCATGGGCCTGGAGACAGAGAGAAAAAGGAAAGTATGTGTGTGATCCTTTTTACACCTGAAATTGAGTCTGTTGGATCCACATGTACGTGAGAGCTTCGACTTCTATCAAAACAAGCTATTCGACATGTATTATTTACACAGCTGTATTGACCACATCTCCACACAGCTTCTCAAGGGTTGAGTTCACCTTGGTGTAAATAATTCTGATCTGCTTTGATCCTGAGGTAAAACAAGTACCGAATCATTATGATGGTGCATGTAGACGCACCGGTGTGTATAAAACAACATGTTGTATACTGTTTTAAGACCGCATATTTGATCTCCCTCATCTGAATTTGAATGAGCATAGACATTTCAAAATAAGAGTCCCGGTCTATTTAGGGCTCGTTTATACAGTGTGTCCAATTTCCACTCAGTTATTATTTGGTTACACAAACTGTTATGTAATTTAATTTAATTTTCATTTAATTTAAAGGTGAGGGTGCAAAAACTCAAAAACCAAAAAAATGTATTCATTTAATTGAAATTGTATTTGTGTTAGATTTGGAGACATTCAAATATATATATTTTTCCATTAATGTTGGAAAAAAAATTATTTACAATTTTTTTTTTTTTTTTCAGTTAGCAAAAATGTTTTCACACAGTTTTCCATGATTCCAGTGCAAAGACAACTTACCCAGTGAAGTCAGCTGAGTACATGCCATAGTCAAACACAAAGATTCTGGTGACCTGGCAGAAACTGAGATATCCCAGCGTAACCACAAAGCAGTATCTAAGGAGAAGAAGGCAAATGAGGGGAAAAGTTGAAAAAAAAGGCTACATTTGGTAAAACATACCACATACATACTAGGCCTACTTCATTTCAGCAGTGTGTATATTGTGGGCACTATGCAAAATTCATGTATGCAAAAAGTGCAGTATACATAAACCACACAGTGTGAAAACACTGTATACCACAATGCAATGCACTAAATTGTCCTTCCATTTCCTCCATGACTAAAAAAAACCCAAGTAATTTTAACATCTCTTTATTGACTTACTTTTGGCAGTCTAAACAAATGAGTCATTTTTATAGAAGACCGAGTTAAAATTAGAAAAATAACTGATTTAATTTAATTCATGAGATTTGAAATGGATGTCTCTCACTGAATTAAACGTAATTAGGTAATGTGATAATATATTTATGTTTGAAATGTTTATCATTGTAAAACTAATTTATATCTATTTTTAAGTATATTTAGTGCAATATTCGGTAAACAGCAAATATTCACTGCATCATCAGAATAAACAAACAATTTTCATTGGAAAGACATAGTCCCATTACAAACATTGGTTCAATAATTTCCTTAGTATATAGGCCACTGTTTTGATGAATTAACTTGACTTAATAAAAATACAAAGAAAACAAAAAAATGAGTCAAATAATAAATATTAAAATACATTCCATAGTTTTTTACTCTTATTTTGTTGGTTCATTTCAATTTAGCAATTGGCGCCATTATCTTAAAATAGCCTGAGCCCCCACTTTGCCGCAAATAGCTCACATCTGATATCTGATATACAAGCTAATTCATTCAAGTTATTTGCATACTACAACTAATTTGTTAGTGGAGAGAGTGATCAAGGCTTCTCTGTTACATTGCTGCCTAAAGCGGCATGTTAGAACAACACAATCAGACTCGAGCCATAACTTCAACTCGGCTTTTAACATCCTCCCACAATCCGATAAGGATCGCTCTTTTATTCAGCATATTAACCATCAAAAACAGCCCCTGAAAGTGATCAAAGACCCACTGATGTTCAGCAGGGCCTCTGTTTGAGGCAAAGGCCTTTGAATCTGCTCCCACTATCAGCCGCACACAGCTGCAGAACGTTTGGTATGCTGCATTCAGGTTTCTGACTCAAGCAGCCAAGTCCCCCGATTCCTCACTAGGAAACAGTGGGCAAATTCTTGGCAATGTAGTTTCTGTCTTCGCCTCAAACAAAGCCGGTTTAACATGTCTACAGCCCCACTCGCAGTATTCAGAGGCGGTGCCTGCTCTGTCTCAACACTAGGCCCTTCATCAGAGCTCTGAGCAGCACTGTGTGTACTAAGAAGACCTTCTTCTGTTTAAGCATTCTGTAGGATGACTGTGTGGAGGTCGCCTTCTAGTTGCACAGGGAACATTGTACAGTTAGAAGATGGGCTGTGATTTTCAATGTAGGATAGGATAGGATAGATGGATTTTCTAAGTGTGCATCCTTGAATGCTTTTTTGTTCAGCTAATATTGACCGCAACCGCAAAACAAAAAGTTTGTGATGTTTTCTATCAACTTGTTCAATAATAATGAATTTAATATAATTAAATATAAGATAATAATGCTAACTTGCACATGCAATCCTAAAAATTCTATTATTTAAAGGGACCTATTATGGATGCCCCTTTTCAGAGTCTTGGTTTTGTTTTTGGAGTCTACTAGAATAGTTTTCATGCTTGAAAAAAAAAACATATTATTTTTCACATATTTTACATTGTTGCAGCACCTTTCTTCCCAGCCTATCAGTAGCTATGTTTCCATCCACATATGTTATGCGCATTTTGAGATATCGCATCAAAAACTGCTGGATGGAAATGCCAAGATGAGCATAAATTCTAAAAATGTGAATTAAAAAAATGTATGCGCTCGGTTGAGTTGGATAATTTTTTTATCCGATAAGAAAGCATGCACATGAACTACGATGGAAACACATTTACCGAATAAATTCATAGATGCGCATAAAAAAAAAAAAAAGTGACGATGGGACGGCATAACTGGATTAACTAGCAGAACGATCTTTTTGCACAGCATCTGAAATGCATTTTGGTTGTTTTGAAATGCCTGAGCAAAGTCTGCTGTCAAAATGGTTCGGTATAAATCCCTCCCAGAACTCTCTTACCCTTCAAACTACGGAAATTAAAATTGCGAATTGAAAATACGTCCAATTGAAACACGTCAATTTCGCAAAAACTTCCATATATCGCAAACCACTTTACGCGTGCATGAGGTGTTTTTTATTCGGGTCACCTGACGCAAGTAAAAAATCTATCATTCTTTAAAGATGGGGCGGTATGTTTGGACAGAAGATGAGAGTTCTTTATTAAACTCATAAAAGACAAAAGAATTACAGGAATACTTGATTCTAAACAACAAAGAAATGCCACAATTTATCAAGACCTTGAAGCAGATAAGAGGGAATAAATAACACCCAGAAACACCTCATACGTGGCCGCTCCCAAGAAATAAGGGACTTTTCTTGCATTAATGCTTGGATAACACACCTACGTCTCCATTGATTAAAAAGAATACCTAGTCCAGTGGCTGCGATATATATGTAAACCTACCAATTTCCGTTGCCATGATTTTTGGAATGACTTAACACAAGAGGAAAAAAATATTTGCAAAACATTGGTTAATGGAAACGCCGTTATTTTGCAATAGTGTTTTAACGACTTTTAGAAAATATCGCAAAAGTTTTGCACAAATCTGTAATGGAAACCTGGCTAATATCTTCTCCTACTTTTCTTAGTGATATTTAGCGTATCAGAAAGTGGCGATTTTGTTCTCTTCGATTTACTGGATGGAAACGCAATTTATTTTATTAAACACAAACTTTATTCGCAAATGTTTTATGTGATATTCCAATTTTGCGCAAAAGTTAAATTTGTAACTTTGGATGCATACATAGCTAGTAAAGCTCTGTTTAGGGTAACACTTTATTTCGATAGTCCACTTTAGACATTCTACTAACTATAAGTAACTTTGCAGCTACATGTCAACTAACTCTCATTAGATTATTAGTAGACGGTTTGCTTGATATTTTCTAACATTTTATTTTGTTGGTCCCCCAACAGACATTCTACTGACTATAAGTAACTTGGCAACTATACGTGAACTTATTCTACTAACCCTAACCCTAACCTAACTGTCTACTGAGAAGTCTACTACAGTCTACTAATACTCTAATGAGAGTTAGTTGAAAAGTTACTTATAGTTAGTAGAACGTCTAAAGTGGACTATCGAAAGTGTAACCCTAGTTCTGGTCTCCATGGGTTCTGATTGGTCGGCTGGACCTCAGCAACAATCCAGAAACAAATATACAGCGAGCCCTTCCCAGTCAATATATTGAAAGTGCAAACTAACTTTCTAACACTAAACCAGTGACAAAAAGTGATCTCTGCACACAAATCTTTTCACGGTCACACAATAGCTTTCAAGAAAACCCAAAAACAAACTAAAGCCAAAAAAAACATTGCTTTTTAATTTCATTTTCATTTAAAAAAGCATTTTAATTAAATATACAGCCATCTCTATTAAAAAAAGTGATTGGCTTCTTGAAAGAAAAAGTTGTGACTTCCATTCCATTCCAAAAGTGCCATGTTGTGCATACATTACACCGTGCATCACCTATTGATTTTTTTCAGCCTCTTTCCCTTGACACGGTCTCCACTAGAGAGCATAAACTGCCTTTCAAGGACTCACACTCTACAGTAGCCCTTCTATAAATATACATTTACACTATTCATCTCCAATGAGGCAGACAAGAGCTCCAGTGACCCGTGATGAGGGCAGCTCTCTCTCTCTCTCTCACTCTCATTTCTAGTTACATTTTCATTTGGCAATGACCGCAGCACTAAGTCTCAGGATGATAATTTACAAAGGTGAGACACAAGGGTGAGGTGTTATCAGCAGCTGTTAGATGGGGGTCTTGTCTACGCCATAAAACCCTTCTCTCACATGCCTGAGTGGAAACATATTAAAGCAATAAATCACATCATAAACGTGTCATTTTTAATGAAACGGGCGACAGTCACACCATTGTGCAATAGAACAAGACCTGAGAGAACGACCTTTCACCAAAACTCTTTAACTCTCAGAGCAGAAGTTAAAGGCACATGGTAGTCTTGTGTTGTGTGTGACTTCACATATTTCACGAGGCTGAACGTGAAAGCAAGACCTCAGTATGAAAGCTTACCGTGCTCCATTTAATCTGTATAGATTCTTAAACTCTTAAACCTGAGTTTGACGCTCAAAGAATCAAGATGTCAATAAATAGACATCCATTAGAGCTCTAAAAGCATATTCATTCACACACAGTACTTTAATCGCTGAAGGTCACCAAGTGGCCTGTAGTTGTCTGCATTGCCTGTCTGTGTTTTTAATTATTTGCATAAAAAACCCTGAAATTTGCTGGTACACCAACCATCTCTGTCACTCGAGTTGCCTCAAATCATATGGCCTGGTCACTTCATGCATTTTCTATGATAGGATAGCTATCCAAAACGTGAAAAGACCAGGTGTAAATGCCCTCTGAAACGCTTCGAGATGGATTTAAATCCCATTACTCAAACCACACCCTGAAACGAAACTGGAAACAATTGTGGTTGTTGATGCCACATGTATATTTTAAATATGGTAAATGGTATATGGCTCCCAAATATGGCTCCTAAAATGGTAAAAAAAAATAAACGTGTGTAGTAGGCAACTATGACAGCGCAACTGCAATACACATCGTCATTTATACGGCCCAGTGCAGATGTGCAAGCCAATGTGCAAATTAAACTGAAAGTTCAGCGTGATACTCTAAAGCTCAACACACAATTATCTTCATTAAAAGTAGTGGGACTGTAAGGTAAGGTTGAAAAAATGACTGACCCCAAACTTTTGAATGGTAGTGCAAATAAGCCTTAAATAGGGAGGTACCAATAAGAACATTTTGGCCGATACAATAACCGATAATTCTTTATATTTGAAAGCCGATATTTTGGCCGACAATAAATCTAAATCCAAATTATATCATTTTTGAGAGCCTGATTTTGACCAAAACCAAAAATCGCACCAATAAAACCAAAAGTCTCACCAATAAAAAGCCATGTCCCAAGCATACAATTGTAATGTTCTCATTATAAGTTTATATAGCCTATTTGACAGACTTGTACTAAAAATGTTCCACTTAACTGTATTTTACTGTTTTGAAGTGATTCCAATCAAAATTCAAGCAATTCAAAACCATCATGGCGAGCAGTGCGCATCTGAAGGAAATAATCCATTATTATCAGCTTTAATATCGCCCAAATTTTCTGATCAGGCCGATAATGATAACATTAAAAAATAACATGTATCGGCCGATGCTGATATATCGTGCATCCCTAGTCTTAAAGATGCAGTAGGAAGTTTGTGGTGCAAGAAAAAAAAACGTCAACACATACATTCGTCAAAAAAGTTACTGCTTCCATAGTACGACCAACCAGTTATTCTGAATCCAAGGGTGCACATACTTTTTACACATGTATGTTTCTTTCTAGATATTGTTAAAAACATCACATTATGAAAATAAAATGGGTTGCGAATGCCATTTCGCGCTGGCTTTAAGCCAGAGAAGAGAGAGTATGGAGTATTCAGTTTTTTTATATAAAGAAGTGTTTGCATAATCACTTCAAGCAGCTAATCTATGCCAGTTTTATTGTGAGTCTGATTTAATGACTCCAGGTAATAAACCAGTTAAGTAATGTGAGCCTCTCAAAATAGATACTTCTGCTTTTTCTCCAAACACACACACACACACACATCTTGCATTCTTTAGTGGTTTTCCACCCCTGTTTTTCAATTTCCCTTCATCCTTTGCCCTCTCATCTCCCCTGAGCAGTGGAGCATGGCATCACTCTATTACTGACTGATCGTCTCCTGGAGTTTCAAAAGGTCTGTTCTGTAGCGCTGCATCCCTAATGCGCTCTCTGTTCTCACTGCAGGGAACAGGGCCAGTCAATGTCTCTATCATCCCCACAGACTCCTGCACAAGTTCATCTTATCAGTCCCCAACTAGTTGCTGCTTTTTACCTTCTCAGAAGAAAACAACAAACAGCCAAGAGAAAGGAAAAGTGACTTGTTTCATAATCGGTGCAAACTACACATTACTATGACCTAATACATTATCTTGCAACTAATAGGAAACATTCACGGTTCAAAATACGTTGTTTCAAGGTCTAGTTTGTCTAGTCTAGCAATGAAAAGTCCAGTAGATTAAATGTACTGGGTTCAATCTATTAGATTGTAAAAATCTCAAACCATTCAGGAGTGTCCTTTTGTGGTGGGGTAACTGTTGTAGGTGAAAAGTTTTGGTTATGTGCTACAGACATAATTCACATGGAGTCTGCTCCACATAAACCAGTTACACAAAAAAGAAAAAAAATCTTACGATAAAAAAATCTGCTGTGGTTGCCATAAATTCCCCATAAAAATGTTATGGGATGGTACTAGTGCCTGTATATTTTACAACTTATAACCGTACATTTTATTAAGTGATGTAAAATGAATATACCAACACTATCAGGGTAACACACATGAAATTCAAATAATACAATAAACATGTAATAACATGAACTAACAACTAACTAATTACTAATAACAAAAATAAGAACAAAAAGAAACAAAATTAATTTATTTAAAAAAATCATACGTGATGTGTCATGCAGGGACTTCTGGGAATGTCTCTTTATTGTTTTTCACAGTAAATTCTTAGTTCATAGTTGAAAAAACATAAAAATGACAGTATTTTAGAGTAAAATTACATTTAATACAATGTTTTTAGTATTTATCCATATATGGTAAGACAACTTGGTTAACAATTAATAGGTTTTTACTTTAGGTTTGAATTATTTTCAATAAAAATTACAAATATTTTTTACAGTGTACGTCATGTCATGTTTTATACTCTTGTGCAAAAATCGGATTAATGGATTTACATGTTCATGTCATTAACTTCACAAAGACACGTTTGGCAAGTAGGAATTCATAGTAGGAATATATATTAACATTTAACATTATTTTGCAATGTTTTGTTTTTAAAGATGAACTCTTAATGAGCGTTAGCGGATGGCAAAGCGAAACCAAATGTAAAAATAAGGGAAATGAGAACAATCAAATATCCAGTATTGATTTTTGCTGGATTTTATGATTTTTTTCAGAGGTAAATGTGAGGTGGTGTATTGAACCCGGAACATTCCTCTACAGTATGCACTATACCTGCTCTGTGTGTTTAGTACACGTGGACAAACTCCTTGTATGATAATTATGCAGTTACGCAAACATCTGGGCAGAAGGCCGACGGTCAACTTGTCATAATGACTTTTTTAACCAGCCGAAGTTCACAAACCATGGTGGAAGGCCTTTTGGCTGGATGTTCAGAAGTATGTGCCAAGTTCAGGTGTCCTAGCACAGTTATCTAAATCTCTCATATTTATGGTAATCAGATGTCCCTGTTATTCAGAAATACGTAATGAAATCATGTGATAGTGTCAGTATTGTCCTTGTTTTTGTTGCCATGGCCTAGGATTCAATACACACTACACATTAATGTTGATGGTTGGTTTTTAATAATAATCCCTATCGAGCAGGACTGGTTATTTTTGGTACCGCCCTGAGCAGCAGTGCAAACCACATGGTCCAGCACATCCATTCATCTGACCTCAGATCAGAGGTAGCCGTCACTCAGCATACAACTTGTGGAAACAATGATGAAAACAGACGCTCACTCGTTGCCCCGGGGCTGTTTACTCAAAAGAATGAAATGGATGTGTGAGAGCGGCATGGATTACTCTTCAACAAACCAAACGCATATTGTGAACTGGATGGCTTGATGACCGTGTCATGATATTGGATTTGACATGAGGTTCTTCCTGTTGCTGAAAGCAGGGCCGTTTGATGGTGTAGGGAATTTTGAGGTCGGTACTCACTTGTGCATGTGTTCCACACCTGTGAAGATCATAACGCCGTAAGCAAGACCGCTCTGTACCAGAAAATGTAAGGCGTACCTGAAATGAAGCACAAGGAGAAGAGGATACCAATAAAAGGAGTATGGACATAAAACTATGACAGTCAGTTTGAACAGGACAGAAAGAATTGTGATCAGCAGTTTCTGAAATACTCAGACCAGCCCGTCTGGTACCAACAACCATGCCACGTTCAAAGTTACTTAAACCCCTTTCTTCCCCATTCTGATGCTCAGTTTGAACGTCAGCAGACCGTCTTGACGATGTATACATGCATTGAGTTGCAGCCATGTGATTGGATGATTAGATATTTGCTTTAACGTATATATGCTGGGTGTTTCCTAGCATCCCCATGACCCTAAGCATGACAAGTGGTCAAAGGAGTTGCTGAATGACTTTATTGCCACTTTCACTAAATAAAGATAACTTAATCGATTATTTACATTGTCTACACTTTGTTCATTCAAATAGAAGTGTAATGCCGCTTGCTTTCAGTGCATGTTTGGCTTTACGTTGTCATCTAGCAAATCCAAAATAACTCTAATTTGTGTGCACAACATGTCTTACAATAGCCTGGCTCCGCCCTCCTACGTACTTCCACTCAACTATCATTTTCCTTGAGAATTACGTCTGGGATTGTGGTATATTCTTGGGTTTTCTTCAGTCAATTTTTTACCGGTCCAATCAGCGAACAGAGGGAGTGGCTGAGAACGATGACGTTGAGGTTGTGCGCTAGTTTGAGTCGTCATACGTCACGACCAAATGTTAGCGATTGGTTATGGCAGATCCAGAGTGACTCTGGGCAGATCCAATAGTTTTAAACTTCATCAGAGTACCCGCCTACAAGGAAGTTAACGCTTGTCAATGGAGAGAGGCCAGACTCTCTGTACAAATGAAATGTTCGAGAGTCTGGTAGAACCAGGCTAGTCTTACAATGCAATTGCAAACAGAAATGTGTCACAAAATTTTGTAGAAATGCATAAAAGGCTGTAATCGACACCATCCAACAGAAGAAACAATTGGGGGTCTAGATTTCATCCATCTGGAATTGTTTGGATTGTGAAAAAAGTGGGTGGTCTGTACGAGAATAGAGCTAGAGCTATCTTAACTATTGGTACACAATGACTATGTAATGGGAAAAAGAGAATTTTATTTGAGGGGTGAGGCAAGCAATTGCATTTTGTTGAAACAAAAGCTTTTTTTTTTTACTTTGCAATAACATGTACTGTTGAATCCCACACGATAACACCTGGAACTCACATTAAGAAAGTAAATGAGCTCAATGAGCCTCTGCTGGACAGACAAACAAACTCTCGGAGTATGTGACGATAGCACATCATCACGACAGAACAGCTGACGGCCTAATCAGGAAGGGAAACCCCCTCACACACACTGCCATACAAATAGAGAACACATTTGCTTGATACAGTTGGTACTCGCTACATTATGAGGAAAGATAAATGCATTCCAAAATGCGCAAGTACCACACATTAGCGTCTTCTGGATCTTGGTAAACTTCTTCTTGCTGTCATGTTCATTGCATAAAGACTTCCTGTTTGATTTGGGTAGACTGACCTTTGCTCAGAGAGCTGTAATAGACTGCTCCGTATGGTCAGATGTTTTTCAATAAATGCCAGCTTGAGCATGACTCCCATTAATGCAATTCATCACACTTTGACCTTGTGATAAAAAAAGTGATTTGATTATGTAAATTTGGTCTGTCTTTATTAATGTTGAAACACTATCCGAGGTCTAAAAGTCTTATGTTTAACTTTGCACCTTTTTTATTAGTACAAAATGTGCCATTACAAAGTATAGTATCATCAGTACATAAAAATACATGAAATGTAAACACGAAAAGTTTATTTTATTTTATTTGAGACACTCAGAATGTCTTAGTATTTGGTTTGAATATGGTAAAATTGTAACTATAATAGACATCACCATACTTTCCCAATAGATTACTCAAAGTACAGTAAGACAATTGTTTTGTATTACAGGTTATCTGAAGTGTTATGTTTAAATATGGAAATTAATTAGTTCAATAAATATGCACTAATTCCATACATTATCAGAACAGAAATGTTTTTTTTTTTGAAAAAAAAAACCTTTCACCAGGTTTTCAATATGTCTCTAACATTTTGATCCCAATGTATATTAAATCTTTAAACTAAGGTATGAAGAGTATTTTTGTTCGTCATTTTGTAATACACATGTTTTACCTGTGTTAACTAATGACTCCTTCCAGTTATGTTAAACTAATTTAATTTGAACTAACAAGCACAGCAGGTAAGTTGCATTTATGCTTCAGTCCTGACAAACCAAACCAAAACCAAAAAAGGGCTCCTTAAAAAATGGACAGATTTCTCACACTAACGGTGTTGTTGTTGTAAACGTGTACAGATCAATAAAAAGAGGCCTACAAACTGCTCCATCAGAGCGTCTCTCAGTTTCCAGCATGCAGCGCACAGCGTAGCTGCTGAGGAGACTCTGGTCTTCTGCCAGCAGTCCATAGCCTCATTATAAATTGAATGGCTCACTAGCCGGCTATCAATGACGCTGCTATGGATCAAAAGTGGATGATCCGAGATATATGAGGGATGAAGCAGACAAACACTCACCAGCCAAAGCAGAAGAGGGCCAAATAGAAGCCCAGCAGGGTGGCAACTACATGCCGGATGAAGGGACTCGTCTTACTAGGGTGCAGGTAGAGTCTGAACCAGAAAGCCGTGACCAGGGCGAACAGCTGGCACACCACAAAGTTCACCTAATGAGAGACACAGAAGGTTCATTTAGAGCTGTTCAAGAGGAAAAGTGAGAAAGCAACACAACTTTCAATTAAACTCATCTTAATACAGACCAAATCAATTATAAAGGTTCTTCAGATCTGTGACTTTTAATAGACTAAAATACACTATAGGATAGGAAAATCAAAACTAATCTCCATTTAATCTTCAAATGTATGTCTTCAAGTACATCTGGATAATGGCTTCAATGCTGAATTGAAACTATGTTGACAGACATTAACACAAGATAAATGCATTTGTGAAGAGGATAAAGTCATGTGAGAAGAGGGAATTAGAACTGTTTGGCTGCAGAGTTTCGGCAGTTAGTTCCTGCTAGTAAATGGCGTAAATGTATTTTACATAATGTCACTGTTTACTGTACAAAGTCACGTCTGGACCTGAACGTTACAGTGCTTTATACGGCTAATCTCATAAAGTATGCACAGTTGGCTGCCGAGTCTCTCTCTCTCTCTTTAATTTCAGGAATATTTTACTTAGGCAAGATCATAAGAGCAAAATAACTGCTTTAACAGGATTTTTTGTGTGTGTGTGTGTGTGTGAGTTATCCAATAACTTCTTGAGTGCAATAGTCAAAACAACACAGTGCCTTTATGGTGGCACACTACATCAATACAGAAATACTAGAGCTGAAGATCCTGATGATAAATGAGGTATGCAAAGCAGTGAAATAAGCATTTCAATCCAGTATTAATCAGGAGTTTCTCACTGATCGTGAGCGCAGAGTGTGAGAGCAGAGATATGCTTGTCCATTACCTAATGGACAGTTTATATCAGCGCTAAAGCTGCTTTTCTGCCATTATGGAAGCTGATGAGGCGCTGGCTGGTTATGTTTGGGATGGGATGATAGCTGCATACAGCCTACTGCAAAGTATATACCGGCTATGTACACTAACGTTTCTGAAATAAAAACCAGAGTTAAATACGGGCATGCATCCCCTAAATGTATGGAACATGACTTAACAATAGCCTGTGTGCTTTTGGTATCCACTATGGCTATCTTGACCAAAGTAATATTACAGCGACCAAAGCCTTTTTTAATCAGATCAGTATCGACAGAGGCGTTGTGTTTTGTATTGGAAGGCTGCTTCACAGAGTGCACTTTGGGCTTGCCTCGTAACGCAATCCAGTTTATGGAGCTGTTAAAATATGGGTCGCGATATTTTTGCCTTGTAAAGCTTTTGGATTTATTTAGGTTTATTTTGGGCTTGATCTTGTTTGTGTTTTTTTCTGGCAACACGTACAGTATGAGTCAAGGCTCAAACCTCTTTGCAGCGCACACACAGAATACACATCTCTGATGTGTGTTTAAATACATCAATGGCAACTATTTGCTCATTTCGGTTTGGAAAAATATCCCAATGAAAATCTAAAAAACTGTTTTAAAAATATAGTATGCTACATTGTTGACACATGACCTCACATTGAATTGCATATAATTCAGAAAGTTTTGACCAGTTATCACATAGGAAATGTATACATTCATATCTTTAAGCATTTTTTTTAATTAACTTTTATCTAAAAATGTCTCCTGTTTTGGTGAATAATGAGATTTTGGTTCATTCATCACTCTAGAAATGGGAGGTCGATTCAAGAGCATTGCATTGTGTGATTACACTAAAGCACATTTAGCTGAATATAAAAGGTCATACTGGCAGTGTTTGTATATATGCATACAGAAAATATGCATAGTGTGCAAAATATACATATTGCAAAAACAGAACGAGTTGCTATTTTGAATATATCCTCAGCTGTGGAGCAACACAGACACAATATATTTCTCCCTGCTGCTCAGTGGCCTTCTGTCTGGCTCTCGTGTGTGTGTGTGTGTGTGTGTGTGTGTGTGTGTGTGTGTGTGTGTGTGTGTGTGTGTGTGTGTGTGTGTGTGTGTGTGTGAGAGAGAGAGTGTGTGTGAGATAAAGCAAGAGTGAGGTCATCTTCATGTGCCTGCTGCCATGCAAATGAGCTCCAGCTCAACAAAGATACAATCCGTCACCAGCTTAAAATAACTCCGCCTTCCCGACTCTGCACTGGTTTATTTATCGCTCGCTCTCCATTCATTTCTACTCTAGTTTAGTTCACTTATTCAATTTTACTTGACAGGGACAAAGCATGTCCATTACAATAAGCGTGGCCCATTCCATCTCAGGCTTGAGTTTGAGTACTTTCAGATATTTTACGCCGGTGATTGATTATGATTCTTGTTTTGTTTTCAAAACAAGCTTTCATTTCAATGGCAGATCATCTGACACATTTGTACTGTAGACTGACAATTAAAAAAAATGTATTAAAAAAAACTATTAAAAAAATAGCAAAAATCATATCCCCCAGCAGAATTCTCAACAAGGCATTTCATTGGCTGAGTATATTCAGTGCCCGATTAGAAATGACAGAACATTGCTTAATGGTCCCACAGTCTAAATGGTTGATTTAAACATTTAATTCTCTTTTTTTGTGTTTTCAGCTAGCCTTTAGTAAGCTAACATCTATAGCCTTTGAAAATGTATATCAGATACTATCACCATAGCTCAAAATAGTCCAATTACAGTTTCAGTTAACAAGCGCCAGCTTTGCCAAAAAAATAAAAAAAAATTCATAGAGGCATACAATTCTGTCATGGACAACAACAGAGTATAACTTAAGTAGAAAAAGTGACAAAAAATTAAATGTTCCTCCCTATTCTAAAAATGGCAGAAAATGTGCTGGAAAGAAGACAATAGCATTCGGTTTAGCATAAAACCTTGGGGAATGTTACTGAAACTTCAATCAGAAGGCTTTTGGTTTGTTTTCACTGGTCTATTTCTGTCATTCCCTTGAGACACCTCTCATCCCCTCGGTCCCCTTCAGGTGCTTGTCACTTTCGTTCTGAACCTCCCCGTCTCAAATGTTTCAACTGCTGGAAACGTGTCCTGCCTTAACGTTACAGGCAGTTATACTGTACAGAAGCAGCCATTGTTTTCTAGTCTGCTTAAACAGGTCAACAGTGGGCCATAAACAATAGCTCATTGGCTGCTTCTTTGTATCCCCCACGCTTTCTGTATCACAGGAAGCATTGTTATTGGCAGGATAAATCTGGTGCGCACACACACACACACACACACACACACACAACTGTAAGTAATTGTGGTTAGGCAGATTTATTTAGATGATGTGCCTTTGCCATTTTTCTATTGTTACATCTCTAAGAGCTCTTTCATAATTGAAATGACATAAACCGGCGTTTGTGGTCGCTTTAGAGCCATTAAAAAGAACCACAGAATTACACTCAATTAATCTGGGACATTAAATTCAAATTAAACATAACCTTTCTTTGCTCTAAAATTCACACGGTTGACACAAAACAGAGAAGCGCTTGGTGGACAATGTTTCTCTCGTTTTATCAACCAGAAAGCAAAAGCGAAAACACATGACGAAACTAACATTGACAGTGTTTCCTGAACGATGCAAATGAGCATATACGCATCACCTAAAAGCATTAACTCATTTGTCTCAAAATCGTTCAATACTGTTTATGCATCAGCAAATCAAGCCAGTAAATAAACGGTCAAGTTCACATTGTTTCTCTTAGTAGCATGAACATCATGTTATTTATATTGTGATTAAATTATATACAGAAAGCGATAAAAAAAACGCTACTTTTGGAATTCATGCTGTCGATTACACAGCGCGAGTGTATCTGGACAATTGCCAAAACTCCCATTGTGTAATCAATGACACTGTTACACTGCACAGCGAGCTCTTACTGTATTCACATTGTGTTTGCATTGCTTTTTATGATAAAAGCATTTGTTGTGATAGTGCAGAAATCATGTTGCAATGATGTGATCATTGCATTCACATGATCAACAGAGTGTCTGTCATCTGCCCAATGCTCATCACAGCAACCTTTCATGTGATAAGAATAGATCTAAATATAATTCTAGTTTTCACGATTTGTTAATCTCGACAGCTGTCATGGTAAAAAGGTAGTAAAAGTATTCGAGAGGGTTCCAAATATAATACTTATTTATATGCAAAGATGTTAGCCAATCACAGCAGTGGGCGTTTACACTGAAATCTCAAAGCAGACACGCCCCTTCAAACAGAGCATTCAAATCAGAGGCTAAAATCAGGGTAGGAAAAAGCCCCTTATAAAGGAAACATTATAAAACAATACAAAAAAAAAAAAACAGTTCATGACCCCTTTAATTAACATAAAAATATAAAAACAATGATAATTCTAAAAATCAAGTAATCGAAAATACCTTTTGTTTTTCACAGAAGAAAGTAGGGTTGTCAAACCTAGCGGTAATACCGGTACCAGTCGGTACAAAAAAAAAGATAACCGTACCAGCATTGCTGCAGTACTGGAATTATACTGGGATTACAGACTGGTTACATAGATGCTCCTTTCAAATGCTCTTGTTCATGTTCGTTTGAGCGTTCCCTGACAGTCAAAGGGTTTCTATTTAGAGTGTGTTTTTTCAAGCGTTGAGCATTGTAGCCAATCACAATCATATCTGTTGAGTGTGTGAACACAATGGCCTATCAGAGGTGCTAGTCAGTAAATTAGTCAGAATCCACTTAACACAAGGTTTTGTTTTGTTCAACGCAAGCCGCGCATGTGCGAATCCTTTCATTATAACCAACAAAGAGTAATCACGATATAAATCAGAACAATCAAGACTGCTTTTTTGTTATAATGGGAGTTTTCACAAGAGTTCAGAATTTAGTGACCTTGTGCTTTAGAGATTGTCAACTTTAGTGATTCTGAAGCGAGGGTTCTTCTCTTTCTTTCTGTTTATTACCCATTCTCAATGTGAATACAAGTTTACTTTCCATGCTCCTAAGCACACTGCAAAGTTTCTGGATTGACAACCATATTTAAATGTGTGGTTTGAATTGGAAACTGTGATTATTGACAGTGATAACAAATAGACGAGACTAAACGAGAAACAACTTTTTTGTACTTGCTCTGGTATCAAGAACTGCAAAAATGTACTGGTATTGGTAGCAACTACTGAAATGTTGGTACTGTGACAACCCTTTAAGAAAGTAAGTATGGTTTGGAACAACATTAGGGTAAATTATGACAATTTTCATTTTTGGGGGAACTATCGCTTTAACAGCCTTCCTCGTTGTAGATTTAACACAAATAAATCAATCAGCAATATTTTACATGCTTTGAGATGCCAAATCTATGAAACTATAAATAAAAAAAATACAAACATCTCTAGACCATGCTAATTTTTATAAAGTTATGATCACCCGTCTAAATAGCATGAGTCTCAGCAGTAAGGACACAGAGACAGAAAGAAAGACAGTGAAGACAGATTTTGTCCCCCTTTGGCTCTAAACCATCTCTCTTTGCAAGCCATCTGGCTTTGTTTCCACAGACACCTTCAGCCTTTCAGCTGAGAGAGAAATATATGAGGAAAGGGACATTTAGGAACATGGAGAAACAGGGAATGACTTACTAAAGGTCAATATTAAGATATGGTCACTGTGTGCTGAGTAAATATCTCAGGGAAATGTAAACCATCCTTTATATTTAAGGGCAAATGTGTACTAGCATGAAGGGCGAGTACTAAGTTCACATTGTACTAAAGCTCAAACATGGGTTTCTAAATGTGACACCATTAGGGTTTGGCTATTAAAAAGAAAAATGTCAACAAACATGCAAAATATAAGTAAAGGAAACATATACAAAGAGACTCATACTAGAGTGATGAGGAGAAGTGAGTAGTGTTTTTAGAAAGTGTCTTTGGTCACTGAAACGGAAAATTGACCTGAAAGTCATGTTTACAGTCAGTATTCTTGAATACACTCACATAGTTATGAATAATCACGTAGCATGGCCTATGAGGTTAAAAATAGCATCAGGTGCATGTACTGTAGGTCAAACACACCTTTAAAGGAAACGATGTCATACCACTTTGAGTGGTCTAGCCTGACAATTAGGTCAACATATGGTTGGGAACATGGTTAACCAATCAGCTCAACTAGGCAAAATAGGCATGGTGGTCTACTAGCTTTAACCAGGTTAATCGCTTTAAACCAGCTTGCATCATGACCAGCGGTTCAATTTCATTAGCTTTTAGCAATGGGCTAAAGAAGCTTGACAACCTTTGATACAGACTTTTATGGAAGAGATTATTGATTGTTGCGTCACCCTTTCACGACTCGTTAAGACTTGGTACAACAGCCCCATTTTGGTTTGTGTCTTATTAAATAAGGTATCGATTCTGACTAGTCTAAAAACGGCCTTAATGGCCTTAGGGTTCTTTCACACTGGCAGTTTAATTCCAAACGGGGCACGGTTCGCATGAAAAATCGGTAATGTGAAAGCTGTCATGCCGACCAGGGACCACAACACAAGACTACCTGTAGAAGGTGGTCTGAATTCGGATGCACTGGAGCTCTGGCGCGATTCACGTGAATGTGAAAGCAACTCGGACATGGGTTCGCACTTGTTCAGGAAGTAAAATAACATGCGCATGCGTTTGAGCCAGTGACGACTTCATTAATTTAACAAAACACATGTAGGTGATGATTTACCGAGAGCACTGGCGTGCACAGACTTCTGTGTGTTTGTGTGTGTGCGTGTGTGTGGAGAGGGGGGTGGTCTGTGTTTGGTCCCCCTCTGTAGAAATTCGCATTTCCCGGGGGTAGGGGGTTGGGTGGGCAATTCCTCCTCGGTTGAGATCACATTTCGTGGGGGGAGGGGGTGTAAGTTGTTCACCCTCTGTAGAAATCGCGTACCGGGTGTAGAAATAACTCGGGGCACCAGGATATGACAGAAAAGGGCACTTTCGCTTTCATGATTAAAGGGGCAGGAGCACAAGCCGCCCCCTCTCTGTGCAAGCCATTGAGCGAGAGTGAGTGCGCAGTGTAATCGCGCATGAGTGCAATCTGAGGGGCAAATTAATGGCTTGCAATCCGCTGTCTCCTCAAAAAAGCCACATACAGTAGACGCAAGTGTCGTTCACTCTGCTGCATTTAATAGCACCAATTAATAAAAAAAGAACAATATATTGACCCACGTCCTGTTTTCTATCATTTGTGATTGCATAAGATGAACACAAATGCACCGGGGTTCGAAGCAAGTGCAACCAGACCAACACTGCAAGGGGCGCCTGATACAAACGCACTCGGATTCGGACCGTGACAAACATGCCCAGTGTGAAAGCCCGCTTAGGGTGTGTTCACACTTGGCATGTTCGGTTTGATTAAAACGAACCCTGGTGCGATTTCTCTGTTGGTGTGGTTAATTTACATAAGTGTGAACGTTACCATTACCATCCGAACCCTGGAGTGCACCGAACAATCGTAACAAGACAGCTGAAAAGATGGGTCTCGGTCCGCTTCCAAACAAACTCTGGAGCAGTTAGAATGAAAGATGAACACAACACGGATCAAAGACATCTAAACGAACCAAAAACAGGGCAGAACGCTCAAGCATACCTGTCTTTTCACGTCATAGTCACGAGTTCGGTACAGGCATCAGAACCACGTCTCCTCGCAGCAGATCTGTTTTGACTCCTTTACACATTTTTTAAACTCTTCATGTGTCATCATATGTAGGCTACGCACATACAACACACGCATTTAGCCCAGCACGCAGCATTGTTTTGGAAGTTTGTTAAGTTCTGTTGCAAAATGTATCCCTCCGCCCTCCCTTTAGATTCAGTAGGTGTTAAAAATGCCAATGTGAACACTAAGCAGACCAGGACACTTTTTTTTTTTGTCCACACCAAACGAACCAAGCGAACCGAACTACAAGTGTGACCCTTAGAATTAAAATCAAAAGCTCAAAATAGCCAATTTCAAACAGGGCCATTCCAACAAGTGGCCCTCCAGATCCCCCATAGCCTCAAATGTAAGGACATTTGGCTCACTGGAGAAATAAGTCCAAGTTTAATTATACATTATTTCATCATAGCAGTGAGTTACCAAGCTTTTTTTTTGGTATTAAAACAACTTAACTAAAAATGTACTGGGGTTGTCCATAAAAACTCTGTAGAAGTGAGTCTATTGCATGGGCACCAGCTCATAAAACATTGCAAAAAAAAAAAGCTGTATAATTCAGACATCAAATTTTACCAATAAGAGTCAAACTCGGGTACATGTGTCTTCAAAGCGAATTAATAATGTAGAAAGACGCTCACCTCAATAATTCATGGGAATGTAATATATCACCAATAGTATATAAAGGGAGGTTAGGCACTCCTTTGAGCCCTTCAGTTAAACAGGAAGACAATGCACAATCACTTCAAAGCACTCAAATGGTAATCAATATCATGGCAATAAGTGATACTAAACCTAAAGCAATTAAGCTATCTGTGGCACTACAGTCAGGTTTAACAATGATAAAGAGCCTTGGCAAAGATTCCTGGCAAAGAGGAAAGAAATACAAGACACTGATTCTTATGCTGTTCCTCTGAGCTCTGAACCTCAAACTGAATACTGAATCACAGTATTAGAAAGAGTTACAATAAAATACACCCTATTCAGATGCGTTTCAGAAAAAAGTGAGGTCAGATGGAAATTTTTGCATTTCTTTTATGCATCTTGGAATGAAATAGGCAAATAAAAAAAAGCATCAACAAACAATGATACAGCATCTGAATCAAACATTTGGTGTTGTGGTTGAGATACTAACCAAACTTGAAAACGTCACAAACAAACGTGTGTGTGTGTGTGTGTGTGTGTGTGTGTGTGTGTGTGTGTGTGTGTGTGTGTGTGTGTGTGTGTGTGTGTGTGTGTGTGTGTGTGTGTGTGTGTGTGTGTAGATTTTAAATTAGTGTACTACTTGTAAACAGAATTAACAAATGCAACATGCAAAGTCTAAAGTGCAGAATGGCTAAACAAATTCAATTAGTCTTGCTGTTTTTTTCTTCTTCTGCTGCTTTTAAGGCCTTTCACAATTTGATAACACAAATATAAAGAAGATCCCTAGGACATGAAGCCCAGCACGTCCACACTGTAAAATAAATGCCTTTTGTTTGCTGAGCTACACATTTTAAATGATTAAATGATACACCCTACAGCAAAACTGTCTCAATTGTGCTTATGTTTTATGATACAGCAGCTGTTCCATTAACAACGCAGGGGGTAAACAAAACTTGTTCCATTTGATGACATGTCACAGCTCCACTTGGGCCTCACATTTGGTTTCTAAGCAACCGACTGCTCAACAGAGCACAACTCCGCCAAAAGGAAGCAGATCGGCTTTGAGGAGGGACATTAAACTCCTCTGACAGCTCCTGTGGCAGTGTGGAATGCTGTTCTTTTGAGACTGCCAGTAAGAGGCTTGACACATCACTTCTACACAAGGAGGGATTTGGATCTCAATCTCCCATCACCCTCATAGAAACTTTAGGGACCAGTTATGGAGCAAGTAACCAGTTCTGGATGTCCAAACCTACTGGAGAGTTATGTCTGCAATGATGCCTGCCAGAACATGGGCACTTCATCACCTTCTTACACAGATTGGAGAGCAGCTCCAGCACAGTTGCGTCATGTTTTAATAGGCATCATAAATGGGTAGATAGCTAATGAGTAGCAGAAGTCAGAGTTTATCCACAGAGCATCAATGATAATCTGTATGTGGGTCAGTGACGTGCCGCACTGATTTGCACTTCCAGGAGCAATAAATATTATATATTTATATAAAATAGGTTTAAAATTATATATATGTTTTAATCTCACATCATTTGTCCTCCTCACTGTTCATAATTGTGTGAAAATTTCAAAAATAGGTAACTTTTAGACTATTAATGTGGTCAAATGTCATACGGTCAAACGGAATTCACTTAAAGTTATTTAAGAGAATTGCATTTAAAATTATTAAAAATGTTTCAAAATGATAAAATTTTTCATTTGGCATATTTTTTCAAGTCTTAAGAAAAGCATATTAAAGTATCAGTAAGATAGACCTTTAAGAAATGTCATTAGTATCTCAAACAAATTGTTCCGCAAAGACACATTTTCTCTATGTCATACGGTAAAACAAAGTTTAGAAGCCATTTTGGAACTGAATATTAATGACTTAAGTCATGTTACATTGGATGACATCACTCAGAGGACCCCCTGAAGACCAGCCAAGTTGAAGGTAAGTTTAAGATTTTGCTCCTACATTTGAGGTAATTTCACCTTTTCCAAGTGTTACCATGTGTCACAGATTTGGGTGTCATATGGTCAAACGTCAAAAAAGGGTTTAATACATTTAAAATGTGAAAAAATATTGATTTACAGGTGAAATATAAAGTTTAAAAGTCAAGGTTAATGGTAAAGGTGGAAGGAGGTGGCCAAGCAACTGCCTGTTATAAATGACAAAGCATGAAACTGTCATAAGGGCAAACAAAAAATGTCATACAGACAAACGATTTTACCGTATGACATGTTGTTATACCATATGACACAGAGCATTTAACTGAATTATTTAGTTATTTCTTAATTGTTATATCACATATATAGTTTGTACAACTAATATGAATTAATATTAACATATATAATATTTTTTCTGCCTATTTTAATCATTTTTTTACATTATTACAGATGTCTCTTTCTAGTAAGGAGAGGGGTGCACATTTCCATGCAAAGCTAAGGGCAGATCCTGCATCTAGAGAGGAGAACCTAGCCAAGAGGAGGGAAAGGTATAACTGTGAGAGTATATGATGACATAGTCTCTCCAGCGTGTCCTAGGTCTTCCCCGGGGTCTCCTCCCGGTGGGAACAGATCCTCGAGCCACCTCAGCTGACCCCTCTCGATGTGGAGGAGCAGCGGCTCTACTCTGAGCTCCTCCCGAGTGACCGAGCTCCTCACCCGATCTCTGAGGGATCGCCCAGCCAACCTGCGGAGAAAGCTCATTTCGGCCGCCTGTATCCGGGATCTTGTTCTTTCGGTCATGACCCAAAGCTCATGACCATAGGTGAGAGTAGGAACGTAGATTGACCGGTAAATCGAGACGACAGACCGGTACATCGACCGCATTACTGCAGAAGCTGCACCGATCCGTCTGTCAATCTCCCGTTCCATCCTTCCCTCACTCGTGAACAAGACCCCAAGATACTTGAACTCCTCCACTTGAGGCAGGAACTCTCCACCAACCTGAAGTAGGCAAGCCACCTTTTTCCGACTGAGGACCATGGCCTCGGATTTGGAGGCGCTGATTCTCATCCCAGTCGCTTCACACTCGGCTGCAAACCGTCCCAGTGCATGCTGAAGGTCCTGGTCTAAAGGGGCCAACACGACAACATCATCCGCAAAGAGCAGAGACAAAATCGTATGGTCCCCGAACCTGACACCCTCCGGCCCCTGGCTGCGCCTAGAAATTCTGTCCATAAATATTATGAACAGAACCGGCGACAAAGGGCAGCCCTGCCGGAGTCCAACATGCACCGGGAAGAAGTCTGACTTACTGCCGGCAATGCGAACCAAGCTCCTGCTTCGGTCGTACAGGGACCGGACAGCCCTTAGCAAAGGACCCCGGACCCCATACTCCCGGAGCTCCTCCACAGGCCGCCTCGAGGGACACAGTCGAATGCCTTCTCCAAATCCACAAAGCACATGTGGATTGGCTGGGCAAACTCCCATGAACCCTTGCTGTTCTTTTTAAACTAAATGTTAAAAACAGATTTTTTCACAAGTTATCTCACTGTTGTAAATCTGAATGATATTGTCATGTATTACATATAGCACGTCCTATGTGTTCCTTGTACTGAAAGAGAGTTGAGTTGACTAAAATAAATATCCATGTGTTGGTAAATATATTCTACTGTTAATAAAAGGTTCACTTGAGATGCCTTGTGTTTCTTTGAAATCATTTTGAATTGGCCTACATGTATTTATTACATTAAAAATGCAATGAAACATTGAAATTATACTATGTCATACGGTAAAACAAAATATGTCATATGGTAAAACATTGCATTTTAAAATAAATAAAAATAAATACTTTGTTTGTTTACATGGTTCATGAAAATAATGGAGGAGAGCTAGTATGATATACATATATATAGTGTTGTCAAAAATATCGACATTTCGATAAATATCGATACTGAAATATCTGAACGGTACCAATACTAATTTCCCGAAGTATCGATACTAGCCGCGCGGTCACTTTCACTTCTCTCCAAAGGCGCGTTGACAAACACCACACGTGACGCACTCGTCTCATTCGCTCTGGTTAAATAGCAAAAGGTGAAGTGAATGGAAAGATGGCGAGGGCGGCGCCCCCGCGACCGGCTTTGGTTGATAGATAAAGAACACCGCGAGCGGGCATGTCGGAGAATAGCGCGGACACGCGTAAAAACACACCGCGAGCGGGCATATCGGAATCGGAGAATAGCGTGGACGCGCTACACACCGCGAGCGGGCATGTCGGAGAATAGCGCGGATACGCGCTTCACACTGCGAGCGGGCTGCGGGCACCCAAAAGATTGTTTGACTAACAATAATCCCTCATATCACTCATTTTTTAAAATTATTTTATAGGTGAAAACAGACTTAAGGAACAGGCTCCAGGGGTACCATTTAGCAAGCATAGGCTACGCTCAGCATCAGGGGTGTTTGTTGTTTGGACAGACCTTTCCCCACTGCTAAAAAAATTCTAAAGGAAACACTGTAACTCTTCTCATTTTAACTTTTTTGAAACATTAACCAAGATGGCCTAGTATTGTTGTTGATATGAGTGTTGTCTCGTTTTTTCACCGTAATTCTTAAAGTTAACATAATCTGACTGAGGAATCTTAGACAAGTAAATATTTTAACTGTGGTCAAATGTAAATTAACTTGTGCCTATTTAACTTTATTCAGAAAATTATTATTTAATTCTGCAATTTGCCTTCATTAGCGATTATCAGCAATTTGATTACACAGATATTAAACTAAACAGCTAGACAATGGCATCTCTGAATTCAATAATGAAATGCCTTTAACTGAAAATGTAATGTTTAATCTTATTATTATGTACATTACTGACACTCTATCCTCCAATTTGATACTGTTAAGTGCTTTTTTGTTACAGTAGGCTATATTTTAATACAACGGGTCATGTTACCCCTGGTCCAATAAAAAAATATTAACAGATAGAACTCAGGACATTTTTGTTCATGTAAAATATACCTCATTGTCATGTTCTAGACTTGTTATATTTAGCTTTAAATAAAAAAAAATACCCCCTTAATATTGTGGCAGTTTTCTTCTCTGTGGTATCGAAAATGGTATCGAATATCGATATTTTTCAAGGTATCGTATCGAAGTTAGAAATTCTAGTATCGTGACAACACTACATATATATATAACATCAAGGCATTTTTGACTAATTTCTTTTAAAAAAATAGAACAAATGTCCATAGATGACATGCTGAAGTTGTTAAAAAACAAAATATTTAGTATTTGTGGTGTAGGTGTTTACATTTTGCAACTTGTTATAGAATACTTACAGATCAATTATTACATTCATGGTTGTATTTAACTGTGTCATGAATATCAAATTTAATTTATTTCTAAAAATCACTTCGTTTTACCTTATGACATTTTCAAGGACTGTATACAAAGAAACACATTAAAATGCCATATATTGTTATTTTTTATAAAGGGCACTAATAAAAACAAAAAATATACACATAGATTTACACAAAAAATGCTATATTTAATTTGTCCTTTCATTTTTATTTTTTTACTGTTTTGAAATTCTAAAACGTCACTGACCCATGAACAGACACAGACACTCAATAAACAGAAATCACACACATAATCACAGGATAAACGATTATTAAAGATACATTAAATTATATATATATTAGCTTGATATTGGCTTATTATGGCCAATACCGATCACCAATTATTTAATGTTTTGCATTTGAAAACCATTTAAAACAAAGCAGCTAAGTAATTAATAAAACTGACAAAATAAACACATATACACAAGATATATGTTGTTAAGAAGATTCAAATCTGGAATTTACAATGCACATATGTAATCTAACCAGCTCTTAAGTACTTAAAAACTAAACGTTTATAATCTTAAAAATCTCAGATAAAATCCAAGATTTTCACTACACTATTATTGTGGCCAAAATAATTAATGATAGCAAGAATATCACAATATCCATTGAAAATAATAATAATAATAATAATAATAATGTTATGCTATCAGTCAAATTCATCTTTAACTCTTTTTAACATATTTAGTATTTTCTCTTTTTTTAGCCTATGAATAATCAGGTGAACTAAATTTGGAACTAGCAATCTGTTTGGGAGGCAGCTTTATACGCGCAACGCTTATAGATCAGTGGGCCACATACTTTTGGTGTGAGCGTGAAACCTTTGGAGATGGGTAAAATTATGCGCAATACCCACAACCCCACTTCGAAATTAATTCGCCACTGGAGAGAAGAGAGATGGTATCGGTGTATCGATACTGTAGAAAAGGAGTATTGAATAGTTTCAGATATTTCAGCATGAATACGTATCAAAATATAAATATTTTTGACAACACAAATGGAAAGGCATAGAGAGAGTTTGTAACCATAAAAGTGACAAAACAAGTGTATAACACTGTCTTTTTTTACAGAATCCAAAATACACATGGGGGAGCAAAGTAGAGAGTATCGCTTTCGACTGTCATCTTCGACAACATCATTTTGTGCGACAGTAGAAGCTTTTTCCATTTTATGATGGAATGTTGGAGCGTCAACCAGATAGTTACAGTAACTGTGCTGGATTATTTACGATATTATCGAATATCTAGTATTAACATGATATGCATTCATTTGTCTAATATCGTTTTTTAATAAAAGCAGTAGAGTGCGACAACTCAATTTTTTTTGTAATAAAAAAAATGGCAGATGGAGTAGCACAAATACTTTTAACACAACACTCATTGTGTGAGGCGCTGAAAAAAAACAGCAATAAGTTGCATCTGTCGACACGCGCACACAAAGCAACAATGGGCGGCGACAGACAGAATGCAACACATGTGAACCGCCTCTAATATTTTGTCTTCTTTTCATTATGAGCGCAACTCAAAAAGAATACAAAAAAATTATCTATTATTTAAAACATATTACAGCAGAAGATTCAGATTGACAAAGTAAGGTCTTCCCATGCCAGTTAAAAAACAATGTTGCAAACAAGTAAAACGTTTTTTTTATATATAGTTATTAGCCAATAACACGTTGTCAAAATATTGTGCAACACTAAAAGAAACTTTGAGAAAAAGAATAATCCAAAGGTAATGATTATGCAGAAATCTACTTCATGGAGGAAAAGAACAAGCCTGTCAAGTCGGGCCAGCAAAACTTGCGTGTGGCACCTGTCGTTTCCCATGGGAATCTACTCTGTAATTCATTTCGCACCTGTGTTACTCTCTAGCACCTCCAATGCAAATATAGCAGTCTGCCAGCAGATGCCTCCTCATCTCTGCTCCTGGGCTGTATGCATTTCTTCCTGATTTACTGATTCACTTGGCAATCCATCTCTAAAATAGGTCCCAGCAAGTCAGCAAATCCAACTTTACTTGCAGGCAGAGATAAGAGGCTAGTGTGCCAGAAGTGTTCCCAAGATAAGTCACATTTCCTCCAGAGCAGAGCTAACCTCTTAGAGACAAGTTCCCATGTTCAGTACAATTCATGATATAGCCCGCCATATTCATTTCTATTCAGTCTTTAAATGTATAATTTATAGTCAATCACGTTAGTATTGCTAAACAAAACAAGGAGCTCATGCAAATGTAATGAAGGACTGAATATAAAAAACTCTTTTATGTTTCGTTTTTTTCCTTTCTCCAGGCTATTCTGTACAACGAGGACAGTGGGGGAGAAGAACACAACAAAAGGCCTCCATCCACACAAAGCCAATATTATGCTAAGCAGTAAACTAGTCCAATTGTTTACATTTTCTAAAGGTGGGTTGTGCTTGTCCTTGAAAGTCATCATCATGCTAAGGTAGTTATGCAAGTTATTAATAATAATATTAATTATTATTATTATATTACTCATGTAATGAGGTTTCCACGGCATTGATATGTGATTGGTAAGATGTTTTGGGTGTTTTTTTTGTATTTTTGCTATACTTGGTGGTGGCTTACCATCCAAAAAGGGCTCACTCCCAAGTTTCTATGATATGGCTCCCTCGTTTAATGCAAGTCTAAGAGATTTTTTTTTACGGCAGATTTATCATCCACCAAGTCTGAAGTTCCTCACATCAGAAGAGCATTCACATTTTGATTTCTGAAAGGACGTCTTCATCTCAATTGCCCAGATTTAAGAGAGGTCTACAATTTCACTAAGTAAATGTTTATACTCAACTACAAATTCGATTATCCAAATTAAGAGTACTGGTATGTGGTTCATTGGCTCTGCATGAAGGCCCAAAATAAAGACTGACAGAAGCAGGTTGCCTTCTAAATTTCATCCACAAGGAGGAACACAGAGAGACTGAGAACAGAGAGCAGCAGAGGCGGGAACCGACGGTCTGCTCTAGTTGAACATCAAACACGGCTTTTCCAGCCAGACTCAGTTGAGAAGAGAAAGAGAAACTTACTGCATCAGCAACCAGTGGACACTTTAATTTATCATACGGACATGGAAGCAGAGGAGCTATCACATTCAAAAAGGTAAACAAATTTAAAAAGTACAAAGGAAGTTCCTTGTAGTTACGTCGCAACGTCTGCAGAAGAGCATCTCTTAATCCACAACACGTCAAACCTTGAAGCTGAAGGACTACAGCAGCTGAAGACCACTCCTGCCAGCTAAGAATAGGAACAATTCGCATGGGTGTGGGGGATATTTTCTGTCACTTTTTGGCCATCGTTTACAGCACAGTCTGAGTATTGTTGCTGACCATGTTCATCCCTTTATGACCACAGCATACCCATCCTCTGATGGCTACTTTCATTCAAATATCGCACAATGTCACAAAGCTCAAATCGTCTCAAACTAGTTTCTTGAACATGACAATGAGTTTTCTAAACTCAAATGGCCTCCACAGTCACCAGATCTCAATACATTAAAGAACCTTTCGGATGTAGTGGAACGGGAGATTCACATCGTGGATGTGCAGCCGACAAATCTGCAGCAACTGCGTGAGGCCATCATATCAATATGGACCAAAATCTCTGAGGAATGTTCCAGCCCCTTGTTGAATCTATGCCACAAAAAATTAAGGCAGTTCTGAAGGCAAAAGGGTGTCAAATCTGGTTCTAGCAATGTGTACCTAATTAAGTGGCCAGTGAGTGTATGTATGTGCTGTAGAAGCCAAAAGTCAGTATGATTTCAGCTTACTTAAATTTGCCATAATCCCAGTGGAAAAACTGAAGGATCATGTGACACGGAGGACTGGAGTATGATGCTGAAAATGTAGCTTTGTCATTACAGGAATAAATTACATTTAGTATATGTAAATAGATTTTTTGAAATAGTTTTTACTTTATTTTTAAACAAATACAAGCAGCCTTGGTGAGCATATAAGAGACTTTTCAAAAACATTTAAAATCCCTTTGGAGAAATGTAATGGAGAAAATACTTCCAGGCCCCAGGCTGCTAAAATAGTGCATGGACAATGCTCTAAAATGAAAAATAAGCAACAGGGAGCATCTCAGACGCACAGATGCTGTAATGTCCATTGTCCTCCTGAATATAAACCTATAGCTGTAGAATCTAGACCGAAGCAGCTTCACCTGATTTCAAACACTTCACCAGACACAAAAGACTCCTGTCACTGGCAGCAGGCTTCGGCTACGTCCCTTTATGTTGATCCAACGATCACAGCTTCCTTGGTCAGCTATAAATAACCCACCATTCAAGCATGCCCTGCATGACAAGCGGCTGCTATTCACCCTGCCTCAAACAGAATACAAAATTAGCCGAACAGCTAGCCAATACAAAACCAATGCAAAACTCACCCTACCTTATGGACACAACTCTCTAGAAAGAGGTGATTATTAAAAAAGTGCCTCTGAGATTTTTCTGTAAATTTCAACACCTCATTTTGGAAGCCAAAAAGTAAAGCTTGTCAAAATGAGAAAAAGGATCTAAACATCCTCCACCATTAAAGGGATGGTTTGGAGTAATTTCAACCTATAGGGTCCTTTGCACCATGACATAGAGACAAACACTCCCCCATCCCAAAATTTGTGTTTTCGAAATGAAATTTACGCAGTAGAGCAAACCGTTAAAGTATCGTCAAGTTATGTTTACTACAGACCATATTTTACTCATGAATTGAAAAATTCCATTGGCGAATTGGTCTTCCAGGTTTTGCTGGTGATTGGGAGGAGGGGATTTCATGCATTTCAAAAAGTAAAGAAAATCCCATGAGTTAGAGGGTGAGGGATTTCCCAACAGAGTTAAAAAGGCATTAAAATCTGAGAAATGAAGGTAAAGCCAAGGAGAGTCCAGGTGGTAGAGCCCAAACAGACCAGTAATGGGACATAAATAAAAACCAAAACATATGGATTAGAGTGGCTGAACCAGAATGACACCTGTCACACTCAGGTCCAATAGAGACTAATAGAGGCCATGCGAGACCAGTGGGCTCTATAAATCACCTTACATTGTATAAGCCTGTGATGTGCAAAAAAAAAACATTTCACTGATGTATTTTATGTCATAGAATAAAACTTGAGCTTTAACCACAGACATTATTTCAGGCATTTAACCAAAAATCCATTGACTTCAAAAATGCAAACTCATTTCTCATTTCAATTCCCGCGGCACTCTATTGTCTCAGTTTCTTTCTTTCTTACTCAGCTCAGATATCAGCTCTCCCTTTTTAAATGACCATTAATGCCTCCATATACCAGTTTTCTTCAATGCTGTCTGCAGTTCTACGATTCACCTGGGACAAAGAGCATCTGCTGGAGAAGACTATGGCACGCTGATTCTGACAGTTCTCTATACGTGTACTTTCAACAGTTAGACATCAACCAAGCTTTTTCCATCTCATAATGAGCCTACAAAAGGAAAATGACTAAACGTAATAGGTGTTTTTTGCAAGAACCGCTAAATCAGATCACTCATCCAGAAAGGGGCACGCTTACAATCCCACCTTACGAGCTGTAATGACTTACAATCAGTCTCTGAAAGTTCTGGTTGCTAGGATACATCACTGCCACAGAGACTGGCAATGAGACTGACAACAAGTCACAAAAATTGGATCAATTTCCTTTTCATTTCAGCCATGAGTCATGACACGCAAAAGCCCAAAATAACAAAATAACCTGAGCATTGTCAGCAACAGATACCATCTGGAAGGCGGTAAAAGATGCCTTCTGCTCTTAAAAAAATACAGAAAATTGCTTCATGATGGTCTGTTAGCATTACTTGGCTTAACATTTGGGGTGTTTACATCAAACTTCAATATAAAACCTTAAAGGTTTCTGTCAGGCACTTATAGAACCTTTTAGCCTAGGGATTCATTTTGTGGATTTAGTTTTTAATTAATTGATTCATTTTTGTTTTAATTCATTTTTAATTGTAATAAAATTTTACGAATTAAACCGCTCATACACATACTGTATCACTACAAAGAAAAAAACATTAAACAATTATGCAATTATTTAAGACATTTTATTCTATATAATGAGAAATGTCTTAAAGCATATTAAAAACACAAAATAGACATGCATTAAAAGCTGGGTTTTCACCACAGAGGACTTTAAAAAATAATTGGGGGAGATCGGACATAAGAGAAAGATTTCAGGAGCATTTTCATCATGTTCATGTTCCCATGAACGTGTGCTTGCAAAGATATAGGCATCAGACCTGTGGATAAATGCACACTCATGCTACCTCGCGCACACACACACTTCATGACAAACAAACTATTTTGAGTATTACAACAAGCTTCTTTTTTTTTCTTTTCTTTTTTTACAAAGATGAAAAAAAAAAAATAATAATAATAATACAAACCCTGTCCTATTGTAAGAAAACAAGTTGACAAAAATATCCAATATTTGGTGATGATATAGTATAATGAGAGATTTATAAGCTATTTTTTGAAGCCAGTTATTTTTGACCACAAATAGGCCTAATGGATTTTTTCACTCAAAAACTGAGGTGCATAAGCACAGATCAACGAGGCCTATGATCAATCAGTTCCAAAAAACCTGTCCTAATTAAAAGAAAATAAGTTGACAAAAATATTGAATCCAATATTCGGTGATAATATAGCCTAACAAGTGATTTACAAGCAATTTTTAAAAGGCCAGTCATTTTTGACCGGTAACATAAAAGGTGTTACAGGGTTTTCAACACAGCGTTAGGGTTAAGAGTTAAGACAGAACGTAGCAAGTAGGTCAAAAAGCTCTCTAAAGTAAAGCATGATTGTATAATATGGTGTTTAACTTCAATGATCCAATAGCTGCCTTCAAATTCACAAGCAGAAGTTGTATTGAAACCGGTTAAGGTTGATTCAAAGTTTGCTTCACTTAACTTATGGTACAAAGAAGTTTCCAATGAAATATAACACTTGACCATTGTGGAAAGCAGGGCGAGTTTCTCACGGAGGAGCTGCGGAAGAATAAAAGGAGGAGTGACGACAGTGAAGGACCAGAGAGGACAAGGTCTGGACTATTTATGTTGCGTTTTATTATTTTATACAGTCGTTCGTGAGGGGCTGCCGCTTTACTTTCGTTTTATGTTTGTTTATTTTATGATATTAAAGTTACGTTGAAACGTTTCCCGGTAA
Organism: Phoxinus phoxinus; assembly: GCF_949152265.1. NCBI lineage: Eukaryota > Metazoa > Chordata > Actinopteri > Cypriniformes > Leuciscidae > Phoxinus > Phoxinus phoxinus. The sequence goes on from NC_136888.1 coordinate 27,111,113, forward strand.
CCACCTCGTTCTTCCCTGAACCTTTAACACTACTACAACCATGAACTAACATAATAAGTAACAAGCTGCACCGTTGTCGCCAAGCGATTTGGTCTATAATTTTAAAAACTAAATAATTACAGTATTGAGATTCTCTGCAGACTTGTACTGCCGCAGTGAAGCATTATCATCACTAAACAAATGCCTTAAAACTAAGGATGGTTCACCCAAAATTAAAAATGTTGTCATCACTTACTCTCAAATTGTTCTAAACCTCTATGAGTTCATTTCTTCTGTTGAACACAATCAAATATATTTTAAAGAATATTGGTAATCAAACAAAGTTGAGGGTAGCCATTGACTTCCAAAGTAAGAAAAAAAAATACCATGGAAGTCCATACCGTCATCTGTTTACAAGCACATCTTTAAATTTGGGCCTGTGCTCACAGGCTGCGATGAGTAAGAAGCAGTCATTACTCATACAGCAAAAACTTGAGAACTATAAACATCATCCAATCATTCCTGTTCTTGTTGAACAAGCAGATTCATTGTCTTTGGTCACTCTGGACGATGTCCCTGTTGGCTACAGTGAAGTTATTTAGGACAGCCATTCCTGTGAGCACAGCTCAAATGTCACTTTAACATACTCTGAAATGTACACAATTTATGTGTAAAAATGTAAATGAATTACAGATGTACTGATAGAACCACTAGTACCAAAAAGAAAATTCAGAATAAAAAAAATATATATAATAAAAAAAAAAATCAAAATATCTTATCATATAGGCTAATAATATTTCGTGTTCCACAGAATGCAGGTTTGCAGGGAATGCAGGGAACAACAGTAAATTATTTTGGGTGAATTTTCTCTTTAAGAGTGCTGAACAAAAACAACCACAGAAGAAATATCCAGAACTTATGATACAGCAAAGTGCAAGAGCTGTAATTATCTCCCTCTTATGCAAGTCAACATATCTGGTTGATGAAATCAGCAGTATTGACAGTAAAATATATGGCTCTGTCTCTTAACGACTGATTTTAATGACAGGCCCTGGAAGTGCTCAGAAACGAGGGAACCAGAATCAGCCAGATGCAAGACTTGGTACATCAAAGTTCTCACTCCCACACCACATCAGAGAAATTACATCAAACACGTGTAGAATCCTGACAGGTAATGAGATTAAATTGTTTGTGTAATTGCTAGGGTTATTTAGAACCAGTCCTATTAAACACATTTAATGATTTTTATCCTATTCAAACTGTGTAACTATCACCTAACAATAACCCTACCGCTTAAACCTACTCATTAAAAACTTTCTGCTATTTACATCTTCAAAAAACATTACCTAGTATGATTTATGAGCCGTTTTTCTCATGGGGACCAACAATGTCCAAGGACAAGGGATATTTTGTAGGGTATGCCTGAACCACACAAACACACAAATTATTTTTAACAGTCTGAATATGCAACCAAACTCAGCATTATTCAGTGTTTTGACTATTGTTTATAGTATTTATTTTGCTTTTGATGCATTTATGTTTATTGTTGATTGTAAAGCGCTTTAAGCTTGATAAAAGCGCTTTATAAATAAATTATTTTAACTTATTTCAATAATTTCGAATAGTTTTAGTTAACCATAACAACACTGCAGCCAATCCAAACCCAGTGATAATGGTGCAGGGTAACTGGGTAAGTGGTTTAACTGTGTGAGAGAGAAAAAAAATCTAACTGCATAAAATTAAGTACAACACTACAGTACAACACTCCCATAAGCAGAGCTCAAGCAGAGGCAACTGGTCCCAGGAGAGTGCCCATTTAGAGAGAAAGAGTGGCATATACCTCCTGTGAGAAATCAGAGCTGCGCCTCGTGCTCCCGCTGTGCTGGTGTAAATTAATTTAAAAGTTGCACCACTTTTGCGCACGACATTAACCAGGTGCAAAAAGTATTGAAATAGCACTGCAGTTTTTTTTAACTGCAAACACACCTCTTTCTATGTAAATTAGGCTCATATAGACATCTTATTCAAAAACTTCTTTACTATTTGACTTGCTGAAAGTGTGCATCTACCTGTACATGTATGCATTTTTAAAACACAATCTACCTTATTCAGAGAGCAGCGCCATGACAGGGTGAGTCATAGGAGGACAGACTTCCTGTGTTTTCAATGGCATCCGCTGTAAAAAGCTGTATAGAGCTCCTAGATCACTTCAAATGTTGTACAGCTCATATTGTCTGGGTGTTTTTGTCTACTGAAATTCCTTGGCAAGATATTTTTTGCAGTGTTTCGTCAGCAGAACAATCCAAAAAACAGTGCAACAGTAAATAACAGTGCAACCCACTGAAGAGATCTATGTCTAGCCTCACTTTCATTCCCAATAAAAATTAAAGATGGCGCTGCTGTGAATAAGGTCTATTGAGGTGACTAAAACACAGTGGTGAAGCAATACTGTACAGTCAAAATAGTGACAGTAAAGACATTTCTGTCATGACAACACCCTGAATGATTGGCATGGTAATGGGTATGACAATGTTGTATGTTTGGTCTTGGCGGAATAGATCTGCTATGCTGCTGCTGCTTTTATTGCAGCTTTACACGCTGCCATGAGCAAGTAAGACATGCTGCTCCTGTACAATATACCGTACATGAATTACCTGTAGCAGATCTATACAGGTGGAGCTGGGGAAGGTGGAGGGGTTTTGTATTTGAGTATTTCAAGGTTGAGCAGGGAGCTCATTGGCTGATACGGCAGGAACCAATCAGCTTTGCCCTATAGATAACGATGTGATTATGAACAGGTGAGTTAAAGGACCCATTAGCCTGCGCCATATAGAGTTTCATGGCTGAACTTTGTATTTATAATACTACAAAAGATTTCTATTTCACATACATTTTTTTTCACATAAAAAAGTATCTTGAAAAACATTTATCGCAATGTCCACAAAAGTATAGGACAACTTTTTTTAACATTGATAATAAGAATGTTTCTTGAACACTGAATCATGTCACACTGAAGACTGAAGTAGGCCTAATGATGCTGAAAATTCAACTTTGCCATCACAGGAATACATTACACTTGCATTACACTTTGCACAAAAAGTATTCTTGCCGCTTGATAAACTTAAGGTTGAGCCACTGTAGTCACTTGGACTATTTTAACAATGTCTTTACTAATTTTCCGGGCCGGCAGATGCAATTACCTAGCAGCCTATGTATGAAGCAGTGATCCAGCTCTCAGATTTCATCAAAAAATATCTTCATTTGTGTTCCGAAGATGAACGAAAGTCTTGCGGGGTTGGAACAACATGAAGGTGAGTAATTACTGACAGAGTTTTCATTTTTGGGTGAACTAACCCTTTAAAGGGTAGTTCACCAAAACAATTGATATTTAAAAAAATATTTCAAAAATTGTCCACATAATAAAAAAGTCAATGTTAGTTACAGGCTACCTCAACGTTCTTAAACATACATTTTGGGTTTTCCACTGAAAAAAGAAAGCCATACAGGTTTGAAACAACTTGAGGGTTAGTAAATCATGTATAAGTTTCCATTTTAACTATAGTGTTGTAAAATGCAAACCGGGAAAAAAAGGGCTTTAGGACCCATGAGCTGATATCCTCACAGCTGACTGGGAAGTGACAAGGCTATTTTAACATTAACAGTCTCAAATTAAACAGTCATGTTACAGTGCAAAATGTTGAGCCCAGCCTAGGAACCCACATCTTACATAACCACAAACAGATCTACATAACTTCATCCCAGTGTTGGCTAAAGCTCAGGAGGTAGTAATCCTGACAGCTCTGACTTAATTATTGATTCCTGTCACATTATAGGGTTTGTTGGCTGACGCCTGCCAAAATCTCATTCAAAAAAGCTGGTGAAGAACCATGCCAACGACAGAGCAAAGGGCATTAGAGCTGCAGTCAACCAAATGGACTTACAGATCAAAAACCACCTTGTTTGCTTGGATTTCCATCCTTGCTTTATCTTGACTATAGGTTAATGTTGGAGGAATGTTGTCATTAACTGCTGGGTCCCACACCCAAAAAATATATATTTAACATATCTAAAAAGTTGTCAAGAGGTTGAACAAGTAGGCGTTTCAAAAGTGCAAGAACGTACACACTCCAGAATGGCTGCATTTCTTGACTCATTCTTGCCTGGACTTGCATTACGAGTTGGGCGGCAGCAGCTGCAGCTGAAGAGGTCAAAGAAGTTTGAAAAGTACGATATTTGTGCAGCGGCAAAAGCAATGGTGTCGACATAAAGCAAAAGTGATGTTGTAAAATTAATATTGATGAATATTTTATAGTGTAACAGAGCAGATTGTGAACATAGGCCTAACTATTGTTTAGTGGAGGGTTATGAAAGAACGATGACTTAACCTGAGGCATATTAATAATTTATCCATACAAGAAAGCTATAGGCAGATGATTCCGGCAAACACCGAACACATCTGTGTCAATAGACAATAAACTATTTGTTTTGTAATAGTTATATTCTCTAGATATGCCGTGCCACCGAAAAAAGTCACAACTTGAGGGAACGAGTGAGTTAAAGAATCTTATTAGTGTGATTCAAATTCGAGTCACTCGGATGAATCAAAGTCCCCGCTATTTAGATTGTAAATAGAATGCAGTAGCCTACCACCAGATGATAGCTATGAAAAGAAAAACATTTGGTCTTTTATAAAACATACACATTTCGAAGTTACTTAAAATACCATGCCCTTTGATCTTACATAGCCTACAAGCAAATGAACCCTGAACAAAATAACGTGGAAAATAACGGGGAACCGAAACAACTCGTCTCGCTCCCTTCCCTAGAGTGTTATTTTGCTTCATTACTTCGTGTTACAAAGGGTTATATTTAGGACATCTGTAAATATAATCTCTTCTTTTGCAGAACGTCGCTAGCACAGGCGAAATCGTGACTATGGCGCTGTTTCGAAACATATCGAACTGCCTACATAGACATCATCATGGGGTTCATTGGCGCTCGCATGCAAGATGTTAGACTTCTCTGAAAGCGCCTATAAATCCTTTTTAAAACAGATAACATTTGGTTTAGCATCGTGTGTTGCTACCAAATATGTTATCTGTGTGACTCACTAGTCAATAGACAATATTTTGAGGAAAAATACAGGAGAGGAAAGAAGGGAAACGGGGGTTATGAAACACGCGAAGATGAATTTCAGGCTTTTATATTGTAACGTTACTCTAAAATATCGTACTAAAACGCTCTTATATCATGCAGTTGTCGCTGGCAGACGTGCGCATCAAATGTGCTGGATTTACAGCAAACGACTCCACAGCTAGCGCTCTTTGCTAGGCAAAACGACAAAAGCGAAACATAATAAATCCCAGTTAAAGTGACAGTTTACCTGGTCCAGTGGCAGATCAATGATCTTACTAATTGGCTGCAGCAGTGTGGAGCCTGTGCAAGACGTAGAAGTGGCCATGATCCAGTCCAGCTCCACTCCCTTACAGTTAAATCGCCCAAAAACACTGTCCGTCCTCTTTCTCTCCTTCTCTTCCTCTCTTTATGGTGGATGGGTGTTGGGAATGCTGTTTTATGGTGTTGCTCTCGCGGACTGTCAGCGCTGTTGCACCGCCTGAACATCAACACAAAGCCCGTGTAGGCGGACTGACTCGCCCAACCCCTCCATTACATCAAACTACTGCTGCTCAATTACACACACACACACACACACACACACACACACACACACACACACACACACACACACACACACACACACACACACACACACACACACACACACACAGCTCAAAAGAACTTCACTGCCACTCCCTCTCATTCATCCTCTATTTGCCACAGCAGTACACTTATTAAGTGAATATGATTTTTAAGACCATTTTTTTATTTTATTAACATGCACATGAGACTCCAGACAAATCATGAGGGGGTCGCCCCCTCATGGCCGCGGCCATATTCGCAAAGTCCCGCCCCCCTTAGTTACTGTCGCTATGTCCGACAAGCTACGCACCATGTTAGATGTGAGATGTTAGATGTTTCACTGTGTGAGATCTCACACAGTGAAAAAATACATCATGGAGCAGAGAGGACACTGACAGCAGGCAGACGTCGATTCAACGTTGATTTTTAGTTGTAAAGGTCAGTATAAATCATCGATCAAATTTCAACGTTGAATCAACGTTCACTATTTGGTCGGTATATCAGAACGTTATTACGTCGAAAATAAAACATCGATTCAACGTTGAAATGCGGTTGAATGGCGTGTCTGACGTTGATTCAACGTTAGTTCGATGAGCAAAACGATGTTTTTCCGATGTCACGTCAACGTCGTTTCCACGTTGATTCAATGTCAGTTTGCTATCTGGGAGACCATGCAGGTTACTTTTCGGTTACTTTTAATATTAAACATATTAAACAAAGTCTCACCTTTCAAATTTTAAAGAAATTTAAACAATATATACCGTTTTGTGGCTCTTTAATGTGTTTGACAGATCGCTGAGCATCAGTTAAAGCTGCTCATGAACGGATCATCTCTTCCGTTTATTTATAGCATCAAATAAACATGAATGAACATAAGAAGGAATGTTGTTTTAACCGTGGAAAGGCGTCAGTACACTCAAGTTCAAATCCTCCCATGTTAATCTACTAACTCGCCTGACTGCTTTGTCGGACAAAATGGCTGATGGCGAAGTATGATTGGGCAGATCGCCTGTCAATCAAGCTCCCTGCGAAGTGTCAATTGAGTTTATAATAATAACAAATTCTCAAAGTGCTTTACGAATCATCAAGTACAAACAATCAAAAATACATATAACAAATGAGTTACTGAATCCATCATGAATATATGATACATCATGAATAAAAAAAGCTTTCTCAGTAACACCTTAAAATAATTTAACATCAACAAACATTAAGACAGCTAAATATTTATCATATAACTAACCGAAATGTCATAAAATTATGTACCTATTTGGACACGGATCCCCTACATTCAACAATACATGGAATGAGAAAATTTTATTGGAACAGAAATTACATGCCTGACTTCTGTGACTTTGAAAATTAGACCCAGAACCAATATTTGACCAATATGATGTCTATTATAAATACAGTTCTTATTGTGCAGTAAGAATTACAACAAGGTCACGAGGACAATACTTTTTTCCCCTGAAAAATAGTTTTAGTGCATCACGCCATAGAGCTGTTATATGGAAATTCCAATAAACTCCTGTTGATCCAGTTTTTGAGTTCATTGGTGTCAGTCTTTATAAACTTGTTTGAACTTTGAAAAAGTTCGAACATGCTTCTGCTCAATTCATCTTCCAAAAATCTTCACACATTGTGCTTTTGCTCACGTCTCTAGCCTCAATAAACTCCCAATTACTGCTTATTAATAGTTAGTAAGTTAGTTGTTAAGTTATTGGGTAGAATTAAGAGATGTAGAATATGGTCATGCAGAATAAGGCATTAATATGTGCTTACAAATAAACAACATATCCTAGCAATATGCATGCTAAGCAACTAGTTAATAGTGAGAATTTGACCCTAAACCAAAGTGTTACCATTTATTGTATTCAGAGCACAATGGTCAAATTGTTTTCTTTGTAGTTATACTTTTCGTATATCAGTTTTTTTATTATAGGCTATGCTCAGCATCAACACTTACAAGTGGACTTGTATGTTGTAGAGGAGAAGCACTCGAGTGCAGTAGTCAGAGACTGCCATCTACTGGTCATGTTAGAAGTTGAAAATCAAATAAATATCCCTGTTTGATCACTTCAGTTTGTCATTTATTAAGAATTTAACTTGTTTTTAATTAACAAATTTGTTAGACAAAAACGTCTTTATAAAAATGTCAGTGAGATATTGTTTAGTAAGCAGGGTCTGGCAGCAGACTTGTTTATTTGTGACCTGTTTTATTATTGCCAACAGCATAAAGAAGATATCTAGCTACAATTCTTCATAATAAATAACCTATATATAATAACCATTGCCAAATGTGTTGCTAATATCTAGTTTTCACATTCACATATAGAAGTTTCCTTATAGGCTAACAACTGTATGGGCATTTGTAGCGGTTGCTGTTTGTGAATGAAAACAAAGGCAGATCATTTTTCAAAGCAGCGTTTACATATAGTCTACTGTCATTCAGGTGATTTGATTTCACACAGCTTAACGTGCAAATGGCAGCTACAACTTGTAATGTTCACTTACTATTAAAATTACATGCAAATGTCAGTCTGACAGCACATGTCCTGCAGAGTTTAGCCCAGCTTGGGAGTTTCTAGTATGCTAGACCTTGATTAGCTGGATCAGGTGTTTAATAAGAGTTGGAGCTAAACTCTGCCGGACAGCGGTGACCCCTGGTTTAGGCTAATATTTTTTTTATAAAACCATCCCGCTAATTAACCTATTTTTGTTCATTTCTTTATATACAGTAAAGTAGTTTTTATAAAGGCAGTGTCAATGTTTTAAAACTTAAAAGAATGTGTTTCATGTGGAACCAATTGACTGGTTTCAAGTCAATATTAATTTAATGTTTGAATCGACCTCTCATTCCAGTATGCAGTAACTTGGGAACGAACAGACAGAGAAGATTCACTCTAGTTCACTTTCTTACGCTGACTCATTGGAGTAAATGGTCTAAATTTCCAGAATATTTTTTTTTATATATGAAATAAATACAGGTAAGTGGAATAATTCATAAATATTATTGTATTTGTTCACAGTTTAAAAATAAAAAAGCCAGTTATTCAGGATTTGTACCTGCTGAAAAGTTCCTTTTGACATTTTTCCTGCTTTGCATGAATTATTTGAGGAACATTCATTGAGTTGCAAACTATTAATGAATCCGTTTAAAGTCGGTATGAAATTAAAGTTGCGTTAAGTCTTTTCTTTCCAATTGTGACGTATATATCAGAGAGAAATGGCTTCTCGAAAAAGAAAAAAATTAGGGCAGGACTTGATTTTGCCAATTGGAAATTGATTGGATGGTTGTGGTTTGCTATTGTTGTGATCTCGTGTGTAACAGCTTGTCCCGCCCTTGCGCCAGTAAACACCATCAGAGAAGAGATGTCGCTGTAGGAGGCAGAAGTTATTTTGATAAAAAAAAAAATATTTTTTTTTATGTGCATTTATTTAGGCTAATAAATACTGCAATATTCCATAAAAAAGTGTTGATTTGACTTCATGGTGATTTTACCTTGACCCATATCATGCAACAAATAAGGAAAAGGAGTGAGACCAAGTAGCAGTTCTTGCATTTTATTTGACAGAATACTAATATAACTAGTTGGTCCGATCCAATAAAGATACAAAAAGTTCGACTATACATACAAACTAAGAAAATAGAATGGATATAGGAAAAAGGTGCAGTTCAAAAAAACATTATAGAAATCTGAGCTTTATAAAGTCTACAATGTAAGAAGTTACTATATATAGAAAAAAGCACTTCAGTGGAGTGAGTGCACAACTTTTAGTCAACCGCCTGTTGACAAGACACAACATGCACTTATTTTTCATTGTGCTTTTCAGCGTGCCATTTTCTGAAGCAGTTCCTTGAAGGCACGAAGCACAAAGCTACACTGCATTTTGAACAGTACACGGGTGTCTTTACTTTGAGACCTGAAAGTTTGCAAAAGACACAGACTCTCCTCCCGCTTGTGGCATCTGACCCGTAATACTCTGGCCAGCATGGCTCATTCGTTGAGTCGACATTAGTTTTGTTGGGATTTGATGTGGACGGCTCTGGGTCACAGGATGTGGATTTCTTGGGGGCAGGTGACGCGTTGGACAATGTAGCAATGCTTACCAGCTCAGACACAAGTGTCTCTCTATATTCCTTCTGGGTGAGATGGCTCTTATTCTGAGATTTGCACAGTTGCTGATGGAGAATAAAACTGTTCACCACGGCGATATCGATGAAATGGAAAAAAAAGGTCTTGTACCATTTTTGGGTTTTGTGTAGGACATTGTAGTACCCAATTAGAGCATCCGAAAGGTCCACACCTCCCATATATTTATTGTAGTCCTTCGTTGCTGTTGGAATTGGGATCTGCCTAATTTCCCACTCCCCCTTGGGATTCCTAACACGCCTGGTGATGGTAGAACCATCATATGCCTTGTGCATCGTTGAACACATTGAAACCACCCTTGAGTCCATCCACCTCACAAAGAGGAGCTTACCTTTCCGAAGCCAGCGCATGGATCCTTTTTGGGCTCTGAGGCTGAGGTCATTGGTCATTGTTCTAGGAAAGCCCTGTTGGTTGGAACGTATCGTGCCACACGCAAGTGTCTTTTTATCCAGCAAGTCCAATAAAAGGCCTGGGCTTGTATAAAAGTTGTCCATAAACACCTGGTAGCCTTTGCCAAGAAGAGACAGATCCAGGAGGCGTATCACAGAATCGTAACTCAGTCCTTTACCTGTGGCCAGCGAAGATTTACCTTCATACACAAAGAAGTTCCACGTGTAGGCACAGGCAGAGTCGGCAAGAACAAAGAGTTTGTAACCCCACTTGGTAGGCTTGTCCTTCATGTACTGTTTGAAGCTGATTCTCGCTCTACTAGCCACCATCCTCTCATCCACCGACAGCTGTCTGTTTGGATGGAAGTGCGTTTTGCACGCCTCGATGATGTCAGTGTAAAGTGGCTTGATTTTGAAAAGTCTGTCATGGTCACGAGTCCCTTTTTTCAGTGCATTCGCTCGATCATCCTTAAGATTGCAAAGGTGCAGATTCCAAGTGATGGCCTGAAATCTGGACCTGGACATCACCGATTTTGGAAAAGGTAAACTGTAAATGTGTTTTCCGGACCAGTAGTCTAAAATATGTTTTGCGCCGAGAATCCCCATGTAAATAACAAGCGCAATAAACGAATACATTTCATGTGCTTTCACAGGCACCCATGGGAATTTTTTTCCAGCTTCAGACCTCATTTTTGCATAACTATTTGTGTTCGTCACAATGGTGTCAATCACAGAGGTTGGGAAGAAAAGCTGAAATAGTTGTAAGGGGGAATACACTCTGTCCATGACGAGCTGAGGTCCTGGGGTTCGCTTTGGATGAAAATTGGGTAGCACTGGATCTTCATCCTCCACGCTGACGTCATTCCAAGTGTCTGTGTCACTCTCCACTGACCTGCCACTTGCAGACCTTTTTCTCACCCGTGGAGAATGAGACCTTCCTTTGGGAGTTGACAATGGACTCAAGGAATCACCAGCACAAGATGTGGGGGTTCTGGGCGTGCGAGGTGTGCTGGTGGGGGATATAAAGAGAAGACGTTGTTTTTTGGGGGTTGGCTCACTTTCTGGTTCCCATTCTTCATCACTTGAGTCTGAACTGTAACAAAAACAAAATGATCAATGGTCATGCGCAATACACGTACATCTGATGCGTGCATATGTAAATCGGACATGTGCACAATGTAATTTACATGGACATAGTTGCATAAATTCAATATGCACATTAATAGTTGCATAAATTCAATATGCACAAAATCTCGTAAAAATTCAAAGGAACACGCAAAAGATTGCAAAATGCACAATGAAATTCACGCAAGCAACACAGCAGAAATGTGCGGGACAATTCATATATGCACGGACCAACAGATTTATAAACAAAATGCACCGAGCAGATTGACAGAACACAGTTGATATGAAACACACAAACGTATTTATACGTGTATCAGGTCACAATGTGTACGTACTCCTCAAAATCAGTTTCCTCTTCTTCGTCGTTTTCGGCCTCACTCTCCTCGTTGCTACTGCACAGTTCGTTGTCCTTTACACAGCCGAGCTCTTCCAAAACAGGATTCACACCAAAACGCAGCTTTCGGCTAGCTCTGTCCTTTCTAGAAGCCATTGTGTCCACAGACATGTGTGGGCAACGAAAGAATGTAGATAAATGCTTTTCAAAGCACTCAACTTATGAGACATGTGCATTTGCAGAGCGAAACGTGACCAGCAGCGCTATTAGTCCAGCAGCAGCTTCAGACCGGAACTTACGAATGCGCAAACCCCCCTCCACCACTTCCGTTACCCTTACCCTACCTACCCTAACCCCCCTACTATAAAAAAATACACCCTGAAGGAATGGCAAACCGCTGTCCACCACTTACAATAACCACCCTGAGACTAGACTTATAAGTCTATAAAAAGCAGAAAGCTGGGCGACAAGGTCTGAATTCGAAAATCAGAATCGAGTATTCCAAATAAATAAATACATGAATAAATACATTCATTACAAATAAATAAATAAATAAATGTTAGCACTCTGTCATAAAATTGTTTTCATCATAAGCCCATTTCCGCCACATAAGAAAAAATAAAAATCATGCTTTGGTCATTTATAATTATTACACAAAAAGTAAGATTAAAAAAATATATAAAAAGTCAACATTATGACACAAGTCATAATTATGAGATAAAAAGTCTAAGACAAAAAGATAAAAGTTTAATATATGACATGAAACAGTAGTGAGATAAAAACTAAATATTTTGAGGAAACAAGTGTCGAAATTAGCTTATAATAAAACATAAAAAGGTAAGAAATAAAACTCTAAATTATGAGATAATTATTACATAATTATTACATACAAATTCAAATGTAATTAAAATATGTATATACATTTTTTTTGTCATAATATTGACTTTTTTTCTCTCCTTATAATGTCATAGTTTTAACTTAGGCCTATAGTTTTTGTCATAATTTTAACTTTTTATCTCATATTTGTGCATTAGATGTCATCAAACATTTTTTTTACCTCATAATCATTACTTATACTATCTCATTATTTCGATTTTTTTTTTATTTCATAACTTTTATTTTCTTTTTTCAAAGATTTTTTTCTTTATTGAAATGGGCTTTCATATTAACTATAAAAAGTAGGCCTATGTCTGGCCTATGTTTTTTATTGTATTTCTATAATTATTTTAAATTTTTATGTATTTCTATATTTAATTGTGCTTTATGAATAAATAGAGTAGACATTGAAATTGTAAATATGGAACAGAGAAGTACATCACATAGCCTGATGTAGCCCCATGTAAGAAGATTGAACTGTAATACATTGCAGCCTCTGCAGATGTTATACATTCCTAAAGTAAACCTCCTCAATAAGAAACAATTTATTCTAAGAGACACCAGTAGAGGTCATGAATCAACCCCTGCATGCTTTCTCTTGAGCTCTAAGTGGAGAGCATATTAACATTCATGTGCAAAATGGGAATTAGAGATAAAACTTGCTCATCATATGAACTATTTTACAATATTAACAGGAGTTAATTTGATTGAGTCTCGATGTCATTGGGGTCATCAGGGGCCCACAAATGTGCAAACATCGACAACATAAACCAAAAGTACAGTAATAATATTGTCTTAAATGTCTCATTTCCACAGTAGCCTAAACAGAATTAAACTGTATGAGGCATAAAATGGTGAATAGTGTTTCCTCTTTTTAGCCTGAAGTGACTGCAGTCTTTTGTGAGGATGCAATACATATTTTGCTAAAGGGTTGTTGCTTTTACAAATAGCAATAGATCCCTTTTGTAAATAGTCTTTATTTCACGCTGCGCTTGTTTATACTACTTTATGTAAGGTGTAATTGTCTGAAAATACATAATGCTCACATAGATTTTTAAAGAGCTATAATCACTGTTAAAGGACTCTTTAATAATGCATGTAAGAATGTCAGCACAGAAAAAAAATATAGCACATTTCTGCTGAAAATGAAACCAAAGCACTGCGAATGTTGCTTAGTATTTAATGTTCTGATCAGTTAAAAATATCTTCAGGTTGTCATTTGGAGTCTATTAAATGTGTGTTACTGACAAACAATTTTGTGAATTATTTATGTTGACATAACCTGATAATAAACTCATGATTAATTGTTCTCCTTTAGCCTACATATAGCCTTTATATATATATATACTATAATTCTCTCTCTCTCTCTCTCTCTCTCTCTCTCTCTCTCTCTCTCTCTCTCTCTCTCTCTCTCTCTCTCTCTCTCTCTCTCTCTCTCTCTCTCTCTCTCTCTCTCTCTCTCTCTTCCCTCTCTTTCTTCTCTCTCTCTCTATAGTGTATGTGTATAGCCTACTGGACGTTAAAAATATAAAATACCAGCTCAATATCTCGAGCACTGGAGAACAAAAACTACTTTATCTGATAATCAATGCGAATTCAACTGCTCATAGTAAATACTGGCTCATTACAAGCCTCAGCAATTACAGAATTATCATTTTAATTAGTCTTTTGTTTCAGAGGCAGGGGAGGGTGATGCTTATATTGGAAGATATGGCAACTAATAATTATAATAATGACACTCTTATCCTACAAGCTATTTAATTTATATCCAGGGGTTTCTTTCTTGAAGCACAAAAGATACATCTAAAATATTTTGAAATTATTATAGGCCTATAATTACACATCATTAGCATAAATTCTAATATCATTCACAAACACATTTGGCCTACAACAATACTATATCCAATATCCCAGCAGCACTCTATTATTGGGCAACTTCAAAAGTAAAGAAAAAAATAATAATAATTCCGTGGTGAGTAAGAGTAAATAAAGTCGATAAGAGTTGTATTGTTGGGCGAACTAACGTTATAGTTTTAATTAAACCTAAAAGTTTTTTTTTTTTTTAGAAATAAAAATCTGTATTACATTGTGACAGCATGCACTTTTTAATAATACATTTACACTTGTAAAAAAAAAGTTTCTTAGGCTTCAGAGAGACATTAAAGGTCATTTTATTTTATTTACACGCTTAAAAATGTCCTTCTCCACCTTAAGAGAGGCGCTCACGATCCTAAAGGCGATCTACAATCAGGCCACGCCCTGCGTCAGTTACGATTGGCTGAAAGCTGGTAGCTCTGGTTCCTCATTGGTCACTCCTTTCCCATTGAATCTCCTCCACCTTTACTTTGTCAATTTCTGCGCTTTCATTGAATTGCGTTGCAAGAGCTGCATCGACCCAAAGCCTGCAGCAATCCCAGCACGACAACGTACACTACAGTCCCTTAACAGATGAGGACTACATCACCAGACTGGTTTATTATCAAACGGGTGGACCAAATTCGCACTTTCTTTCACTGGTGGAAGAAGTGAGAACCAACACCGTGGGAGAGAGATTTCCCGTCGTAGAAGCGTCACTTCTCTGTAGTTGGCTAATGATTTTTATTAATTCCCAACTTGTCTTTAATCCACCGAGGACAAAACACAGCGATGATAAGACTTCAGGACGCTCATGAGAGTTTTATTTCGTCACTGTATCTCTGAATTTCGACATTAAGTGCACCACAACCGGTCATTAGAAGGATTAAAACCGACATTTGTGGGTTTTGCGAAAGGAAATACAATGCCGGACCAGATCACAGTGGCGGAGTTTGTGGCGGAGACCAATGAAGATTATAAATCGCCCACCGCCTCAAACTTCACCACTAGAATGACTCACTGCAGGAATACTGTAGCCGCACTGGAAGAGGTGAGACTCATAACTTCAATTAACCTGCTATTTTGCGATTGTTAAAACCTTGCTAAGTGTTTTGCTTACTTGCAAGACCACTAGAGTCAGATATTGCCCCCCCTCCCCTCCCCTGGAGTAACTAAATGAGTTACTGAGGAGGCAAATCCTTTGTTGATGCCTCACCCATCAGACAACTGCTGTATTGCATTGTCTCATGCTGATGATGAGATCTAATACAGTTAGTTTATTCATTGCATATTTAGATAAATGCACAGGCTGAAATACATACATTGAGTGGGTTAGAATTTATAAGGAGAAAAAGAATAGTTGATCAGCACCTGTTACAATTAACATATTGGCCTGGTTTCACAGACATGGCTTAGAATAAGCCAGGATTAGGCCTTAGTTTATGAGGGCATTTCAATAGCTTTTATAAATGTGCCTTAGAAAAAAAAAACATGGTGTGCATCTTGAGACGAAACAACTGCCCTGACATATTTTAAGATGTGTCAATGCAAGTTGCTTTCAGTACAAACAGCTCAAACATGTATTTTAGTCTGGGACCAGGCTCCAGCAACTCACTATCTTGTCCGTCAAAGCTGGTTTCTTGAGAGCTGGTGCAAGCTTGCCATCTGGTTGACTGGCTATAATGTTTAAAAAGCCCACCTTGACATCCTTAAAGATGGTCCAAGTTAGGACATGACAATGACCAGCTTAAAAAAAGAGATAATAAACCAGACTACAGTTTAATCTGCTTTACAATGTTCTGACAGCCTGGTCAAGATCCAAGTCTGGTCTCTGAAACTGGTGAAGCAGGTGTTCAGGTAGTTCAGTTTGATGATAAGCTAGTCTATCAGCCTGAACCCCTCTAAATCCAGCCATCAGTTGGGACAACCATATTAGACCAGGCTCCTAAACACATCTTCCAGTTTTAACTGGATTTTCTGACGTGGTGCATCTAAAGTGTGTCTGCATTGTATAAAAACATCTCACAAGTGAGTAAAGCCTCGCCCTGACCAGATATAAATAGCCTTTCTCAACTCTGATGGGCTCTGCTGCTTTTGTGTTGTTGAATAGAGACAGCTTCCTGTGGGATATCCATCATCACAGCTCCAGATTATAACCGTGATCGATGCTGCAGGCTGTATAGACTTTTTATTAAGTACACAGATAACAATAATGTAGTTTGTCAAGATGTTATGCTATCTTAGAAAGGGTCAAAGCAGTATCTATATGACTGTCACTGATAATAGCAAGGTGAGTTTAATGTCATTTTATTGCTGTTATTATTTCACTGGCTATAACTTCGATCAGTTTTTTTTTTAAAGGACATTGGGTTTAATGATTCCTGTTGTTTTAAGGTAATTCTACAAATGGGTAACTGCTTTCTATCCTGTGACTGAGTGTATATGAAAAACTCAGGAAGTCTG
Organism: Phoxinus phoxinus; assembly: GCF_949152265.1. Classification (NCBI taxonomy): domain Eukaryota; kingdom Metazoa; phylum Chordata; class Actinopteri; order Cypriniformes; family Leuciscidae; genus Phoxinus; species Phoxinus phoxinus. Next base: position 27,127,987 of record NC_136888.1, read on the forward strand.
GAGCTAAATGATTGTTTTTGGTCTTCCTCTTATTGCATGCTGTTTGTTCGCTCTTTGGCGTTGTGGTCATTGCTTCAGGGACATAAATAGTGCTGCCCACATAGTTTTATGGAATCACTGTAAGTTGGGTGTTTTTTGTGTGTTTTGTCTCACACTGACCGCTCACTAACAAACAAGAGTCCAAATTAGCGTTTTTTTTTTGGAGAAGGATTTCTCGATGACCTTCCATGTTTTAATTAGAGGCTTTTTGCATTGTGATTGGTTTGTAGCTGTATTCACAGAAAATATGTTTATGATGCTTCTCTGTATTGTCGCATGACTTCAAAACGGCTTCCCTCATGGGTCTCATTGCTTCAGCCACTTTAACATACGGGCCTAATTTAACTTGCAGCTTTTGCCTGATAATAAACAGGACTAGATAGAAGGAATTATAATAGAATTTTAATGGAATCACCGTAAGTTGGGTGTTTTTTGTTTGTTTTGTCTCACACTGACCGCTCACTAGATAGAAGGAATCATAATAGATTTTTAATGCAATTACAGTGGAAAACAAGTTAATTTGAGGCCTGCAATTGTGAAAGCTTCAGCCACTAGGGAAATGAAGTCCATTTGAGGTAACAATATGTGGTTGTAAGATGTGCATGACAGTGCAATTATGAAATTGAAATGGGTAGCCTTCACTTGATAGGCTGGTCATAACCAAACATTACTTAACCAATAACCATCAGACGTCTAATGTTACTACACTGAGAAGAACTGCGTGTAGTACTATATTTATGTATTATATAGAGTACTTCATCTACAAACACTAAGGTTTGTGCTGTTCAAGCTATTATTGATTGCATCTTTTTAGTGTCAAGTCACCTCATGAGTAAAATGTGTTTTTTAGACTGTAAATCAGATCTTGGACTGTGAAACATATTGGTGTTTTTAGTTTAATAACCTAGCTCTCTTTTATGGCGTGGGAGAGTGGGGTTGATTTGTGGTCGGATGTGTCCTTGTCTTGTTGCGAGGTCAGCTGAGGGCAATGGGTTCAGAATCAATAAGCACCAGTGCTTAATATGATATCTGAGTCTTCTCTCACATTCAACTGAATGTTGATGTTCTGATATGACTGTGCTTTCTGGCATGGATATAACTAGACTTTATTTTAAATAAGTTTAACCCACTTTAGCCCACTTTTGTAGGCCAAAGTAAGCTGTATAGCCTAGTTCAAACTGAGAATTATCTGACTCTCAAGTTTAGATATTGGCAGGAGTTTCGTCTCCTTCCTTGGTTGCACTTTATCTTTAGAAAGTGTTTCAAACGCATCCGAGGCTTCAGTGCTGCCCACCCTTGTGTGGTTTGAGTGCATCTTTGTAACTTCCACACAGAGTTCACATTCACAGTGTGTCAGTGAAGTGTGTGATCCCGCTGAATGACTCCGCTTGGGGATTACAGGGAAGCACTATGGTATTCCTGGTATCCTTAAGAAATGTTGGCATTGACCTTGTTGTCTGCTGAAAACCTTCGGCTGTTGAAGCCAGTGGTGCATTGTTGTCCTGAAGTCATAATCAACCAAATAAGCACTCTCTGAACTACAGTTTCTTTTGATATTCCGGTTTGTCCTTAGAAAAGTCAGGTCTCTGTAATATTCTGCTGCCTATAACAGCTTGGGTCTCTTTCTCTGTTAATTGACGTTTTTTTTTTCATTTGTTTTATCATCCACCTGACCTGTCTGATTTTTTTATGTAGAACACATCAAAAATAGGTTCTATGCAAAATATTATAAATAATATTTTAATCTGAATAAAGAATGCATGGCTGTTAATGTGTTTTCAGGCCAATGCAAACATTCACATATACTGTCATGCAACAGATTTTTTAAGGAGAGGTGTTCTAATCACTTTTCCAACACACTTTTGGTCATTTGCACAGAGCTGACAGACACATTTTTGTGCCAAAAACTGAATTTCTGCGCCAAACATTCGTGTTGGTTTACACCCTTTTGGTGTAAACAAACTCGGGTTCCTCAGTGGTTTTCTGACAGGCAATGCTGGTCTATTGCTGGAAAAAGCTATTGTTGTTGCAGGTATACCAGCTTGACCAGTATAGCCATGCTGGGTTACTGTAGTATTCATAACATGTCTTATAATGATAACCCCCTCACTCAAGTCATTTAAGATGGTCACCAGCTGAACCAGATTAGTTAGTCTATGGATTGGTTCTTGATCACTAGTATCACAAGGCTTGACCATTACGTTTTTCCAGTTAAAATATTAGGAGCTCTTTAAAAACCGCAATGAAAATATCTTTACATATGCATGTATATATTTAAGAAAAATTTGTTATTTATATATAAAATGGTTATATATATAAATAGAACTATTTATATAAAATAGTTATATTTATATAAAATAGTTATATTTATATATATATAATATAAATTATATAAAAATATATAGGCTATGCAGTATACAAATGCAAATATTTCTCAAATATATACATGCATGTGTGTGTATTTATACAAAATAATTATACACAATACTCACACATATATTATGTGTAAACAAACTTTTATTTTGGATGCGATTAATCGTTTACAGCCCTATTGTGTAACCAAAATACCAATAATAACCAGAAAAAAAAAGGTTATACATAATGCGAGACTTTTAATTATAAACAAGCCCAAAATACACTGGGACTCTTATTTTGAAATGTTATATTTAAAATGAGATTTTTAATGAGATATTTTCAACATATTACAAAATAAACACCATCAAGTAAACATTGTCATAATTCATCGACAGTAAATTCTTGTATGTAATTGCTTGGCATAAATGCGTGGCATTCATTGACTGTGAACTGCGCTGAAGCCGCAAGCCTGTAAAACGCGCAACCGCGTGTGTTTTGACTTTAAGCGTGCAGAACATTTTATAAACTTAGACTTTTAAAGGGGGGGTAAAATACTTAGTTTCAGTCAATCTCATGTTAATCTTGAGTACCTATAGAGTAATAGTGCGTCCTTCATATCTCCAAAAAGTCTTTAGTTTCATCATATTTATAAAATAAAAATACAGCTTTCCGATTCTATCCGGAAAAAGCCGAGGTCATTGATTCTGGGCGTGGGCGGAGCTATAGAGTCAAGCGGGAGCGCGTGATACCGTTGTACTTACATGAATGGGGTGTTTTATCACTGGGACCGCGCCAGGTTTTAATTGCAACCGGTTTGCAAATCCAGCGACGACCTTGTTAATAAAACATTCGTCACTGAAATGACCAGAACACAAAACCGCACTTGCCACACTCCTTTGCTGTCCCGGAAATACAAACTGCATCCACTGTTAGTCTGTTCCAGTAACACTGGGTTCTTTGGGAAGCTGAACAAGGTAAACTTTCCCTCACATCCCAAAACACACTTTTTTGGAGACATTCTTGACATCAACCATTCCTATTTAGCACTGATGATGATGATTTCCGGTAGTTGCGCGTAGATATGCGCTTGGGTCTTTCCATAGACAGTATATAAGAGGGTCTTTCTCTCCTCTGATCGACGTGTGCGTGAACGCGCTTTTCCGAGAGCAATGCTCATATAAGGAGTTCCACTCTGGTCTACGTCATTAGATCTACGATAGAAAAAAACCAGCCGAAACGTGTTGCAATCCGGAAGTATGATTTTCAGCACAGAAATTCTCTGTTATTCGTTCAAAATAACTTTTCAAACTTTGGCCATTATTAGCATGAGAATCCATCTCTTTAACACTGTAAACAACTCTGAATACATGAAACACGATTGTACCCCCCCTTTAAGGACCCACAGGGACTATTTTTATTTGAACACATGCTCCTAAATGAATTTTACACTTGGCACTCATCACATTTTAGTCGCAAATGCAAGTAAAACCCTCACGCTGTCAAGACCTGCAACAATGCTGATGGAACCAGCAGCTGCTCTGTGGAACAGGTGAGTAGTGGGGGGTTTAAAGCACCAGTAGTTGAGAATACGATGGACAAAAGCTAAAACAACACTAGCACCTGCCACCTGTCCTCTGTAAATGTTAAGATGCCTTTTAAACCTGCTGTCTTTTGAGACCGTAATTCACTTCCTGTGATTAGAAAGTCAACATAAAAAGGAATTTGCATTTCGTTTATTTAAACGTGACGTTTTTTTTTAAATGAAACAAGACATTCAACAGGATTTGGATTGAACTTTATCCATCAGGATTTGATTGGAAAATATCTCCTGAGGTGGAGTAAGTGCTTTTCTGGTGGTCACCATGCTGCGAATCCATCGTAGCTCACTGTATTTTTGGGAAACTTTCCCTTTGATTTGGGCCAAAGCCACGGCTCTTTCCCAATAGATTCTGGAGTTCTGTTTCTCACATGGTAGATGCCAAAGGACCTTGAAAGAATCCCCGATGACATGTTGGAAAAGTGGGGTTGAGGAAATCCCATTAATTGGGTGGAGCAGGTTGCATTGATCTGCTAGGGTTCACAAGTGCACTGGCTTTGTTTAGTGAGTGTTGATGGGGGCAGGGAGACCCTCTGTCCCATCCAGGGGGTTTGTCACAGATTACCAGGGACAACTCCCTTTTCAGGGCCATTGTTAACTGGTCAAGCTCTACTTCTTCATTAATGAAGTTCCCTCCATTGATTTGTTGCTGTGTCCTTTTTGAAGAAGGCCATCCATTTCCCAGGGGTGGCTGGTAATCGTATTACACTGTCTCCTTCACTTTAAGAAATCCCAACGGCAAATTTGAGGACTCTTTATCTGCACGTCATATTTTTTCCATTGACTTGCATTAAAATCCTAGTTTCTACTCTTTAATCTTTTAAATTTGTAGGCCTAATTGTCTAGACCTAGGCTAAATATTAACAATGCATAATATATTGCCTACCATATTGGTTTTTATCATTATTTGCTAGTATTGTTCATGGAAAAAGCAAAGTCATGATCCCAGAGTATCTAGTGTTCAGGTTTTTTTTTCTAAAATGTACGAACGCCACCTGCATATACATTTCGACATGCTCGCTTGGGCTCTGGATTGCTGCTATTTTTACAGCTGCTGAATTTTTAATGCTGCTGCCACTGCTTAAAGCTTGTAGACGTGAGGGAGTGTTCATCTCTGAAAAACAAATAAAAATCCTGCAGAACTTGCGTTTCATTTTGTCAGTTTTTGACGTTAAAGGAGTAGTTAATTAAAAATTACATTTATTATTCACGCATCCTCATGTTTTTCCAGACCCAGAGATGTTTTCAAGAATATTCATACATCTAGGCTATATTCCATACAACAGCTGTTTATAGTGACCACATCTGTAAAGATCCAAAAAGGACAGCGCTATAATAATACCATAAAAGTAATCAAAAAGCAGAAGTATTGCAGTATTCCAGACATATTCTCTTCTATGTGGAGTGTGGGAACCGTTTCTTTCACATTCAACACATCTCCAGCACACACATTTGGTCTTCATTTTGTCAGATTGTGCCTTCATCAGTCTCCTGGAGTTTACACACTCCCTTGCAGTCGCTTTAAATTATAAAGCAGTCATTAAAACAGGAGCCAGTGTATGTCTTTCCATGTCGCTTTTTTTTTTTTTTTTTTTCACAAAGCACCAGCATAAATAATGATTATGTTGGAAAAAATAGCAAGGAGACCTTTTAATTATTAATTAATTAAACATTTTGTTGTTATCAAATAAAAGGAGGCCCTTTACAGTTTCAAATGTACTACTATTATCTGTATTCACAAAAATTATGGATTATTTTAAGCTGTTTCCGCTGTTATTATCAGGTACAAATGTAAGTGATTGCGCCGGCGCCTCATGTATAGCACATATAGCATGTAAGCACGCAAAAACATTAGCTTCCACACTCGCATAAACACTTGGATATGTGCCTAATAATAGCACACATTTAACTAGGTTAACATTAGAGCTAGAGACCATGTAACGTTTCTACTACTTACAGTAGTAAGTAGACTGATAAAAGCCTCTTCTTGTTGACTGTATCTTTGTTAATGTTTTATGAAATGAAAACATGAAACTATTGTATGACTTCAGAAAGGTTGGAATATGGCATGTAAGAAGGATGAACCACTTCTATGTGGCACCCCTCCTCCATCTCCATTTCTGAGCTTAACAAGCCCCAATCTGCATTCATGTCCATTATATTGAAAACAGTGAACAGGATAATCTTAAAAAATAAAGAAAAGTAAGTCTTAAGGGTTTGGAACGATACGATGGTTAGTAAAATACACAGGATTTTCATTTTAGGTGCGCTGTTCCTTTAAGACGGCATCTTAGGTCTTGGGTTAACCATTAAACAAATGGGAAAAATAACATGGTGCCTTTACCAGCTGAACTCAGGTGCTAGTTTTGTGGATGAGTTGTGGTCAGTCCAGGATGTCTCATAACACTTGGTGTGCTGTGTACCCAGAAGGACATAAAACAGGGGCTTTTCTTTGAAGTGCCCACTGCAGGGCAAAAGGTCTTCCTGTTGACAAGTGCTTCCACTGAAGACAAATGGACCTATATACTGATGAGCTTTCAAGAGACGAGGAACCTTAGCTACTCATTACAGACATCACATCACATAAATTTGATTTGTTTCAAATTAATGTTTTCTAAAAATTGGGTTGGTGTGCCAGTTCAGTTCTTTAGTTTCTCAAAGGAACTTTGACCCTTTCAAGTAGGTAGTTGTCTGTAGTAGCGTGTTGCACTTTCCCTTATTTTGTGTCTCTCTCTTTTTAACACACACACACACACACACACACACACACACACACACACACACACACACACACACACACACACACACACACACACACACACACACACACACACACACACACACACACACACACACACGCACTCAGCTTAGACAATGGTGGCTTTGTTAGGTTGAACTGCCATCAAGAGAAGTCCACAGAGCTTTAGTATGTTGTTTTCCTGCATCCAAATTAGTCCATTAGTAATGCGTTTTTTTTGCGGTAGAGATGTCACACTGGTGTGTGTGTCTAGGTGAGCATTTTAACCCTATAGTGCTCTAGTTACCTCTGTATTTTATGGAGCACTTAACAGCAGTCCTGAGGGAGATTGTGTTTGTTTGACACTGGTTGCTTAGGGCAGTCCCGTGACATTACAAGAGACATCGCAATAAAACCTGTTTGAGTTAATAGAGCACATTATTCAGCCTTGTGAAATCACTCAAGCGAATGCCATTGTGGTCTTTTATAGTTACAAGTTCATATAGCACAAGACTTCTTAGCTTTTTTCCATATGAAGTTAAATGTCCGTTTTCATGTTCCCAGCATGTCATTTTCTGAAAGAGTGGTTGTTATTTTGACTTGTTTCAGTTTCATAAATCTGATTCAGTCTTAAAGAAACATTTATTCCTTCAAAAGAACCAATAAGCTCATGGTGTGATTCTGTGATAAAAGTCCTTTTCTGTCATTGCTGCTCTAGGCTTGATGTTTCTTTTCTCTTCCTAGTCCAGCTCAGCCAAGCATACTCTGTAATATAGTGAAGCCAAACCTTTTCTGTAGTTTAGAGAAGGCCAGCCTACACTGTAATCTAGAGAAGACTAGTCTTTAGTTAGTAGTAAAGCCAAGTTTAGTCTTATAGTTAAATAAACCAAGTCTAGTAAACCATGGGCTTAATCTGTTGTCAAGTGAAGTTCAGCCTTGTCTGTTACAACTCTGTAATAACCTCTAGTGTATTAAAAACCCAGTTTAATTTGTAGTCTGGTAAACCCGAGACTAGTGTAGTATAGCCAAGAACATTATTTAGTCTTGTAAAGTCCAACCTAAGTCTAACAAGTCCAGTTTTGTTTGTAACAAACTGTAGTGTTACCCATTCTGTAGTCTTGTAAACCCCATTAGTAGTGGCAAAACACAGCATAGTCTGTATTGTAATCTAACCCCCCCCCCCCCCAGCATTTTCTGAAGACTAGTAAAGCTCAGCCTATTCTGTAGTCAAGTGTAACAAATCTAGCCTCGATTGTGTCAAACTGTAGTAATACTATAGGTTACTTAGAACATAGTCTTAAAAACCCCTGCTTAGTCTGTAGTATGGTGAAGCCCATCTTTCTCTGTAATCTACAAAAGCCAAGACTAATCTGTAGTCAAGTGTAACAAGTCTAGCCTTGTTTGTAACAAACTGTAGTATTGTAAAACCCATGTTAGCTTATAGTCTATACAACAGAATAATCTATAGTCTGTACAACAGCATAATTAATCTGTAGTAGTAAAGCCCAATTTATTCTGTAGTCTAAGTAAAACCAATATCATTCTGTAGACTAGTAAAGCTTAACTCAGCACTGTTCGGCTACATGGCTCCAGAGGGGAGGAATGCATGCTACGCTGATGCTCAGGTCATGTGTTTTTAAATGAGTTGCAGCTTTTCTTTCTGTTTTCTCTCCTCTCATGTCTGAAGGTGGTTTGCTGAGTAGGCCGTGGTGTAGATGTGCCACGTTGCCGCAGCAGCTCTAACTTGCGCTGTGCATCGTTTTTGGCCAATTTACACCAAATCGACTATTTCTTTGCACTCCAGAATTAAAGTGCAGTTTAGTAGCAATTTTTCTCACTTGATTGATGGTGAATGTGCGAGATTGTGGATAAGGATGAGTTCAGACCACTGGTGGAGACGTGTTACGACCACTGGGCAGACGGAAATATTAAAAACACTGCTGATGTTTTTAGAAACGGTGGCGTTAACTGCTGTTATCGCACGCTTGGTTCCTCTGTTCATGAAATTGTGGTGTGTGTGTGTGAAACCGTGTAAAAGGCTGAGCTAATAGACCCTTGCTGTGATGGTGTGGCAGACAAGGTGTAGGAGCATTAATGGGAGGAGATTACACACGCACACACACACACACACACACACACACACACACACACACACACACACACACACACACACACACACACACACACACACACACACACACACACACACACACACAATTCAGGCTTGCTATTACAAACCTTTAGGCCCCTATTCTTCCTTCGTTGTGTGTAGCTCTTTGACATGTTTTGATGCCACATTGAGTATCAGCAAACCACATTTAACATTTCAAGAGCAATGATAGATGTCAGTTTTAGTGTTATACACAAACATTGGGGTCAAGCCAGATACCAAGCTAGACACCATAGTTTCCTGAGTTTAGTGGTACAGCAAATGATGGAAGAGCTGTATTTTGAATTCCTTTAAATTCCTCTTTCTGCAACAGCCCATGACTGGGAAAAGGCTATTCTTGTTCCTGAATGGCAGTGACAACTGAATTATAGTTCCCTGGAATAGCTCTGTGAAGAAATCAGATGACCATTTCAGAATAACAGTTAAGCCAGTAGAGTATTTTTATTTATTTATTTCCCCCTGCTCATACCACTATTGACAAATTGTTTGACTGTTTAGGCCTATACTTGACACTTACACAAAGGACACGTCACTATTTGACCCTGGGTCAAAGAGTGCATACTGGGCAACCCACCAGATCCAGTCCCTTTCCGCTGTACAAAAAACATCTGTTTGAAACAAAATCGAGATGCTTGAGGATATCAGAAGCAGATTGGCTTGTGAAATGAAGACCTCTGTGAGAAGCAGTCATTGGTGTGGCTGACAATGTAGATGTATGTGAAAACAAAGGTTCTTGGTTCTCGATTTGAGATGATGCTGTTAATTTACTTGATACAAAAATAGCACAAATGCAGCTAATACATGCTAGTCCTCGTATTGCTATAAAGATTAATGACACATAAGAGTGTCCTGTCCACTATAAAGAAAAGGAAACATTTTTATTTATTAAAAAAAAATGTAAATTTAAAAATGTAATAAAAAATTAAAGCTGCAAGCAGCATTTGTCGGTGTTCAAGCTTTTAAGGCCTTTAAGCATTTAAGACAAAGTTTTATTTAGCAAGCATTTAACCACTGACATCATAGATGGAAAAGACTACGTTTTAGCATGATTTACCATGATATACCACATTTTAGTGTGATTTTTAATAAATCATGGTAAATCATACCATGTTCCAGTATGATTTACCATGAATCTAGCATGATTTACTATAGTTTACCATGATATACCAAGTTCTAGTATGATTCAGCATGATTTACTCTGCTCTATTATGGTTTACAACAATTGAACACATTCTAGTATGATTTAATATGATTCTAGCATGATTTACCATAGTTTACCATGATTTATCTTAGTTTACCTTGATTTACCATGTTATAAGATGATTTACCATGATATACCACATTCCAGAATGATTTATCAGGAATCTAGCATGATTTACCTTATTTACTGTGATTTACCATGTTTATAGCGTTATTTACCATGATTTACCACGTTGCTAGCAATTATGTGAAGCATCAGAACAAATGAAGTGATAAACTCTGACAAAATATGATTGTGTTATAATAGTAATTGTTATATAAGGTCTAAATATATGAATGCAAAAGCACATGTGAAAAGACTAAGTAGAATGTCCAGCAGAGGGCAGTAGAAGACCACTTATTGGCTCACTTTCATTTTGAACTACTTGGTTTCACCAGTATTCTGCATTAAAGCAAAACATTTTTTTTCATGTTAACTCCATGATGCATGTTTACACACACACATTTGGGATATGTTATTTTGAAAATCTCTTTTAATGCTGTATAATAAGCATTTCAGGATTCCCATTTCTCTATGTGACACAATTGTCAATAGTAATACTCCAATAGATGAATTTTGACAAAATGTGATTGTAAATGTTAAAATAATTATTTTATATAAGTCACTTATATAACAATATTAGGGAGTAATATGATTAAATGACAGCAGGGGGCAGTATAATACCACTTATTGGCTTAATATACCATGTTATTCATATCATTTTCATCTTTTTTAACTGTTAAAGAGGCAAATTTTGTCCGATCTATCTGAAATTTGTCATGCTTCTTTATCATGTTATTTCACATGTTCTGACCTGTTTTTAAGAAGATCTGAGCATTCATTGAAGAGATATAGGCTTTCGGGGACACTTGGTCAAGGCTATATATTGAAGTGACCCTATTATAGCCATCCAAATGCAGAAGATCAACTTTTTCTGATAATCATTGATCTAGAGAGTCCAGATAATTATTCTGCACTGGTTTTGAACATTATGATATGAACATTATTTGATCATAGATGGAAAACACAATTTACAGCCAATACAGACAATTTACCATAGGAAATATATGGTTTTTAACTGTTTTTAACTGTTATAGCGCCATCTATAGTCCGATCTCCATATAATTTTGCATGCTTGTTAATGATGTTATTTCACATATGCCCACCAATTTTCGTGAAGTTCTGAGTTTTTTTTAAAGATTTATAGGCTTATGAGTGGATTTTGCCACACCCATTTTCTAAATGACCCTCTTATAGCCACCCAAATGCAAAAATTACACTTTTTTTCGATAATTATTGATCTAGACAGTCCAGAGAATTGTCCTAGACTGGTCTGGTTCTGATCGGGCGAAAAACCAGGGACTAGTTCGCAAAGGTATGTTTTTTACATATTCGTGAATATTTAATGAACGGTTTAATTGACAGCAGTGGTTCTTGAGGCAAAGTTGTTCAGCATGAGGAGATCTATCAAATGATATGCATATTGTGACGATATTTGTAACACCACGTGAGTACAGAGGGCGTAAAACTCATTAGCGCCAACTAGTGGCAGATTTCTTTCAAAATTCTTACAGACCTCTAGGGCCATGAGTTGAACATGCCCACTGAGTTTCGTTCCGATTGGCCATCGATAACCTTGTGCTAAATTTAATTGGCCGATGGCGGCCATGTTTTTTGAGATACGACAATATCCTTTTACACATACATGGGGCCTTGGGCCAAAACACTGCATACCAATTTTCAAGTCAATCGGACAAATGGCCAGCTGTTTATCTGTTTTTTCGGTTTTATAGCGCCACCATGTGGCCAATCGACGCGTTTTTTTTTACCGTGACCTCAGATTGACGTCCGACACATGTGTACCAAGTTTGGTGAAGAAATCTCCTTTACTTCTCGAGTTATAGCCATTTTAGTTAAATAGGCTCCTCCCACAACGTTCATTTGGCGCCCCCTAGCGACTCCGATTTAAAAATTCATTTTTTTTTCGATCATTATTCATCTTCAGAATCCAGAGAACATTTCTGCACTGGTTTGGTTCCGATCGGGTGAAAAACCAGGGACTAGTTCGCAAAAGTAGGTTTTTGACAAAATTCAAAATGGCGGAAAATTTTCCCTACCGGAAATAAAATCGGAGATATACGTTTTGTTCTTCAGGAGTCCAGCTTTCCAATGATATAAGACACTTGAGGCTGGGACATACGGTCTAGGAGATATGACCAGTTTCGCGTATTTGCTGCTATAGCGCCACCTATGGGCCAATCGGGCTCATATTTTGATAACCTCTCCTCGATTTTTGTACTACCTATTGGCAAAGTTTCAAGTCTCTAGGACTTACGGTTTGGGCTGCACGATGCGTTTTACAGGAGAATAATAATAATAAAAATCGGTACAATTACAATAGGTTTTCAGCACTTCGTGCTTGAACACCTAAATATTCAAGTAAAATTAAATACTACCTTGCACATTGAATACTACGTACATTCAAACACCTTTATCATTACCTTCAATTAAAACATTTATATATATATATATATATATATATTTTTTAGTAGGGATTTTTTGTTTATTAAGTTTTTTGGGGAGTCGCATCACATGCTATTTTATAATCTGAACTGCCTTTTCATAAAAAGGTTAAATTATTTTGATACATTTATTGACCTTGACACAGTCAAGAGGGTCTGCAGTGGACCTATCTATGACATCATGACTTTGTTCGTCGCACCACATGATTTGGATGTGGCATACAATTTTCTTTTTCAAATGATAAAACTTAATACTGCTTAGTGCTTACCTACTTATTTAAATCTTACTACATTTTAAGCATCTCATTATTTTAATGAGATTTTCTTCATTATTAAGTCAGGACAATTCTACCACTATTTGAATATGTACTTGTAACTTTACTAGTTACTTGAAAAACGTAGTGCGTACTTGTAATGCGGTACCCCCAACACGGTGTATGAATTGCAATGTTCATTTATTTTTAAAAATAAAATGAATAGACAATTGACCCATATACACACCATTGTTTGGATGAAGATAAATTCAGTTCTCTTTCAGGTTTGAACTAATTAAACACTTGAGAGTTTGAGCACACCCATGCCTCGTGGACCACACAGGGTGGAGTTTACTGCCTGTCTGGAGTATTAGACTGCACCGTAATAACACACACTCTCATCGTTCCCATTCACAAACACTACAGCGGTATCAGACTCAGATATCATGAAGAAAACGCGATCTAGATCTGCATCACCCTTCTTCCTCTTCACAATATTTGTTTATTGAGCGAAAACATCTGGTGCCTCTGTGAAACCTGGATGTTAATCAGCTCGCTTTCCCCACTGAATTGGATAATTGCGATCCAGACGGCCTCTTTTGGCCCAAGTTCAACTGTGTTTGCACTGTTTTTGTCTGGCTTGGGGAGATGAAAGTGCGACATGTTATAAAGTGACACCAGACAGGAGCCAAGCACGTGCCCCGCAGACGACGCTCCCATGATTCCAGCTTTGTTCTTCAAAGTAGGCGGCACTGGCATCTGGGTTGAGACTAGAAGGCATGCGGTGAGAGGAAGTAAAAAATAGATTGTGATACATCAAAAATATGCTAGTTGCCACAATTCTTTTTGCTTTGTCAGTTTGGGGCAGTGGGAATGGAGGGGGAGGGTGTTAACCTACGCTAGACATGCCGTCATCAAATAGTTGCAAATCTGAGAACAATGCAGGCCAGGTCACGGCTAATCCCACTATGTACAGTGGACCTGGAATCATTCTGCTCAGCAGCATAACTGTTTTCAACATTGATAATAATAAGAATGTTTCTTGAGCTCCAAATCAGCATATTAGAATGATTTCTGAAGGATCATGTGACACTGAAGACCGGTGTAATGATTCAGAAAATCAGCCTTGCCATCACAGTAATACATTTTGATCAAAATAAAAGCAGCCTTGGTGAGCAAATCCATTTTTAGTAGTGTTTATCATAGACAGGTCAAATAAATTCAGCAATACAGTAAGTATTTATGTGCCGTGTTAATGTGGATGCTTTTAGATCAAGCCTATTCACAGTCTGCAAAGGCATTAGTTTAAAAAACCTTGTGTAATACAGGGTAAGTGTGTTAAATCTTTGCTTTGGGCCAAGTGTGGCTTAACCGGGGCCAGACGGCAGATTAGGGCCTAGCTCTGGTCAGCCGTTTTGGGCTGATGACCGGTTGTGGTTGGGCTGTTTTTTGAGTGGTGGTAAGCAAGGCTTCCACACATGTGATTTTGGTGAATATGGCTGAGGTTGTCAAAGAATGGTTTCTAGCTGAACAGGAAGACATTATGATTTCTAAGAATAAAGTGTCTAAGTGTGTGTTTCTTGCATCCCTGTTTTGTGGATAAGCTTAATTAAACCGAGAAATTGAGCAACAACCTAACACACAGGCTCAGATCATTATTTTTATTCAATATTTTATAGGATAAATTAATTCATTTTCCAAATACCATTAATTCATTCATAAATATCAGTATGTTTTTGAGTCATGACATTTTAAAAGGCTTATTGACCTTGAAACACAGTCATGAGGGTCTGAAAGGGTCGTCTCTGTGATATGAATGCATGTTTTTTGTTTTTATTCTGCATGTTGCTTACGTCACATGACATGACATTTTAATTTTCCTTTAAAATATTTTTCAAAATTTGCCAAGGTTTTGTTTGGAAATAAACCACACACATATGAAAGCGCTATAAATGCCTCATTCTATTCTATTCTAATCTTGTATTAATATAATTATTCAAATTATAACTTTTTAATAATAAATTATTCCAGGACAGTTTTTTTTTACTTAAATTTGTTTTATTCACAAAATGAAACCATGCATATCATAGAAAAGCTGTATGGAAGTCACTGTATGAAATGCATATTTAATGTATGTTTTTAGAATATATTAATACATCCGGATAAAAGAATAAGAAATAACGGCATTGGCCCATATCTAAATATACAACTGCATAATCAAATGTTTCAGTAGTTTTAAAGTTGACTTCAAGTATGGTCTTTACTTTCCTTATTTGACCCAATACTCCATTGATTTGAGGGTTGGTTCAACTTCTGCCAGTTTGAGACATGGCAGCATCTGTCAGGAGAAAGTTCCTCCCATTTGGCCCATGGTGTGACTCTTCCCTGGTGTCCCATAAATCAGGGTCACTGCTGCCTGACGGGGTGATAAGCTCTGAAACCCAGTGCTCTCCCGCCAGCGTGGGGAATATAAAGTGACACTGTCACCCCAGCGATGGCCTGGCACCTTCAGAGATGCTGCTCTCCAGACTGGAGCGGGACAGATGGTGCCTGACGTCATTGACTTGAAGGTCCCTATTTTACAGTGCTGGGATGGTCATCAAACCTTCGGTTTTGTAATGTTTTGGCAGTGTGTGGGGTGTCTGTTATACATTAGTTAGCGGAAATAAAGCAAGTGAAAGATGGGAGAGTGCCTCCTGGCCCTGTTCAGAAAGTTGGTGTGTGGGCGTCAGCACGGGATACAGACGCCAGGACACCACTAGTACAATGAATGTCTCATTTCTGTGGCAGATGCCGTGTTACCCATTATCACCTTAGTGATATCCAAGATGACGTTGTGACACTCTTGATCCTTTTGAAGCAGAGAGAAGAAAAAAGAATGCAATGAAGCACATAGTCTATTTACATTACAGAGGTCATATTCGGCTCCACTTAAAATTTTAGTCAAGATTTCTTGGACCTAATTAAATTCTGTTTTACAGTATAATTTTCAACAAGCCTCTCTGACCTTTTGTGCTTAATAGTAAATGTCAGAAACACAATCCATAATATAGTACAAGTGTGTTACATTTGAAGTCTTGCCACATGTGGCGCTATAGCAATTTACTTTGTCATTTGACCCTTTAAGTCCAAAGTATACTTTTTTTTTTAAATGTACGCATGCACCAGTGTATGCGTACATCCAATCGCATAGCCTTTCAAAGGATACCCTGGCATTCACATCAAGAATATACAGTGAAAACCAACACAAACATTGGCTCACATCAATCTCTTTTCCATCACACTGAGGAAAAACCTGGCCAACCAATACATTTGGTGCTCTTGATCACATGACCAGATTCGCTGCTGTTACATAAAATGACGACTTGATGACCCTCACAAACAAACTATTTTGCTAAGCAATAGTAAATGGCAAAAAACATGTATGCTAAACACTGTTTGACTTCCTTTTCTATAATAAGCTGATGTCAAAAATGGAAATTTGTGCAGCACTTTGTATCCACCTTATTTTTAATGCAAGAGCAAGCATGGCCATTTGTACCTTGAATGTGCGAGGCTTCCGGTGTCATTCACTTCCAATTATTTTACCTTTGCAAAAACAGTCTTTATATTGCAAATATAAATATCATATTATTTTAAAATCAACATTATAGACACAATGGGTTGTAGTTTTACAGTTTACGGCACTCTGTTATTTACCTATTGTGGCTAATGAATCGGATGTCTCACAGCGGCCCTGTTTACACCTGGTATCAAGATGCGTTTTGGTCGACCGTATCACAAGTGGATGACACTAAATACATGCTTGAGCTTGTCCACTTTCGACCACTATTTATGAAGTAGTCATAAACTCATTGTCTCATAAACTCATAACAAAAGACCGCCTATTATTCGCCTACAAGTGTGCTAGCCAGACGGGATTTAAACTTTGTCGGATGAAGACCCAAATTTGGTTTGAAGACGAAAAACGTACCAAGCACAATGTTCTCACAATTCCTGATTTCTAACACACACTCACAGCGTTTGCCATGGTCTTGCAGCCATCAGAGCAAAACGAGAGTATTTTCTGCTTTTTAAAAGTGCCATCGACTGTCAGAGAGTGAATTTGCATTTTCATTCTTTATGCATCGATCTGAACAGACCAGCTGTGTGTGAAAATTGGGGTATGTAAATCGGAATTGGCATATGTAAATGTGGGCGGTCGCTTGTTAATTTCCCACACAGCGCCTCCCAGTCATGTGGCTTGGATAATTTCATAAATGTACAGCCCTTACAATGGACTGTTTGCGGTTTCAAATGAAGTGAGGTATTTCCGCAGATGAGAGTGAGCGTGTGGCAGGTCTGTAATTCATTTCACACTGTCAGAAACACTAACACAACATCTTGTCGGTCCCTGCATGCTTATTTAACACTCAAACACTTTTACAGGGGAGCCTGTCAGAATGTGTTTCAACGTAATGAAAGTACCGCACAAATGTTGACTGAGGTAAACACGTCATATTTGGCGTGCCCCTCTTCGTTTCAAAGTTGACTGATGAAGTTTGATGGACACTTAGCCTGTTCAGTTCTAGTCTCACGTTGCTAGACCTTCAGACTGATGGCTAAATCGCAGCTTTCATTGGCCAAGGACCACCCAAGAGTACGTCTGATCCACATGTAAAGCAACCGATCACGGTTCGTTTTTGTTTCGCGTCATATTTAGGGGTGTTAAAATGAAGTGTCGATGTCTCTATTATAACAGACCGGCGTAATAAATGATTCATTCAAAAACGTTGCAAGTTTATGGCAACAATGGCTTTGCAAACTTCACATGTTTTTGAAAATCCAGCATTTAGTTGATCCTGATAAGGATTCTTTGTCAAAGTTGTAAACATGACTGCTTTCTTCTTCCATGAGGGGGTTTGGCACCATGACGGCTTTGTTTCCAGGCGTGTTCCCAGAAATCCTATAGAATTCAACCAATCAGATGATGACTTTGAAACTCCTGAAGTGTTTCCCATTTTGTGTGCCTTATGCATAAGATGTTCAGCCAATGGTCAATGAGTGTGATGTCTGAAGCTGAGACTAGTTCAGTTCTGCCCTCTGCATTCTTTCAAGGACCCCGTTTAGTGCCTCACCAATTTAAATGAAAGCCGATGAAGATTAATGTTGAAAGATGTAGATTAAAAAATGCCACCGTGTTGTTATAACAGCACTTCAGTGAGCTTAGAACCTCTGTAACCCCTTATATGCTCTTCATGAGCAGTGGGAAGAGATTCATGCCTTCGGATATTCCCTTCAAGATTCATTTGAAGGTGTAGCTGAAGAAATATAGTGTCAGATCTCCTTCCGAGATGTGCGTTCATTAAAATACTGTCTCAGTTTGTCCTGGGCTGAGTGCCTCACTTACAGATAAAGATAAAGGCTAGTAAAATGAGATTAAGTGAAGGAGAAAAGGGCCTGTAGAGATTAATATAAATGGAGGCCGATGGTGGTTTCAGATTACAGAGATACTTGATCAGTCTGTCAGATTTTACGGCACATCACTCTCATGCACCTCTTTCTGCACATAAAAGGGAAATGCACAGTCTGTAAGGCAGTATAAAAGTCTAGATCTGTAAGGCGTGGGAAATGTACAGGTTTTTTTATTGATTTGTTTGTACTATTAAAAAGGAGGATTAATTTTAAATGAACTGCTGGAATACAGTATTTCCTTTGAAACCATCCTTCATTTCATAGTACACTTACCAAAGTACCATGACATTGCCATCTGCTACATTATTGTACCATAGTACCACCAAAGTACTTTTTTAATGCGGACATTATGTGCATACAGTGGATATAAAAAGTCTGTTTTTTTAATATATTTTAAAATGCAATTTATTCCTGTGATGGCAAAGCTGAATTTTCAGCCTTATTACTCAAGTCTTCAGTGTCACATATGCTGATTTGTTGCGTAAGAAACATTTATGATGTTGAAAACATGTAGAATCATAGAATTTTTATAATTCTATACATAGAAATGTTGAAAAACAGCATTTATTTTAAATTGCATAAATCTTTTGAAACATTATGAATGTTTTTACCGTCACTTTTGATTAATTCAATGCAATAATAATTGTGTGTGTACTGTGTATTTTTTGTGTTTATTCGAGTATCAAGCTGATAGAGATTAGCAGCATTCTAATGTCAGAATCTGACATATCTCCTGGGTTTTGGAGCAGAGCACTCACATATTGTGAACCACGAAGAGACAGGTGGTTGATACTTAACTAGTCACTGGGATTAGTACCTAATACAAGTAATCCACTTATGAATGCTCTTATGAAGTCCTGTTTCTCCAACAATTCTCATGTCACTTCAATAAAAGGCAGTTGTATAGTAGATCTTTGTGTGTGAAACAAAGACACACTGTGAAGTGAAATTTGAATGAGTTTTCCCCCCCGTCCCAATGGGACACTGAGGTCTAATGCCTGAAATGTGCATCCCTCTTTGACTCGAGTCAAGTTCAAGTGTTGGTCACATCTCGTCCACTCCTTCAATAACGCTATTGATATTTATGAAAAATATAATTGTTTTTGTGCTGAAATGTAATCCTAAATATAAACCGATATAAAAGACTTAAAAGGCTGATGCTTTTCTTTGGTTACTAAAGCGGTAGTAGTAGTTTCATGAAATAATGTGGTGACATTCTTTCTATTTTTACTTGAGAATTTGATTTATTAATAACTGTACTGTTTTCTCAGTAAGCTTTCAATTTTGCTTTGTCAGGCGTCTTGGTTTTGGTGGTTCACGGTTCGGCTCACTCGCGAGTAAAAGCATTGTCATTTTACCTACCGCTCTGAAACTGAACACTCCAGCCAGCCGCTAGACGAGCATCTGGAAAGCTTTCCTGTGATATATTTGGAAAATAAATATTACACAGCATTTTTAATAAAAGCAGGATTTACAGTGGAGGCTCCTGTGAACGGGGCCAAACAACAGTTGGTGTAGGGATGGTGTTTCATTAGATTTGTCTGGCTTTATTAGCTGCGTAGAGGTATTGAGAGGTGAAGGAAGAGGATGTGTGATCGTCCGACCACAAACGTGTACAAAAGGTACAATAGAGGAACTATTATTTTGATATGCTATTTCCCTTTTAAACGCTTTATGCAGATTTTCAATTGATATCACATTTTTTAAGGTAATATACCAATCTGACATTTTACTGTGGTACTGAATGGTGACCAGTAGGGCTGCACGATTTGGGGGGAAATCTAAATCTAAAATGGAAATATAACTTCAATTTTGAATTGAAATTTAATGTACTGTAACTGTACAATAATTTACACTTTACTTAGATTTAGGCTTTAAAAGTATGTTAGCTTGTTTCTAAACCCTGGATAAACAGAATCATGGGTCATCGTGCTTCACATTTCATACTCATAATTTAACCAGGATTAAAAATGAATCCTCCTGGTTATTCATAAGCTATCATTTAACACGGTGCTAACCCCACTTCTAAATGTACAAGTGTGAAACGGTCATTTACAAGGTGTTAAAAGCAGAGTTAAGAATGACGATAACCTGGGGTTAATTGCAGTGCAAAAATCCCTATAGAGAGCTTGTGAATCACAATCGAATTGATTCGTGTACTGTAACTGTACAATAATAATAACACTCTGGCTCAGATTTAGGCTTTAAAGTATGTAAGTTTCTTGCTTATGCTTGACACTCTTTTTGAGTGTTATATTGGTTTGTGTGTGTGTGTGTGTGTGTGTGTGTGTGTGTGTGTGTGTGTGTGTGTGTGTGTGTGTGTGTGTGTGTGTGTGTGTGTGTGTGTGTGTGTGTGTGTGTGTGTGTGTGTGTGTGTGTGCGTGTGCGTGTGCGTGTGCGTGTGCGTGTGCGTGTGCGTGTGCGTGTGCGTGTGCGTGTGTGTGTTATTGCGTCCTATGGTGCTTCTGGGGAGTTTTCTTTTGTGGATGTGTACAGGTTCAGCTGTGCAGGCCTGCATGCAGACTTCCGCTAGTCCTGCTGAGCAGGGATTGTTTTAGAGTATTTTTAGGAGCTTGCTTTTGAATAATGAATCACCTTCAGACTGAAGACAGCAGGGACTGCACCCCCATCCCCCCCCCTCTGTGTACACACACACACTCACAAGGGTGTGTACAGTATGTGTGAGATTTATATTCGAGTGTGACAAAGATAATTAAGGGTTTTTGATAAAGGTGTGTGGTACAGTAATGCCGATGTTAATGTGCATCTGTATTACTGCCCTAAAGGCTTTGGGATACACATATTACATCTTTCTCTCTCTCTTTATTTCTGTGTCTGTGTTTAGGCCCTGGATGTGGACCGCAGTGTCCTTTACAAGATGAAGAAGTCAGTTAAGGCCATTTACGCCTCCGGTCTGGGTAAGTGATCTCAGCCACTTCACTGCCTCGGCTCTCTGTCATACATCATCTCAGCCTGTCTCGTGATGGGGCCGCGGTCTGATTGGATTACAGTCAGGAAATCTCTGGAGCACATCTGCTCATCCATCTGATACAAGGAATGTACGCCGCTTTATCTATAGGTGACACTTTTGATACATGATATGTTTTTATAATGCCAAAAAGCAGAGTTTGTTCTTTAGAATAGAACGGAGTATAGGTGGTAGTGTGTTTGATTTCCATTGTCAGAGATGTTCAGTTTCTCAAAGGGTTTTTCAAGTACAAAGTGATATTTGAGGAGAAGAGTCCTGATAATGTAGGGACAGGAAGACAGGAGGATGGTCAACTAGGCTAGTTTTCTAAAAAGAGACTTTTTTTGTTGGTGATGTCTCAACTCAACTTACCTGAATTCATCAAGATTATTTTTTAAGTTTATAAATAGTATAATGTATAATAGTAATATTTTGTTTTGCTGCTACATAAATTTTTTTTTTTATTTTTTATATATTTTAGGTATTATCAGCTAGAATTTTGAGATCGCAATAGTCGTAAATGACTAATCTTTTCAGAATTAAGAAGTAGGAAATTACTAGTCATCCAATTTTTTTATATCAGCTATGCATTCCATTCATTTTGTCAATTGGTATTTTTTGTCTTGGCGTGAAGAAATACAGAGCTGAGTATCATCAGCGTAACAGTAAAAGCTAATGCCATGCTTCCTGATATCTCCCAAGGGTAGCATGTACTGTAAAGGAAGAAAAGCAATGGTCCTAGTACTGAGCTTTGAGTTACTACATGCTGAACTTGTGATTGATATACAAAATCAATTGTGATTTTAGGCCAATGAAATTTCACTATGGCTGGAGATA
Organism: Phoxinus phoxinus; assembly: GCF_949152265.1. Taxonomy (NCBI): domain Eukaryota; kingdom Metazoa; phylum Chordata; class Actinopteri; order Cypriniformes; family Leuciscidae; genus Phoxinus; species Phoxinus phoxinus. The sequence continues at coordinate 27,150,160 of NC_136888.1, forward strand.
TTTCATATAATACTCAACAAATGATTGCTGTGAACTAAAACTCATTAACATGAGCCAAAAATGATCGCTTGCCACATTACCGAGTCGCGTCTGCTTGGGACACCGCATGTAGCTGACAGGCTGTTATCTTCTTGCTGACCCACCGGAGAAGACAGCTTCCTTGAATTGCTCTCTTCCTGGAATATAATTAGGGTTTTTGAGTGTTTCCGAGTGATGCTTGATTGAATGGCCCCAGTTATCAGCGTGTACTAAAGGGCTGTTCTTTGTACTGGCTGCCGGTACTGAGGTTGAGCAGCTCTCCATTGTGCCGCCTGTCTCTGCCTATGACAACACAGATCATTCACACGCTGAATTTGTTTCAACTGCACAAGGAGGCCCAGACGAGAACGCAGGGGCAAGCTCTGCTGATCGACACTTTTCTATGAACACTGCTGGCTCTGTTCAGGCGGGACAGCTGTCTCCCACACCCCAGGGGACAGCTGTGCCAGGACACTCCCTTCATGTCTATCTATCCCGTGCATGCTGATGGGATTCCCAGAACCGTGGCTCTGTTATTGTTTTTTGTATCCGGGAATCGGTGCTTTTGTGCCATTCTATTCTGGCAGGCTGAATTTGATTTGATTACGCAAATTCACATTTGATGTAGTACCGTTGAAACTAATTTGCAAGCCTCATCCCTTTTTCCTTATTTGCATTTTACTGATCTAAACACACCTGACTATTTAATATCCGTACCATATTTGCATATCATACAAAAGTAATGCTAATAATAATAGGGATGCTAAGGAAAGCAGTACAATTGCTATTGCTCATATTTTCATTTTTATTCAAGTATGTTTAGACAAATACAAATCAATAAAAATTATATTAAAATGCTAAAAACTAAAATCAGTTGTTTTTAATGCTGCAAGTGTGTTTAGGAATCACAATAATTTCCTAAAACAAATGTTCTGTTCTAATTTGTCTAAATAAAATATAACAATGAAACCTAAAGTGGAACAATATACCACAACATTATAATATAAAAATAAATATATTTTGTTTAAATAAAAAATAAAACCCTAAAACCAGTTATTTTAAATGCAGCAAGTGAACTTTATAATGCACAGTACAAAAATGGTATTTGATGATGACCATGATAATTTAAATGTAAAAATAGGTCAAATTAAAATAAATATCGCCTGAAAACCAATATGCTACCAACATATTGTTCACATGGCAATTTCTCAGAACACCCTAGCTACAGTACACCCCAATAACCAGCTAGAACAATCTAGCTACTGTATAGCAAAAACCTAACCTAGAAATCTAGACATAATAAATCATTTATTTTTTACTAAAATGTACTATCTTGATGTAGGTCTGGCTTGCCAGGCTAGCAAAAAACCACTCAGCTTAGCAAAAAAAAAAAAAAAAAAACTCCCTTCTAAATCAATTAAAAGTGGTTATTCATTAGAGAGACCATATTTCATAATCCTTCATAAGAATGTGATGTTCTTCCGCGGTAAGTAATAAATCAGAGACTCTCTGCTCACAGGCTGGTGACCCATGGTGAGTTTGATTAATTTCTCTGCTCTTAACGCATTCTGTTATCAGTGACGAACAGGACATCTGCTCTTAGCTGGCTTTAGAAAGGCCAGATAGCCTGGGATGTAAGTCTCTCAGTGTTGATGTGGGAGAGACAAATCTCCTCATCAGAGCGCTCTGAACTGCTAGGTCACATGCAGAGGTGCAGAAATAGGTCTAATTCACACCTGGAGAGAACAGCGATTGTGTTAAAATCACTGCTGGAGTCTGGAATTCACTGCTGAGATTTTGAATCCTCTTGAAATGAATCATGTATATTATCATTGTCTAAGAAGATGCTACAATGATCACAGGGTGACAAAACGCCACCTTGGAATTATAAGGTTCTATCTGCATTCTGACTGGTTTTGAGATATTGAGCTTTAAAGTTTTTGCATTCCATTCGACTGTGTAGAAAGAACCTTTTTATTTTCTAAATAAAAAGTTCCAAAATGTACACAACTTAAAAAACAACATCACATAATGTAAAGTGGTCACAGAATAAGAATATGTGAATAACTACATTTTTACAAAAATGTCAGATAGAACCTTAAAATTCCAAGGGGACGGAAAGTGTTAATGTGCATACCAATTATTATTATAATAATATAATATAAAAGTAATATTAGGTCAATAATATTATAAAATAAATATATAAACTTATATGCTTGAGCTGTGGCATTCTCGATGTGGTGATATGAAGCATCTTTTAGCGTTTCTGTGGTGTTATGTTTTGTAAAGGGAAGGAATTATGGATTATTCAAAGGAAACTTTGCAAAAATGTGTCCAGCAGGATGTAGTTTTCTCACAACACAAAACATCCCCATGGTCCATTTGAAAGAAAGAAGCACAGGCTGTTACAGTCTTGAAGTCACAGTGTTTACATCATAGTTTATGTTTATTCAGTCTCTTCGACTATCTCATTTACCAAAAGCCTTTTATTGAATAAGCTGCCAGTGTGTCTTCAGCAAGGTGAAAGAGATCAACTCTCACTCCTGAGTGTTCTCACTTCAGCCCAAGAAACCAGCACCTCTGTCTAAGAGTACTGGATTATTTATGCATGACGATCGTAGTCTATCGCAGACAGCGAGCTGAAGGCGGCCCAGAAAGGATGAGAGAAAGTGAACGAGGAAGAGAGAGAGAGCGAGTGTGAGAGAGAGAGTGAGAGACGCGGACAGAACTGGAGCATCTTTCCCGTATCTGGTTGGAGCCTGAGGCCTGCTGGAGGGTTTTTGCCAATAATGAAACCTTGAGCTGGCATCAGGTGTCACTCACAGTAACAATTGTAGTGATGTCACTAGAGTAGGACTGTTATCCCCATTGGTGTGTAGAGGATCATTTAGAGCAAGGCCTGAATGAAAACCTCCACTAAATCACAACTAACAAGGTTTCTAAAGCATTCTGAGTGTTTTTATACTAGTTGCTAGGGTGTTGCTAAACTAACAAAATAACTGACTACCCAAATTTGCCAGACGAAAGTTGATTTATAATTAGTCACTATAGATTGAAATGTTTTTCAACGGCTCTGGTAGTTCCTATTGTGAAGTAGGAGCTAAATTAGTTGCTAGTTCCTGCAGTGCAAACACGCCAAAATCCGGATACTTCCGCCAATAGTTCTAGGAACTATAAAAAGGTTCCTCTGGTGCGAAAGCCCCTATATTTGGGTGCAGGGATTTAGTTCCTGAATCAATCAGGGTTTTTGAATGAATCAGTTGAGTGATTCAAATGACTCATTCATAAAGATAGCCTACTTATCGCAAAGTACTGGTGTAAACAAGCTGCAGATAAGGTCACTGAAAATCTCTTGACAGTCTGTCTGGAACATAAAAACACAGACAAGCGGAGTAATACACTGAAAATTCCCAGTGCTTTTGAACTAAATATTAGCACTCTTGGAACCATCCATCCATCCATCTTCTTCCGCTTATCCGGGGCCGGGTCGCGGGGGCAGCAGTCTAAGCAGAGATGCCCAGACTTCCCTTTCCCTAGCCACTTCCTCTAGCTCTTCCGGGGGGACACCGAGGCGTTCCCAGGCCAGCCGAGAGACATAGTCTCTCCAGCGTGTCCTAGGTCTTCCCCGGGGTCTCCTCCCGGTGGGACATGCCCGGAACACCTTCCCGGGAAGGCGTCCAGGAGGCATCCGGAACAGATGCCCGAGCCACCTCAGCTGACCCCTCTCGATGTGGAGGAGCAGCGGCTCTACTCTGAGCTCCTCCCGAGTGGCCGAGCTCCTCACCCTATCTCTAAGGGATCGCCCAGCCACCCTGCGGAGAAAGCTCATTTCGGCCGCCTGTATCCGGGATCTTGTCCTTTCGGTCATGACCCAAAGCTCATGACCATAGGTGAGAGTAGGAACGTAGATTGACCGGTAAATCGAGAGCTTCGCCTTGCGGCTCAGCTCTTTCTTCACCACGACAGACCGGTACATCGTCCGCATTACTGCGGAAGCTGCACCGATCCGTCTGTCAATCTCCCGTTCCATCCTTCCCTCACTCGTGAACAAGACCCCAAGATACTTGAACTCCTCCACTTGAGGCAGGAACTCTCCACCAACCTGAAGTAGGCAAGCCACCTTTTTCCGACTGAGGACCATGGCCTCGGATTTGGAGGTGCTGATTCTCATCCCAGCCGCTTCACACTCGGCTGCAAACCGTCCCAGTGCATGCTGAAGGTCCTGGTCTGATGGGGCCAACACGACAACATCATCCGCAAAGAGCAGAGACGAAATCGTGTTGTTCCCAAACCAGACACCCTCCGGCCCCTGGCTGCGCCTAGAAATTCTGTCCATAAAAATTATGAACAGAACCGGCGACAAAGGGCAGCCCTGCCGGAGTCCAACATGCACCGGGAAGAAGTCTGACTTACTGCCGGCAATGCGAACCAAGCTCCTGCTTCGGTCGTACAGGGACCGGACAGCCCTTAGCAAAGGACCCCGGACCCCATACTCCCGGAGCACCCTCCACAGGCCGCCACGAGGGACACAGTCGAATGCCTTCTCCAAATCCACAAAGCACATGTGGATTGGTTGGGCAAACTCCCATGAACCCTCCAGCACCCTGTAGAGGGTATAGAGTTGGTCCAGTGTTCCACGGCCCGGACGAAAACCGCACTGTTCCTCCTGAATCCGAGGTTCTACTATCGGCCGTATTCTCCTCTCCAGTACCCTGGCATAGACTTTCCCAGGGAGGCTGAGAAGTGTGATCCCCCTATAGTTGGAACACACCCTCCGGTCCCCCTTCTTAAAAAGAGGGACCACCACCCCGGTCTGCCATCCCAGAGGCACTGTCCCCGACCGCCACGCGATGCTGCAGAGGCGTGTCAGCCAAGACAGCCCCACAACATCCAGAGACTTGAGGTACTCAGGGCGGATCTCATCCACCCCCGGTGCCTTGCCACCGAGGAGTTTTTTGACTACCCCGGTGACTTCAGCTTGGGTGATGGACGAGTCCACCTCTGAGACCTCAGCCTCTGCTTCCTCCATGGAAGACGTGACGGCGGGATTGAGGAGATCCTCGAAGTATTCCTTCCACCGTCCGACAACATCCCCAGTTGAGGTCAACAGCTGCCCACCTCCACTGTAAACAGCGTTGGTAGGGCACTGCTTCCCTCTCCTGAGTCGCCGGACGGTTTGCCAGAATCTCTTCGAGGCCAGCCGATAGTCCTTTTCCATGGCCTCACCGAACTCCTCCCAGGCCCGAGTTTTTGCCTCCACAACCACCCGGGCTGCAGTTCGCTTGGCCTGCCGGTACCCGTCAGCTGCTTCAGGAGTCCCACAAGCCAACCAGGCTCGATAGGACTCCTTCTTCAGCTTGACGGCATCCTTTACTTCCGGTGTCCACCACCGGGTTCGGGGATTGCCGCCTCGACAGGCACCGGAGACCTTACGGCCACAGCTCCGAGCGGCCGCTTCGACAATGGAGGTGGAGAACATGGTCCACTCGGACTCAATATCTCCAGCCTCCCTCGGGATCCGGTCGAAGCTCCGCCGGAGGTGGGAGTTGAAGATCTCTCTGACAGGAGACTCGGCCAAACGTTCCCAGCAGACCCTTACAGTACGCTTGGGTCTGCCGAGTCTGTCCAGCTTCCTCTTCCGCCATCGGATCCAACTCACCACCAGGTGGTGATCAGTTGACAGCTCCGCCCCTCTCTTTACCCGAGTGTCCAAGACATACGGCCGCAGATCAGATGAAACGACCACAAAGTCGATCATCGACCTACGGCCTAGGGTGTCCTGGTGCCACGTGTACTGATGGACACCCTTATGCTTGAACATGGTGTTCGTTATGGACAAACTGTAACTAGCACAGAAGTCCAATAACTGAACACCGCTCGGGTTCAGATCAGGGGGGCCGTTCATCCCAATCACGCCCCTCCAGGTAACACTGTCGTTGCCCACGTGGGCGTTGAAGTCCCCCAGTAGAACGACGGAGTCTCCAGTCGGAGCACTTTCCAGCACCCCTCCCAGAGACTCCAAGAAGGCCGGGTACTCTGCACTGCCGTTTGGCCCGTAGGCACACACGACAGTGAGAGACCTATCCCCAACCCGTAGGCGCAGGGAAACGACCCTCTCGTTCACCGGGGTAAACTCCAACACATGGCGGCTGAGTTGGGGGGCTATGAGCAAACCCACACCAGCCCGCCGCCTCTCACCATGGGCAACTCCAGAGTGGTGAAGAGTCCATCCTCTCTCAAGGAGTGTGGTTCCAGAGCCTAAGCTGTGCGTAGAGGTGATTCCAACTATCTCTAGTTGGAACCTCTCAACCTCACGCACAATCTCAGGCTCCTTCCCCGCCAGCGAGGTGACGTTCCACGTCCCTAGAGCTAGTTTCCAAGTCCAGGGATCGGGTTGTCGAGGCCCCCGCCTTCGACTGCCGCCCGATCCTCTATGCACCGGCCCCTTACGGCCCCTCCTGCAGGTGGTGAGCCCACGGGAAGGCGGCCCCACGTCGCTCCTTCGGGCTGAGCCCGGCCGGACCCCGTGGGGGGAGGCCCGGCCACCAGGCGCTCGCATACGAGCCCCAACCCCGGGCCTGGCTCCAGGGTGGGGCCCCGGCTGCGCCATACCGGGCGACGTCACGGTCCTCGATTTAATTTTCTTCATAAAGGGCTTTTTGAACTACTCTTAGTCTGACCCGTCGCCTAGGACCTGTTTGCCTTGGGAGACCCTACCAGGGGCATATAGCCCCGGACAACATAGCTCCTAGGGTCACTCTTGGAACACTTAATAAAATGTAAGGACTGGAACTAACTGTATTATTGTATTGTGTTAATTATATTTGTATCATCAAAAAGCTTTTAGATAAACTCTAGGAGTAGATTGTGACTTATGATGGGGGATTTTTCTAAGGCTTTAAACCAGGTGCAATATACACACGTGTATACATGACTCAAGCATTACCCGAGTTAACCAACCCCCTTCCGCTCACAGGCTCAATTGTGTCTGTGGTTACAGAGCTGACTGTCTAAAACCACATGATAAGCTCAGTGAGTACCAGAAACCGTCAGAAAAGTCAATATGCATCAATATTTGTGTAATGCTGTTTCAGAAATTGAACACCCAAGTGATTGCCCTAACTGGTATACCTTTGTGTGACTGATTTTGAAGGTGACCCTGAAAATGGCTAATGTAGCAGTCATTCTGTTCCCCCAAAAGCTCATTCAGACAGCCGCAGCACGGAAAGCTGCCTGCTAGGTTTGAGTTACCGCAAGGAAGGACACAGCTTGGATCCAAAGTTTTGTCATTGCAGACGAGCGGAAGATGTGCAGAGCTCATATGTCGCTTTAAAAACAAAAGCCAGATCCGAAACGCACAGTCGGCCACTGCGGCAGAAAACAAGATGGGATGTTTAAAGTCCAAACACAGCCTGTGTTGATGCTGTACACACACCGCCGGGTCTGGAGATTTATTGTCATAACATTAGCGGCGGGCATCAGCTGTATGTGAAGAGCCCTACTGTGAATGTCAAGCCGTGTGGTGATCACAAGCTCTGCTGTAATATTTAGACCCCCACATGCCTTTTTTTTGTGAAAGACTTGAACCGGGTAAAGTATCTGGGTGTGTTGAAAGTCTAGAAAACATTCTTTAGTGAAAAATATTTGTAGAATGCAATGGGACTGGCATTATCATTGGGAAATTGGTATATGAAGTCAGGAAAGTCTGCAGGCCTGTAATGAGATGTGATGAGTCACTGATGCAGCTGGTGGTTTGAAGGAACGGGTCTTTACAGCTCATAATCAGACACTCTCCCACTGCTCTCATTCCTCTCTGTTGTCACGGTGGGCTGGAGAAGGACAGAGGCGACTTCAATTTTTTAAGTTGCATGGGGGTCTCAGAATCTGTCATAACTCGACAAAGGATAATCAATATCTTATATTTACTAATAATGATTTAGAATTTTTAACAGGCACTCTCATCCAGACTGATTAGAATTGCCTTAGCCTGTTGTTCCTAAAGATTGTTCACTGATCGGAAGGAAACTTCTCCATTAATGTTTGTAGACAACATGGCATATAGGCGAAGGGAAAACGCATTTACAGTAATCCAATGATATTCCCTCTGGTAACTGGGTTATTTGCTAGACGGTGATGTGTTTGTGCTTCAGGTTTGTAATCCCTTTGAGGGAAAGTAAAAACCCACACTGTTAAAACTGTTACTTGAATCTAACTCAATAAAATTAAGACAACATTTTCCAACTACTTTTTGTAAGTTTATTGAACTAACTGATATTTTGAGTAAGGACAACTTAATATTTTCGAATTAATAAAAAAACATATTATTAAGTAGCATTTTAAGAAAAAGCCAATAAATTAAGTACAATCAAAGTAAAAAAACAGATCTGCATTTTATACAGACTTAATTAAATTAGGTAAAATTTAAATGAAAAAATACTTGTTAATGTCTTCGGTTTTATTAGTTTTAACCAATTTGCTCTTGGTTTTGAAAGTGTAAACCCAAATAATTAGTACAGATTGTTAATTTTCAACATTTATTAACAGTACCAATTAGCTGCACAATGTAAACAATCAGTAACATCTGAATCAGCCAATAAAGTGCTTCAGTGTTTTTACGGTGTACATATTAAAGCAGTTTAATATTTCTAAACAGTTGAAATTAGCTGGACAGTATAAAGTAACATCTGTACTCATGCATTAAAACAATCATGAACTGCTGTTTTGTAAAACACCTTCACAGTACAGTGTGTACATATTTTAAATATAATAATATATAAACATTTTAACACTAACTTACTTTACAGGTCACAAGCATGAGCATCTGACCTACAGTACAACTTAGCATTATACAATAACATGACACCTTCACATAGTTTGTTATTTAGAAACATTTTTACTCAAACATTCCACTGATCCCACCATTTTTTTGGGGCTAATTAGCTTGTCAACAAGGTAGCAACATTTTGGCCCAAAGAAATTGAAGAAATGGAACAACAATGTTCTACTAGTGGTCACAACAACAATAGATGCCTGCTTTGAAGAGCAATTGTGTGAGGGGCAGATACTGGACGAAGAGGAAACATTCTGGTGCGCAGATGTCAAGCACCTTTGTTCGCACATGGTTGCATGCTATCAAATGCATACTTTAAAAGACTATACATTCTCTAAGCCAGTGTTTCCCAACTTTTTTTTCAGTCAAGGCACCCTTTGAAAATGAAAAAAAAAAATGTGTGGCACCCTACACTAGTGTTGCCACGATACTACTTTGATACTGAAATGTATCGATTTTCAATACCACAGGAATTACAAATCTCACCTAAATGTTTTCTCACTCAGTGTATTTGTGTTTTTATATTGGGATAATTTTGTTATAATTGCACAAGATAGCTTGTTTTTAATGTATTTTATAATGTAATCATTTCACAGTTAATCTCCAAATTAATGTAGAAATAACATAAAGACAACAAAAAGTATATTTAAATAATTGTTGAAGGCCAGTATCACTGATACCAATACTGCTACCAATGTCTTCGATTATTTATTTATTTTAATAAAAAAAAATAACTATCACTATTCAACACTACAGTATTAATAATTGAAAGCTATCCATTTTAACATTTATAAGGCTCCAAAAAATATAACTTTTATAACAACTAATTATCCTTATTAAAGCTAGTTTAAAGCTAGTATGCAGTTTTTTTATACAGCTTTTCAGTTCCTGACTACATTAGATATCAAGCTAATAGGAATCTGGACTCTCTGCATTTGAACTGGAGTTAGCCGTTTTTACTAATGCATATACTGCACATTTGTGGTCTCGCTTGTATTTATCAAGTTTATTTATTGAAGCAGGTGTAGCCATTCATCCAACTGAATAGGCAATAGACATACAGCATAAACCGATGCCCTATCCCTGCTTTCCCAGTCAGGTATAAGAAACTGTGGTTTCAATATTGAATGGAATCTCCTCCGCATATGACCTTCAGATATCCATTATCCTTACTAGCCTGTATCTAATTACCATGCCTGTTGTTGTGACCTGGGCAGTGCTCCAAGTCTACTCCAGCACATGAGCGCTAGGATCTGCTAGAGTGCATCTCCAGGTCTTCCTTTTGTGTTTTCGTGATGTGATGTCGCCACATGGCCCCAGTTCTGGACTAGCTTTAGGGTGATAGCGGACCACCGCCTCACTTCCTGTCCCATTGTGTCCTTCCTATCGAGATACGATAGGTCACCTAAAGAGAAAGCTCTCAAGCTAACTATGGCAGACTGCACTAAAACAAATCGGTTATGAATAAATTATTCATAAGCAGGCATTGACTATGTAATACTACTATGTGGCTATTCTTGGCGACGGCCTCTGTTTGAGGAAATTGCGCTGGATAACTTTGACTACTTGTGGGAAGACGTTCACCCACGAGGGAGTCTCGAAAAAAGCTCCAGGTGTTGATTACAAACACGTTGGCACGCTGACTAGCATCCCGACATTTTATGACATGTCTGTACTTGTAAATTACACATTTTCCCTGCAGACAAACTATGGGGAGTTTGTAACATCACTGCATGAGTGAATTACATGCTTGCTTGTTTTTATCTTCTGTGCTTTGCCCCTGGAGAGGATGACAACTGGGAGTTTGATGGAATTAAGAGGAAGTTCTGGGTTTTTGTATTTGTTTAAGTTTCCATCAGCCTCTATCAGGGTAATTTTGTCTTTCCATATGATAATAATGAACAGAGTGTGGACAAGACTCCTTAAAACAATAAATAGACTATATTATGTGTTGGTGGTTGGACAAAGTAGATGTGAATAGGTGGACTGTAACTGATAATGCTGGAATACAAGATGCCACAATCTGGAGGAAAGAAAGCAACAGTAGGAAAGAACAAAATGAGGGGAAGAAAAGCACGATATTGCAACTGCAAAGAATATTATTCTTACGTGTGTGTGTAGACCTTAAGGATTAGTTCATTTTCAAATAAAAATTTCCTGATAATTTACTCACCCCCATGTCATCCAAGATTTCCATGTCTTTCTTTCTTCAGTCGAAAAGAAATTAAGGTTTTTGAGGAAAACATTCCAGGATTTTTCTCCATCTAATGGACTTCAATGGCAACCAACCATTCAAATGTTCAAAGAAGGTTCAAATGTCTGTCTCAATGCAGCTTCAAAGTCTCTACACGATCCCAGCCGAGAAATCGATTTATAACGATCGGCCATTTTCTAAAGATAAATAAAAATGATATACTTTTAAACCACAAATTCCCGTCGTGTGCCATCTCTGAGATGCGCCATGCATTGCGTCATCACGTTGGAAAGGTCACGCGTAACGTCATCTATCTTTTTTGATCTAAGTTATTTGTCTGTGTACTCCGGTTCAAAAAGATAGTGTAGGGTGAAAAACTCCATCTCATTTTCAACTTCAAAATCATCTGGCATCTTTGTTTAAATTATTATATTATATATATATATATATATATATATATATATATATATATATATATATATATATATATATATATATATATATATATATTTTTTTTTTTTAATGACCGATCGTTTCACTAGATAAGACCCTTATTTCTCAGCTGGGATCGTGTAGAGACTTTGAAGCTGCATTGAGACAGACATTTGAACCTTCTTTGAACATTTGAATGGTTGGTTGCCATATAAGTCCATTATATGGAGAAAAATCCTGGAATGTTTAATTCCTTTATTTCTTTTCGACTGAAGAAATAAAGACATGGACATCTTGGATGGCATGGGGGTGAGTAAATTATCAGGACATTTTTATTTGAAAGTGAACTAATCCTTTAATAAACTTGTTGTTTCATTATTCCATTATTCCATGTCTACATAGAATCTAGTGGCTGTTTTTAATTTAAAGAAATCAGACACATTTTAAAACGCTTATGGGTTATTTAAGTTTTGATGTAGACAATATTGACTTTCTGTTTGTAGCTCATGTGGAGAACGAGGAGCAGTACACTCAAGCGTTGGAGAAGTTTGGAGAGAATTGTGTGTACAGAGATGATCCTGACCTGGGATCAGCATTCCTGAAGTTCTCAGTCTTCACCAAGGAACTCACAGCCCTATTCAAGAACCTGGTGAGGACACTTATTTGGCGTTTATGTGATTTTTATGTAGAGCAAATGGGTTTCAAACATCTTACCTTTCAGCTGTTAATGTGCTTGGACCTCTGGGCCCAAAAGCTGATCTTGAGTCATTGGTCTACAGGGTGGATCAACTTTCATGAAGGTGTTTTAGCAATTACTGGTATTTTTACCTCAAATAAGTTGAGCTTAACATTTGTCAGTCATCCTGTAATTTATGATTTGGAATATTTTCTTGATATATTTTGCAAACCTAATGAATTATTCCTCTAACGATGTGTTTGTATAAATACTACTCAAACCCTTTAATTTTTCTCCCGCTGCAATTGACTGTTTTGTTTCCTCGCCGTCTTGTGTCTTTATCTCTGATTGCCATAATAAGAAAGACATTTACACAGCTGGGAAGACAGATATATGTCTAATGCGGTGCTTTCGCTCTCTAGTTTCAGAACATGAATAACATCATTACCTTCCCATTGGACAGTCTGCTGAAGGGAGATCTGAAAGGGGTTAAAGGGGTAAGTTCATTACTTTAAGTCTATAAATGCTTTTTCTCTGCTTCTTGGCAGTTTATCAGCAGCATATTGATCAGTGCTTGTCTCAAGGTGTTTTAGGCACATGCTAGTCAGCCAATACACAGTGGATGGATAATATTCCTTGGCATGCAGATCTTGAGTTTCATGCGTAATCACATTACTTTTTGCAAGAATTTACACCATAATTCCCTTAGTTTACTTTTTGTGCATCTTTTTTATGTTACGTTTTGTCAGAAATTGACAACTCCGTCATTGGAAGTCTCTGCTGTTGTTCTTTTTTGGTCATTTTATTAGCAATGCAACTTTTCCAACGTTGTTGGTTGAATTTGGCGGAAAGTCTAATACCAGTCTTAGCCCCCTGTATGTCTGTTTATGCTCACATGAACACGCTTGAGCGAAAGACAGCTGGTAGCAGCTCTATAGTGAACTGATTCTCAGAATGTTCTTTTAGGCGCCTCAGTTTATTAATGTCCACTGTGATCTCCTGACCTTCTCTGCACCATGTGACACTGTCTTGTTAGCTCTAGGGGTGAATCTGATGTGATTTACTCCTAATGAGGCGCTTCACTCAGCTCCCTGTCTCGTTTCCCTGGAGACCCCCCCCCCCCCCCCCCCCCTCTCTCTCTCTCTCTCTCTCTCTCTCTCTCTCTCTCTCTCTCTCTTTGAAAAGACATTCTGCTTGGGTGATGTGATTCCTTAAGTGTATGTGCAGTATGTGTAATGTGTAGTAAAAATGAAAGGACAGTTAATGGTTAACTGAATCAGTGAGACCCCTATAGACTTTAATAGTGACTTATTGTAATGTGTTACACAGTGACCTAAGCATTTCTCTCCATCTGAGGTAGCATTCACAACATCACTACCTCTCAGCAGTCAGCACTATTTCTCATACTGAACGCCAAGACGAAATGTTTTGATTAAAAAATTAGCTGTGATAAACATTTTAATTTGAATGTCTCTGTGCAAACTGATACCGAGTATACGTATGGCGTCAATACAACAGAACAGATATATTTTACGAAGATATGTTTTTATCTGTTTTCCATCGCACTGTGAAAAACTGGTCAACTAATAACATTCACGCTGTTGTTCACATGTCCTGAGCTGTTGCTGTTACATAAAAGTATGACTTGGTGGAACTCCACATTTTGTTAAATGACAATGACAATGTCTTGGGTATTTCTGCTTTTCTTATAAGCGCCACCTACTGTCAGAGACAAAATTAGCATTTTCATTCAGTCCTTTTGCTGTTTTTTTTCCGTATTGGTTTGAACAGAACTACGTATTTTCTTGCAGGCCTTTAAGGGTAAAGAGTTTGTTAATAAAAATGTTTACATATATAAATATATATATATATATATATATATATATATATATATATATATATATATATATATATATATATACATATACTTTTTTCCTTTCTTTTATATATATATATATATATATATATATATATATATATATATATAATTACATCATTGCTATTTGTAATATATTTAATAATATATATATATATATATATATATATATACATATACATATACTTTTTTTCCTTTCTTTTATATATATATATATATATATATATATATAATTACATCATTGCTATTTGTAATATATTTAATAATATAAAGTAAATGTATATCATTAAAAATATATACAATTGTATTATTTTTAAAATTTGTATTATGTTTATTAATACAAGACACTATAAAGTCACAATAACAAGAAATAGTCAAAAATAAATGTGAAATATAAAGTTGCAGTTACCTTTCTATTTTTCTACTCTAGCAAACTGACTGGATTAAAATGATTGGCTAAAATAAGTAAGTAGTTTGGCCTCAACTCATGCAGAAGCATCAGATTCTCATATAAATCCACCTCAGATGAAGATGTAATTCCTGCTTTGTGTCAGTTTCTTGTTGAGGTGATTGGGACAATACCGGCGGCTGCCTCGATTAACCTGCAGTTATGGAATGCTAATGGTGTCCGGAGGGTTTGCATCAGCATTGTGCTTGATTCTGAGCGCAGTAGGGGACTGCCGCTAATGGGTGGAGATTACAGGCCTTGTCTTGGGCCATCATTCCAGTCATTAACCGGAACTTGTGCCTCATTAACCCGTCAACAAATGGATCTTTGAAATGAAGAGTCTTTGGTGTCAGTACAAGGTCGTCTGTTTTGTTACCTGTCTTTGGATCCACAGTCTGTTAAATATTTGTAAATCAGAATTAATGCAAAGTGTTCACTGGATACATAATGTTAATGAATTCAACCTTGATGTAAATGTTGCGGTTTGTAATATGTCAGAAAGCTTGACCCCAACGTTCCCCGTTCCTGACCCTGAGTTGCATGTTTTCAGAATTGCTGAGGGAGGCGGAATTGCAATCCTCATAAAACAGGCGCACAGACAAGCTGACATCATGCCAAAACCCCTCAACTTGATGATGCGGCTGTCTTTTCCTCAGCCGCATCTATTGTCTTACAGTGTGTGTTTGTGAATGACACATCCTCTGTTCAGTCAGTCAGCGGACTTTGCTGGAGTAGACGGTTTTGTGGGCCTCAGATGGAGTGATGTCAGCGTTGAAGCCCGCTGAGCTGTGAAACCCACCCACTCAAGCTTTTTTAGACCCCTCTGGCTGATAGATGATGTGGTCTCAAAGTCCAGGTGATGGCATTGTGACTCAGCTTGTTAGAGACATGTTCCCTGGTGCTGTGTGGTGAGGAAGGATGATTTATAGTTCAGCTCAAAACGGTGTTTAATGTCACTGGCATTCAGAAATTTTCTATGTCCATGATTCTATGTCCATGAATTGGCTAAATTGCTGAAAGGTCATTCTCTGAATCCTGAAGTGGCCCTTTTGGTTATTGAGATCTTTCCTGTAATGAACCATGACGATCTCTCTAATTCAAACCTCAAGAATGGTCTTAAAAACAGCAGCAGACTAGACCCGCATCTAACCACCATTTTAGTATTCGATTAATCTGTAGATTATTTATTTTATTAATCAGTTATTTCACATCTTGCACCATGCTCCTCCTTCAAACAATGTGTTTAATATAAAAGTCTATATAATATGTGCTGTTATTGGGTGCAAAAGTCGATACAAATATAACCCTCTTCTAAAACAATGGCCATTAGGTGCACATGGTCCTCCAGAATGGTTCTGCAGTCGCTGGCAGTGGCGCACCCATCAAGCACAGTAGGGGATGCCCTGATATTGTAGCCCAGCAAATGAGCTAAAATAGCCAGCGAAATGCACACCAACAATTTCCTCTTTTGAACTCTCCCATTATGTTGTGTGTGGATTGCAATATTTCATGTACATCTGTGCTATTGCGCTGCTAATTCAACCTTCACATCCGCTCTTACTGATGGAATGTGACATCAGTGAAGATTGGCAACCAGGCCGTGCATATATAGGCATGAAACCTCCAACACTATTGGCCAGAGTTTCAGTGTCATTGTTCAACCCGTGTATAGACATAATTTATGTCATTTTAATTAAAAAATTGCCACATCATCACACCTCTGTTTGAATGGGCACGACACTTCCTGTCTCTTCTAATTCATATTATAATGATTAAAGTTTGGATGCGTGTTCTTGAACTCATTTTTCTTGTCAAACTCCTCTTACTGAGACACTTTGCTGGCACAGATGAGACTGTTTTCCGCACAACTCAAGCGGCGTGTAACATCTGTTATGGAAGCGCATTAGCGGAGTGCATAGGACTCGTAGGAAGTCCCTTTACAAACACAGCCTTCTGTTATTAGTGTAGAGCTGCTGCAGAACGCTCTGTTTGTACAAGCAGAGAATTTCCCTAAAGCTTTCAGATGATGTCATTACAAAAAGCAGCCACTGGCATTACATCAGGTACTTTCTTTATGAGCATGACATCATGCGTGATGATGCACAGAGTTTGGCAAATGACTGGTGATTTTATGCCACTATTCTGCTAATCTAAGTCTCAAGCGGCATTGCCATTTTTGTGCAAAACACAAGCTCCAATCTGATTGGCTGGCTGATGCATCCAGTCTAAACAATTTTGATCATTTGCGTTAATGTTCCTCAATGCATTCAACACAACCAATGGACTTGCATCGAATTGTATGGCAATGCTGAAGTCATATCATGATGTTCAGAGGAAAAAAACATTGCATA
>NC_136888.1:27167184-27286563 GCF_949152265.1 Phoxinus phoxinus
AACCCAGAGGAGAAGAAAAGTTTCGACCTCATCTCTCGTACGGTTACACCCGTCACAATTACTTCACACTCATGTTTATAAATCTCATTTGGGAGATCTGTAAAACGTAGTTAAAACCTGGCTGCTAAAGACCTAGCTGAGAATGTTGAGAGCAGTTGAGAATGTTTTTTTTTTTTAAGGCTACAGTGTAACTGTGTTGTTGTTATCTATGAGGAAATATTGGCTGAGGAAACAGTGACCCTGGCTGAGGGATTTTCTCCCATGTTCCTGTGCTTCCTTTAACATCTCATCTAACCACAGGAAACTAATGCCAGAGAGAAAAACAAGTTCAGTTTGATGTGTCGCTCCATGAGTGGGAGAGTTTGAGCTTATCTTGCCTGCCCATCCTCTTATGTTTTTTTTCCCAGTTTTCCTCATTCCAAATAGATTCTCTCAGTGTCACTCTTGTGAGGGAAATGCAAGCGTTTCTTCCTCAGTAGAAAAGTGCACACACACCCATACCAAAAATATAAACAAATGGTACAGAATGTAAATGTAAACAGTGCAAAAAAAGGTTCTTCAGATAGTGTATTCAAAACAGCAGAGCCTCTGAAATAACCCTATTAAATGAAATCTGTAACAGACCTTTATTCATTAGATTTTTTTTTTTTTAAACTATTAAAAAACGTTTTTGTTAATTGAATTAAAGCTGAATAAAATATAAGATAAATTATAAATATTAGATAAACTTAAACAACTAACTGAAATAAAATGTTAAGTTTAAGCAATAAAATGACAAACTGAATTGAAGCTATATATAAAAAAAAAAAAAAAAAAAACTAAACTTTAAAATGACTAAACCAAACTAAAATTGCAATCAAATCTGAAAATATAAAAATGAAAGCTAATTCAGAATATTAAAGGGGTCATGATATGTTTTTTTTTATTTTTTTATTATGTTCCCTTTGGTGCAATTATAGTATTACTATAGTTTTTTTTACAAAAAACTTTTAAAATTTAGTGATTTATGACCTTTTCCCACCCTGTTTCTCATCCTCTGATTCAAACAGTCTGTTTTGGGGGTGTTTCCCCTTTTAGAGTTCAGTGTTAACGCCCACTGTTATGATTGGCTAACGTCAGTGCCTATGCATCAATTATTAACGCCCCCAGCCAGAACATTTGCGGATTCAGCGTATTTAAAAAGTAGTTTAAAGTTTGAAATACATTACTTACAGTTTGTGTCGTCGTTGTTGAGCCCAGAATAGTCGGCACGGATTTATCTTTGAGCAACAGTTTTCTGGCAAAGCCAGCATCATTTTGGAATTTGTTCTCAAAACATTCATCCTTCAAATGTATAGAACAAATGCTTAAACTAACACTGCCGTGACTGAGACGTCCGCAAAAAATAAAGTGCATCCATTTTTCCCTGACGACTGGATCTTTTGCAGCGTATTCAAAGATGTTGTTTGTCCACAGCCAGGAACAGCACATCTGCGTGGCATTGTAATTTCCCTGTACTAGTGTTAATTTCGTCAGACGAGACGAGACGGAATATGTTCGTCAACGACTTTTTTTTCCATGACTAAGACGAGACGATGACGAGACTGCACTACTGTTCAAAAACGCTGACTAAGACTAAATTAACATGTATTATTGTTGACGAAAAACAACGAGACGAAAATGTTTTGCATAAAAAAAAAATAAGATAACTTCTCTCTTCATTTTCGTCTACAATCGTCTCTGCTTTTTCATCAGCTGTTACGCCTTTAAAATATTCCGAATGAGTTCGCGCTGTTGCTCAAGTAACGTTACGAAGCGATGGTGTAAAAAAAATAGCCTCCTGGAAGTTCCGGAAGTCTCCCGCATATTGATAGCGACTCACTGATGCCCGCGAATTAGTTAAACCTTAAGTTCTCTTTTGACTAAAACTAGACTAAAATGATGAGACTTTTAGTCGACTAAAACTAGACCAACAAAAAAAGATATGTGAATGACTAAATATGACTAAGACTAACAAGGACATTTGGCACAAGACTAAGACTAAATTAAAAATAGGTGACGAAATTAACACTACCCTGTACACAGACCCACTCGCTGTCTGTCGACTGAACACTTGTGAGGCGCGACAATGATACGAAATGAGCGTAGTTGTCTTGCGCTTTAAGCGTAGTTGTCTTGTGCTGGAGGCGGTCTATATGCAAACGCTGGTACGTCACTTCGTACTGTGACGTCACTTCGTACTGTGACGTCACTTCGTACTGTGACGTCACTTCGTACTGTGACGTCACTTCGTACTGTGACGTCACTTCTTACCATGGATCCAGAACGAGCTGTATTTAGAGCTTGATTAAATAAATGATTCGTTTATAATGGGGAGGAAGTCTTAAGCTATGAAACTTGCAGGACGTTTTAATGGTACAAAGACCTCTTATATACCAAAAGATCAAGGCAAATTTGGTTTCTCATGTCATGACCCCTTTAATAAAATAAATAATAAATGAATACTATAATGGTACATAAACAATACTAAAATCTATGGAAATTTCATAGGACAGAGTATGATTGTTATACAAGCCAGTTAAGTTGGATCAAATTTGCCAGGACAACGTACAATGTTTATTACAACAGTGCTGTCTATTTGTAGTGGTTCATGTAGGATATCACAACTTTTTGCGATATAAAATATAATAGCATTTGAGCCTTGTTGTAATTTTGGTACAAATCAGTGTGAAAAGTGATTGTTACTCAGAGTTGTACTCAAAATATAGGGCAGATCTTTTAGTCACTTTGTTTTCTCCAAGATCTATTTGTCCTTTGATCTAACAGTCTTTCTCTTTTTTTGTTCACTCTTAGATGACAGAACGTATCATTTCCAGGCAGAGGATGAGCCAGAGTGTCAAATGTAAGTGTGTTTGTGTGTGCTGTGCGTCCTGTCATGTCCTGAAACCTGTCATTACTATGCGTGTCTCTTCTCAGATGGATCTCGGTTCTGCAGAACAGCAAGGAGGAGGCGCTCAACAACGCCTTTAAGGGAGACCAGCATGTTGGCGAGAACAACATTGTGCAGGAGCTGACCAAGGCCATCCTGGGTGAGGTCAAGCGGATGGCGGGGAACGACGTCTGCTGTGACTGTGGAGCTCCCGGTGAGTAACCTGGACATCGACAGGAAGGAGGAAGTGGAGAGAGAGGGAGGGGGGGCTGTTTTGAATTGTCTCACAGGAAGAACAAAGCGGAAGTTGGTAGTAAAGGAACTCTGCTAAAATGATTGAATTTGCATATGCTGCTCTGGGTGGACCTGTCCGGAAAAAAAAGACCTGCGTAACAAAACAACCTGTCAAAAAAAAAAACAGAAAAAAGAAACCGCCACAATGAGGCTGAACTTCATCTATCTTTATTCTCACATTATTATTATTATTGTTTAATAATGAATGCAGCAATACAAATTATTATACAGTTTAATTAATGTATCACATATAATAATGTATTTCAATAATGCTAATAATAACATTTATTTATTTATTATATAATTTCATTGGTTTATTAAATATAATGTCATTTTAAAATGGTGATGATAATAATTGCAGCATTTATTTAATATTTGTTAAATATTACATTAATTAAATAATAATAATGAATACAACAATAAAATAATTATATAATTTAATACATTTATTAAATACAATAATCTAATACAATAATGATAACAAGGTATTCATTATTATTATTTTTTAATAATAATAATAAAGGGACCAAATAATAAGAAAAATATATATCATTAAATTAAATATGGTAGAATTTAAAATCTAATTAATATAATAATATTTGTTTAATAATAATAAATACAACAAAAATAATTGTTAATTGTCAAAAATAATTGTTATTATTATTATTAAATAATGTAACTGTATTTGTTTATTTCCCAAAAGTACCTCATTATATAAAATAAAATCAATTTATAAAATATAATAATGTAATATAACAATGATATCAACAACATTTGTTTATTATTCTAATTAATATAATAATGTTCATTTATTATTATCACAAATTTTTTTATTTTATACCTCTGGATATTGTGTGATCAAGAAATGTTGCAAGCTACAGTAGATTGAGATTTTAGAGTGTGTGTGTGCTTACTGCTCGCTCCAGCAATTTGCATAATTGATCAATGACCATAAAACTCCATTTGACATTCATTGTGGGAAATGAGGATTAGCCGTTTCATCTTTTAATTTCCATTTCGATGTTACACATTCTTGATTGACAGCTTCTGTTAAAGTATGTTTTCCTCTCTCATTCTCCCTCAGGTCCCACGTGGCTCTCCACCAACCTGGGCATCCTGACTTGTATCGAATGTTCAGGGATCCACCGGGAGTTGGGTGTGCACTACTCCAGAATCCAGTCTCTAACACTGGATGTTCTCAGCACCTCAGAGCTCTTGGTTAGTTCACAGATTCCCCAGCACTGCTGCTGGAAGCCTAATATTGGGTTTATGAATTTAGTTTGCGCTGGATTCTTTTAATTCAGCCGTCGTGCTTGAAATTTTTATAGGGTTTGCTTAAATCACTTGGGCTCTTTGGGAGTTATTCCACACGCATGATTTCAGCCCAAAGCTTTTTTTGGCCAGCAATTTAGGATCATTAAAGCAATTACACAAGACTGCAGAACTATTAGCCACAGTGAGAACGCCTCGGGTCTCTGATTGAGTGCCAAGAGACATTGTTTGGCTGATTGGGATATTATGAAGTAACAAAACAGATCAAATGGACCCTGAATAAATGCTTTTGTTGGTACTTTAGAGTTGCGAAGTGCAATTAGTTTTGTTTTGATTTCATGCGTGTGTTTGCATGCATGTGTGTGTTGTGGTGTTTAGCTGGCCAAGAACGTGGGGAATGCTGGATTTAATGAGATCATGGAAGCTTGTCTGACGGCAGAAGACGTGATCAAACCAAACCCGGCCAGTGACATGTAAGCCAAAGTTTCTCTTTGGGAATTTGTCATCACTGATGTTGTATTTTTATGCAAATTCATTCTTGTTTAATTTCCTTTCAATGCCTCAGGCAGGCGAGGAAAGACTTCATCATGGCCAAGTACACAGAGAAGCGCTTTGCTCGTAAGAAGTGTCCTGACGCGCTGTCGAAACTGCACACGCTCTGTGATGCCGTGAAGGCCCGGGATATTTTCTCTCTCATTCAGGTCTACGCTGAGGGGGTCGACCTAATGGAGCCGATTCCTCTGGCCAACGGCCATGT
The DNA here is from genome assembly GCF_949152265.1 of Phoxinus phoxinus. NCBI lineage: Eukaryota > Metazoa > Chordata > Actinopteri > Cypriniformes > Leuciscidae > Phoxinus > Phoxinus phoxinus. Next base: position 27,172,416 of record NC_136888.1, read on the forward strand.
GAGTCTGTTACTATCTTTCCTCGGATCAGTTATTTCCTTTACAATAATTGACCATGGTAATCATAGTTAATCAAAATTATATAAAATAATAATTAAATGTCATTTTTTTGGTGGAAGTGTGTGTGTGTGTGTTCAAAAGTTTACATCACCTTTCAGAACCTGCAAAATGTTAATTATTTTAACAAAATAAGAGAGATCATGCAAAGTATGTTATTCATTTTTATTCAGTGCTTTCATGAATAAGGTATTTTACATAAAATATGTTTACATATAGTCCACAAGACTAAAAATAGATTTATGTAAACACCTTTTATGTAAAATACCTTATTCATGAAAGCACTGAATAAAAATGAATAACATACTTTGTATGATCCCTCTTATTTTGTTAAAATAATTAACATTTAGCAGATTCTGCAAGGTGTGTGTAAACGTATGATCACGACTGTATGTGTGTGTATAGATAATGTGGATTTGAATGTTTATTTAATTTATACTTTGAAATAAAATTCAGCTGAAATTACTTCATTAATAAAAATAAAAAATGTACTTGTGTTTTGAATTTATATGTGTTCCCTTACTCATTTATTATTTGATTCCGATCCCTTACTCATTTAATATGAATTTACATTAGTAACCGTTACTGTGATATTTTGGAGGAAATTCATTGTAATTCTTTCAGTATTCAGTAATATTTTGCATTTAATTGCAGAAAATTTGTGTGCTTTTGAGTATAATAAATATTTAAGTTTTACATGAATCATCATTATTCATTAACCATTTCAGTCGTATCCGACTCTTGGTAATTCTCTCGCCATAAGCGAGATGTCCATGAATTTTCTTGCCGATGATTTTTCCGGGGTGGATCGCCAGGTCTTTTCCCAAACCTGCACAATATGTGACTTGGGACTCTCTCACACAGACGCATTCACACCTACTACGGACAATTTAGCGTCTCCAATTCTCGTATACTGCTTGTTTTTGGATTGGGGGAAACCGGAGAACCCGGAGGAACCCAGACACAGGGAGAACATGCAAAACTCCTTCACATGAATACATGTCATTAGATAAAACCGAACAGACCACATTTTCACGAAAGATTACATGTGTTCTGTAGAAGTACTCATGGTTAATTCACACATATGCCCACAATATCATGGTCTATTCAATCATGGGTGGCTCTTATGCACAAACCCAAGCTACTGTATAAATGTCATGTTGTTTGTTTGTTTGGTGTGGTAGGAACAAGGTGAGACAGCCCTTCATCTGGCCGTGAGACTGGTGGACAGAACCTCCCTTCACATCATAGACTTCCTCACCCAGAACAGGCAAGACTCAGACAGCCGAGCAGAGGCTGGAAAACACCTCTCCCGAGTTTATTTCCCTTCTTTGCTGACCAAGTGCTGACTGATGCTACCCAACAGCTGAATCTGAATGAACTGCTTTTTTGTCATTGATTTGACCAGAGCTGTTTTAAAGTGCTGGTTTTGAATGTAAAAGAGGCAATTATAGCTGTGCCTGGAATGGAAAATTGAGATTGAATGTTTTCTAAACAGGTAAAATTGTGTGTTTCTCCCCTCAGTTTAAACTTGGATAAGCAAACGGCTAAAGGAAGTACAGCGCTGCATTACTGCTGCCTGACGGACAACAGCGAGTGTCTCAAACTTCTGCTGAGAGGAAAGGCCTCTATAGACATCGGTATGCAGCAAATCAAATCTCCCGTAGTTCCTGTTGAAACGGGAAGTTTGGGTGTGACATATTGACGGGATCCCTTTCATGATGTCTTTAAGGATTCCCAGGGTCCTTGTTTTGTCTGGTGGCACTTTTCAGGATGTTGTTCTCACACCATGTTCTTATTTTGACTGCTGGGAAAAGTTAGCGAGGTGATTTTGTAATTCTGTTGTTGTTCTGTTATTGACTGATCTGTCCACCAAGAATGGGAAGAAAAGATAACAGGGAGTCATGTGTGGCCTAGCAGTTCTGCGTGTGTATGTACAGTATGTGTGTGGGTGAATCTGTGCCAGGGAATCTCCTCTCAGATCCCTGCCAGCGTCTTTTGTGAGCAAGCTGTCTGGATCGACTTGGCTTTGTCTTGTCTGTAAAGTCAAATTCAGCTCAGGAAGCCAAGAGTACAGAATGTGGTGGGAACCTGTGATACTTTCTAAAATGTATCAAACCAGCGTATCCTCCTCTTGAAATGTGTTTCTGTGTATGTTTAGCTAATGAGGCTGGCGAGACCCCGCTTGACATCGCCAGGCGACTCAAACACCTGCAGTGTGAGGAACTGGTGAGCTGTCATGTTGTACATATAAAGTTCTTGTAGTTTAATATGCGAGATAACTGGCCTAGATGTTGTTTACGGTATGCTCGTCTCTCTTTTAGCTGAACCAGGCACTTGCAGGGAAGTTCAATGCTCACGTGCATGTGGAGTACGAGTGGAGACTTCAGCATGAAGACCTGGACGAGAGTGATGAAGATCTGGATGAGAAGGTGAGGAAAAACTCCTTAAGGAGAAGCATTTTGGTTTTTGCTTGACTAATATAGTTGTGTATAGGTGTAGATATTTAGTAATGGCCAATGGCTAATTTAGTGGGTGTAGATATTTAGTCATATTTAAAAAAAATAATCAAGGCATGTTTTCAACGCTGTTTTAACTAAATGAACACTAGAAATAATTATATTGGATTATTTTTAATTCCTTATTGATTCTGCATTTCAAAGCGCATATTTGGCTAATATCCAAATATTAAATTGATCAAATAATAAGTGCTTTGTTAATCATCTCAATAGTTAAAATGCTGATTCATTTTTGTTTTGTTTGCAAAATTTGTTTGTTGAATATACAATGTTTACCCAGTCCCACTTATGACCTTTGACCTTTGTGTCTATAGTCCAGTCCTCACCGGCGGGACGAGAGGCCCATCAGCTGCTACACACCGGGCAGTAACTCCCTTCAGCCCAGTCCGGCCAGCCTGGCACGAGACGCTCGAGACATGGTCAAAGACAAGCAGCGGTTCGTGCCCAACCTGGTCAACAACGAGACGTATGGAACCATTATCAACACCAACTCACCGGTCTCCCTGTCCACCTCTGCTCCACCTCTACCACCCCGAAATTTAGGTACTTTACACTTCACTCAGATTATAAAAGAAAAAACAGTGATTGAGAGAAGAAAAAGAGCCTTTTGCCTTTAGAACTGCCTTGATTCTTTGTGGCATAGATTCAACAAGGTGCTGGAAACATTCCTGAGATTTTGATATTGATATGATGACATCACGCAGTTGCGCTGCAGATTTGTGAGTTGCACGTCCATGATGCGAATCTCCCGTTCCACCACATCCCAAAGGTGCTCTATTGGACTGAGATCTGGTGACTGTGGAGGCCATTTGAGTATAATGAACTAATTTTCTTGTTCAAGAAACCAGTTTGAGATGATTTGAGTTTGAGCCAAATTCTGAATCAGACCAGGTGCTTTTTTCTATTATCCCATTTTGTGAGTTTCCTTAGTTTGTACCTTGTACCTCAGTTTCCTGTTCTCAGCTGGCAGGAGTGGCACCTGGTGTGTGTTCAGCTGCTGTAGTCCTTCTGCTTCAAGGTTCGGTGTGTTCAGAGATGCTCTTCTGCAGACCTCGCTTGTAACGAGTGGTTATTTGAATTGCTGTTGCCTTTCTATCAGCTGAACCAGTCTGGTCATTCTCCTCTGACCTCTGGCATCAACAAGGCATTTTCACCCACAGAACTGCTGCTCACTGGATATGTTCTCTTTTTCTGACCATTCTCTCTAAACCTTAGAGATGGTTGTGCGTGAAAATCCCAGTAGATCAGCTTCTGAAATACTCAGACCAGCCCAAACAACAACCATGCCACGTTTAAAGTCACTTAAATCAAGTTTCTTCCCCATTCTGACACTCAGTTCGAACTTCAGCAGATCGTCTTGACCGTGTCTAAATGCATTGAGTTGCTGGATTAGATATGTTGAACAGGTATACCTAATAATGTGGCCGGTGAGTATGTATATAAAATGTCTAGCATACATTTGAACTTCAACTACTTTAAAAAAAAATCATAGCTGGATCCACTTTGTTAATATTTATAATTGTAAATGACAAATATACTAAACATACACAAAAAGCAAACATGCAGAAAAAGCTACGAGTCTAATTCTAATTCTAATTCTAACACTAATTCTGTTTGATCACATTCAGGCCACAACTGGCTCCTGTATTTTTAGCCTCACAAATGTCAGGTCTTAAAATGGCAGAAATCTCTTTGACCTGTTCTTGAATTCTCACCCTCACCCAGTTACACTGCAGAGCTCCATAGCAACGGCCGTGTGAAGATTCTGACCTATATGTGCGTTCCCAAAGTCTCTGGACAGGGAGGCGTTATGAGCTCAGACGCTGGGCTTCTTTCAAACGCTTTCAGAAATTTTCAGAAGGACTTACAGGTCTGTTAAGATGCCATAAGGGAGATGCCAGTAAACCGGAGATTGGTGGAATTTGTCTGTTAGAGTTTCACTTGGATAAAAAAAAGACACTTCTTCACAATGAGCTGTATTCTTAAAGACATTAATGAACTTAGATGCATAATGGATCTCTGCAGGTCTGGAGCAGGACCAAAGTCCAGAAAAAGAGTTAACAAAAGCGCTGTCCTCTCTTTTCACCTCACATTTCATCTTTTTTCCGTCTTCTCTTCTCCTTCTCACAGTACAGCCGTCTGGTCTTGCTGGAATGGCTCAGGGATCGCCCGGTTGGAAGCCTGGCTCCCTAGATCTGACCGGCAGGCAGAGATCTTCCTCCGACCCCCCCAACATGCACCCCCCAGCGCCCCCCTTACGGGTCACATCCACTTCCCGTGAGTTGGCTGTACATGAATGAGTGGATGCACTTTTGCTCGAGGCCGAGCGGCGAGTGCTTTGTGTTAAGATTTAGATTTGAGTCAGATTGTTCTTTGATTGATCCTGGATCTGCTTGTTATGATGGCGGTGTCTAAACGTATGAATATGAATTAGGTTATGCTGTGTTTGTGAGTTGTGTTTGTCTTATCACATAGCCTAATTGATATTCATGAACCAATACCAGGTATCAGGCTTCAAAAAATCTGGATTTTGTTTGAATACTAACCAACAACCAGTCATCCAGTCATCTCCTCCCTTCCTCTTTCATCTTCATCTCCAAAAATGTATTTTAGGTAAACGGATTTATACAGTACAAAGAACACAAAAAAATGTATGATGTTGGAAAATAATGTATTTTCTGTTAACCAAATGCTTTTTAATCTTCGCTATTGCTTCAATGCAAACAAACAAGCATAGTTATTTGTTGCGTAGTGACGTGTATGTTCAAGTAAGCCAGATATGCGCAGATTCTGCGGAATACGCTGTATTTATCACGATGACTCACGAGTTGAGTATTTGCGCTAAATCTGCAGATTTCGTTTACACGAACTTCCCCAGCAAAGTGAGTAAACGTAATAAGTAACCAGCCAAATTGACTAGTGATTTGAAAGCGTTATCCGCCACAGTTGATTTTACCCGCCACAGGTGTTATTTTCAAACCTGTGTGTGTATATCATATAATATATATATAATTTTTTTTATATATATAATTTTTGTCTGTACAGGCCATAAAGGGAAAACTAGATATATTTGGAAATTTAGGAATTGTAGTTTCCTTGCCAATAAGACAAAATATTATTATTATTAGTATATTATTTTAAATTTATACTTTTCTTATTTGCAAACAGGCAACAAAATAAAACATAAACATTCTTAACCTTTAAAAACAACACAAAGACAAACGTAAAAAAGACAAATAGTTATTAAAAAAAGTCAATATATATATATATATACATATTGTGGATTACAGAATGTAGAATTTTCTAATTAATCCTATAAACCTTACTATTAATAAGCAGTAATTCAGGAGTTTATTGAGGTCGTAGGTAATAATTGGACCCTAAACTAAAGTGTGACATATTTTTATATAAATATATACATCTTTATCCAGAAATCAAGGAAAACTGGAATGTCATGGAAATTCACGTGTGGGAACCCTGCTACCAAATATTGAAAATCCTGTGCTTTTTTGTTTTTATAGTAATTGTGAGCTGTTTATGTTTAACATAATTGCATCTATTTGATGGTCTCTGCAGTTCTTGTGCCCAGTGGTGCTCCCCCTCCTATGGCTAAAACTGCCAGTATGATGGAGGCCAAGAATATACAACCCAAACCTGGACACGGTCCTCCTGGTCAGAACATCAACCGGGCTACAAGGTCAGAATACTAAATAACCCATGACCACATGCACACACACACACCTCTACTCTGGCAGTCCTGCCCTATAGGACAACACAGACTCGTTATAGCTGCGGTTAGCCGCTAGTCCTTGAGTGGAACTTTCTCCAGTGTTTGGTGAGTCCGACTAAAAGGCGAGCGTGTCCTTATCTGGACGCAGAGGTGGAAAATGCCCATAGGGAGCTGCTGATTTACCAGGTCATTAATTCCTATTCAAGTCCTCATTCACGCACACAGTGCCAGAGGACGACACAAGTAGGGCACTCATCTGAGCATGACCTGAGTCTAAATATCGTTACTTTTAGTACTCTATATTACAAGAACTGAACACAATATTCACACATCTCTTCTTGTTGGTTGCAGCGCGGACAAAACCTTCAGTAAAAGCACACTGATGCGCTCGGGGTCCATCGAGAGACCAGGTAGATGTCAGAGAAACCATGTTAACTGTAAGTTGATTGTTTTAATAAAAGGCTTGCGGCCATTATTGTATTGAAAAGGCAATGCTACTAGTGATGTCATTTCCTGTTTTTGTTAAACAGCTAAAGAAGTTCCTGGAGGCCCCCAAAACACCATTGGTCAAACTCTGCCCGCTACCCACATGCCCAGGAAAACCTACCTGGTATGTTTAACCACAAGAGGAAGTTCCATATTTACATAACATATTTACTGTGTATGAGATACTAAGTGACGTGTTCTTGTGTTCCCAAACCTGATGGGTGTGTGGCAAGCAGAAGCCGAAGCGTGTGAAGGCCATGTATAACTGTGTGGCTGATAACCCAGACGAGCTGACGTTCTCTGAGGGAGAGGTCATCGTGGTGGATGGTGAGGAGGACCAGGAGTGGTGGGTGAGTATCCTGACTGCTGCACACTAGACGACTCGCTTTATATAGTAGCAGCTGTGTGTGAGAGAGAGAACCAGAGAAGAAAAGTGAGTTAACTGTATTTCCCTTTCTGTTACTGGCTCGGTGTTAATAAGTAAACTCACTGAGGGCCGCGGTCTGGTTCAGTGTCTCTTGCTGGAAAACAAGTAGCCGGTCTGTATTCAGCCAATCGCCTTCGTTTCCACTGGCTGTGTTTAGTCATTCATTCTCCATGGAGGCTCATCAATGGTACAGCCAAATCCCCAGATCTCTGTGTTCCTGTGTGACTTCAGTGGTATTTACATATGAATGTGCTTCAGTGGGTTCAAACTGCATTTCCACCTCACTTGTTGCTGTTGTTTTTTTCCTTATTTGAGTATTACACGTAGTATTTTTATTACTCAGATCAACACTACTGCTAATATAATTTGTGTAATAAAAGTCTCTATAGGCCAGTTTTTTTTTGGTTGTTGTTGTTCCATTTGTTTTGTGAAAAAGCAAAAACGTATAAAAATTAGGGCCGGGACTTTAACGCGTTAATTAAGATTAATTAATTACACCAAAAATAACGCGTTAATTTTTTAACGCATTTAAACGCGGAACGTTTCTCACTGGATGAGTTTAGGCGGTGAGTTTATAATTAGTCTATGTTCATAACTTGATAACTTCAGACAACAACAAACCACAGTGAACATGAACAAAGAAGCCGACGAGACCGCTTTGGTTGGCCCCGTGGATGGGACATTTTGTTATAAAAAACGAACGGATGGAAGCGTCGATAAGAGCATGATTGTGTGCAAGCTATGCAACAAGGAATTCGGAACGGCTATTGCTACACTTAATGGCAAAAATAGCACTGGTCTGCGGGACTTGGTTGAACAAAGATAAACAATATTTTGTTGCTTAAGCTTATGTATTCAGTCATTATTCAATGGTATACTAAAAATCCATGTGAAAAAAATTACTTCTCACTGTTCTCAGGTCAAATATTTATATGCGATTAAAATGCGATTAATTTCGATTAATTAATTACAAAGCCTCTAATTAATTAGATTAATTTTTTTAATCGAGTCCCGGCCCTAATAAAAATGTTAAAGTGAAAAAAATGAATCCAGTGTTATTTTAGTATTATTTATATACCATTATGGTAATTTTATTATTTCAGTAGTTTCATGTGCTTTTGTAATTTTTATTAAGTTTTTTTTAAAACTGTCTAGCTTTAATATTTATGAAATATATTTGTCTTTAGTTTTAATTTTAGTACTTCAACTTTTCAACATTTCTAATTTTCAATTAAGTTTTTTTTTGTTAAGTTTACATATTTCATCTAATATTGATCATTTTATTTCAGCCTTATTTCCATTAACAAAAATCATTTTAAATATTTTCAGTTAATAATTACAACACTGGTTACACACTTTCTCTTGATTGTTTTGTAGCTGGGCCACATTGAGGGAGAGCCAATGAGAAGAGGAGCGTTTCCGGTCACATTCGTGCAATTCATTATGGACTGAGGGGCAGAAGATCACGGACATCATCATCATCGCTATTCCCTTTGTCACTGAGCTTCCACTAATCCCTGCTCTCACCTGGCTTGAGCAGTCACTGGAATATAACAGCTTCCTGAGCTTCGGATTTTTATTTTGTTTTTAAGTTTGTGGCCTAGATATGTTGCAGAACGACAGTTTGTTGCAATAAATGCACTTTTGACTTAATTTATCATGACCACAATGCTGAGAAGAATGTCACCAAGATGAAGGTTTTAGTCCGAGATCATTCACATCCTCATTCCTCTTAGACACAATAAATAGCATAAGGTTTTGAAGTACAGTACACATCGCCTGTGAATATAGTCTTATTTGCCCACATTCCATGTCTGGCAAGGAAAGGCAGAAAGATAATCTGAGAATCACTGACTTTTGAGGACTCGGTTGGGAAAGATAGCTTCGTCAATGGTGCTAAGCAAGGAATATGCTACGAGAGCCGTCTGCCCTAGGAAGGGGAGCTCCGATGTCCCCATTTTCACACTACCTGCCCCAGTGCTGAGTGTATAAATAGGCATTCCACCGCTCACACCTGGGAAATATCTGAAGTGCACTGTGGATGAGAGATGGAGAAACACAGACATAAGAGCGCTTTTGTTCTGGCTAAGAGACTGGGAACAGGAAGACTGATTGAAAAATCTCGAGTTTTGAGCGCTGTGACAGTCTTCGTGAACATTCGACGCCTCCAGGGAGAGGAACGGAGCCAGTGAAGAGCATCAAGAAGGTTTATTTCTGTATAGATATTTATAATTCTGAGCTGTCCTTCTGTGGTCTTGATTTAGATGCTCTTATTGATTTTAATGATCTTTTGCAGGCCTTCCCTCAGTGTGTAGGCAGTTTGCCTTGAGAGGCCTGTGGAACGCTGTCATTTTTCAACTGGCTCGTTCTTTCTTAAAGCGATAGACTGAAAATGTGGTCATTAACTCACCCTCATGTTCTGTCAAACTGTGCAAAAGAACATGTACTGCAGAATGTGCAGAGTGCCTTTTCAAAATGGCCACTGTTAATGTTAGGCACTATAAAAGTAGTCCATAAGATTCATTTGCTATATTCAGAGTCTTCTGAAGCCCTAATGTAACTGTGAAATTCTGTCATTATTTACTCATCCTCATGTCGTTCCAAACCTGTGGAACACAAAAGAAGATATTTTGAAGAACATGGGAATTTTTCAAAATAACTCCTTTTGCGTTTCATATAAAAAAAAAAAGTCATACAGGTTTGGATTGGAAAGACGTAGTTATTCGCTAAAAATCAAACCTGCCTCGAAATGAAAAACAATGACATCCAACTTGACGTGTCATATTTGAAACAAACACAACCTTAATGAGTCTGTTGTAGTCAACATATGGGTTCAGTGTACTTTGAATGCAGTGCATGTGTCATATGGACCACATTTATAATTTTCCTTGTCTTTTTTTTTAAGCTTGACATTCTTCAAAACAAATTCCTGGCTAGATATAAAGTCAATCAGGTTTAAAATGACATGAAGGTGATCAAATGATGACAGTATTTTCATTTTTGGGTGAACTAACCCTTTAAGAACCCTTACCTTCCTTCAGTGTGTAGAACACGAACATACACTGAATAGTGTTTTCAGCTCGAGAGCACTAAAACCTTGTCGTTTTTAACAGATTCCAAGGTGTCAGTTTGAGATATGAATTTCCACCAACCAGGATGTGCCCTGAATCTCCCAGCTTTGGTTGGCCAGATGGGTGTTCCCTGTACCAGTAATAACTCTGCATCTTTCTTTCTCTAGCGCTAATTGTATTCCAGGGGAAATTAAAATCCCTCATGTCATATTTCCCTCACAACACTTCTCTTAATCCTTTCTAAAGCTTTGAAATGCTCATCCGTCAGTAATTGTGTGCAGGAGCGTTTTTAATGTCATGAGTGTTTGATGTGGTTGCAGAGCAACTTAATAGAGTCTGTTATGTAACTTTTAATTACAGTCATGTTAGTCTCGATTGAGCTCGGACCAGAGTGACCTGTGGCGGGATGTAATTATCCTGCGTTCAGCTCAATATATACGGACGGCACCTGGCCGGCTCTGATTGTAAATAAATGTAGACTTTGCTTTGTGCATATTTAATTGTAAACAGAGAGCTAATGACTGGCGTTTTGTTAGATAAGACTGTTACAGTTACACTTTTAACTAAGATGAAAACAACCTCTATTCATCCGTTTACCATAAACGTCATTGTTGCTAATATATAAATATATGCATATATGTACAAATAAATGGGAAAACTGGAATAAAAATAAAAAACATGAATTAATTTGTTCATGTGTTGCATTATTCAGGCAGAAAGATGAATCATTTGAAAACAGAAGTCTGTAACCTAATAGGTTAAAGAGCACTGCCATCTATTGGGGAAGAGGGAAAAAACATGAGAAGAAACTCCACATTACATTTGCATTGATTTATTGTACCGTAATAACTGATCCAATCCCACTTGGACCAGGACAGAGGACGATAGAAGGGCATGTTCAGAAGCGCAGGGGGTTTGGGTTTTACAGCATCTTTGTGTTCAACTGACATTAATGTACCACGCGTTACACAAATCCCACTAGAGCCCAAGAAATCACAGATTCACTGGCCCATAGTGGGAAATGTGCTCTGAGGTTGTTGTATATTTACATTAAATAAGATTAAATTAGGTTACAAAAATAGACGCAGCCCGAACTTAGACTTTTGGGTTGGGGTGGGGCTGTTATGAGAAGAGGATGCTGGGTAAGACTAATGAATATGTGGTAAACGTGGTTGAGATGGCTGCCCTTTCATACTGAACAAAGACCGAACAGCTGAACTAACATTAATCAAAGTGAGACAAATTCCAGCATCTCTGTTTAAAAAGGGCACCTTCCCCAAACAGACTGACTCCCTCCTCCTGCTGAAGGAACCAGTGAGGGTGGAAGAACAGGAGCGTTCCCAGCACTCCTCAGGACTTCTCTGAGGCCAGAGCACAGTCGAAAGAGGTGGACAGGACTTTACAGATGGCCTGGGCTTGTTCCTGCAGAGCACAAAAATTATGTGTTATGAGTTTTCAATGTACACTACCATTCAAAATTTGGGGACAGTAAAGATTTTTTGAAAGGGAAATTAATCATTATTCAGCAAGGATGCATTAAACTGATCAAAAGTGACAGTGAAGACATGTACAAAAGATTTCTATTTCAAATAAATGTTCTTTTGAACTTTCTATTCATCAAAGAATTCTGAAAAAAGTATCATCGAAAATATTAAAGTTAGGGTAGGGTGACACTTTTTGTTATACTGGTTGAATCTCTCTTCACATCCTGATAGCAACCAATAAGAGAAGTGGTCTATTAAAAGATGTCTTCTGTGGAAGTCTCAGGACCAACAAATGTTCGTCCAGGATATCCTACCTGCCTGTCAACCTATGTATTTCCATACCACCACACACCCTGCTCGTGAGGACATCACACGTCAATCAATCTGCAGCGGTCAGGTGGTTCAGGAAGTCAAAGCTCTAAGTTGTTTACATTCATTATTATTGTAATGTTATGTGCTACCTTTGAGACATGAGGTAGTTAAACGCAGTCTCGTGACACTTTGCAGACTCTGATCTGGCTGTGCATGTTCATGTGTGGTGTGGCTTTGCAGACGCTCTGAAGGGATGGTGGGATCTTATGCTTTTTTTTTTTTTTTTTTTTTTAAAGCTAGCTTGCTATTGCTAGCCTCCCCGATATTGTCAACCCTAGCTTTGAGCAGCACAACTGTTTTCAACATTGATAAGAAATGTTTCTTGAGCACCAAATCATCATATTAGAATGATTTCTGAATGATCATGTGACACTGAAGACTGCTGAAAATTCAGCTTTACATCACAGGAATGAATTTAAAATAAAGTAGCTTTTTGTTCTCAAGCCATTTCAGAGCAAAAATACATACTAAATACTTCTGCTACATTATCAGATCTGTACATGCTCTCAGAAACACTTCCTGTATTCAGGTCTTACCGCATTGCTGCACTGATACACCCAGATGCTGCAGTCATGTTGCTTGGCATCAGTGGTCTTCAGTGCGAGCAGGTTCTTTCCAGCACCCAGACCATCATCATAGCAAAGCATGCGCACAATCAGGTAGAGCGGGTGACGGTGAAGCACATCCTGAGAAAAGAGAGAATCAATAACAAATCAGACACCCAGCCATGCCATTATACTGAAATCCTGTATTCATAGTGGTGTAGATAGATGTTCGGTTTCAAGACATGCAGTTCCACATTATTTTGTGAACATGAATTTCAAGCTTCTGTCAACAACATGCTCCTTTATTTTGTGTAAGAAAAAGAGCCAAATCTCTCAAAACAGTTAACAATGACATTAAGTCAACTCACACACTGGTCTAATGAGGCCACTTTAACTCCATACTTGGACACTCCCAGAATCATTTCCTCATCTCCAGGCACAAACGGCAGTTTTCCATCTTGCTTTAAAGTGAATACATGAGATTAGGTTTTTAAACAGCTTCAGACCATTTATTTTAGAGGTCTAAAAATTTTGAGGTCTGAGAAGATATCTGACAAACACTGTTGAATGTGGATCGGACCGAGCGCCACAACAAAATTGTAGCCATTCAGCAGTAGGGGGCGTGCCCACTCGTGATGGGGGAGGAGAGAGAGTGAGCAAGAGGGAGATTTGAGTGTAAAAATGGAGATTGCAAAAGAGAAAAGGTCAGAGGAATATTACTGGAAATAGAAGGCTTTTGATCAGGCAAGAGTTTTAGGACCTGAGGTAATATTGGAAAAGCTTTCCAGCACAGGAGAGACCCAAGGCCTGAAAATTGACACCAAGGATGCATTTTTTCAGCTCCATACGTAGAATGGAGTAACTTTGGTTTTGCTATGTTTCACAGAACCAAGATATGCTGTTGTAATGTCAACCACAGTGACAGGACAGTTTTGAGTGTCATTGTTTGTCTGAAGTGACTACCAACATACTCTTGCTTGTACATAGTCTTGTGTACTGTATTCATTTTTTGTTCTTCCTTGTCGTTCGTTCGTCATCTTTGCTTTATTTTTTCATAAAGAATGATTTTGCTTGGCTTCAGCTGGAATAAAGAGACCTCCACTCTTGCATTGAGTGTTTATGCATTTAGGGGTGGAGCAATGAAGGGAGGGGCCTGTTTGTTTGGGTTGATTTCAAATATTAACAGTGTTTCTCAGAAATCGCTTACTGCACCTTTAAGGGGGTTGCATCTCCCCCTTCTGTAGATCCTTACCTGAGCTGCATCGATGAAGTTGATCAGGTCTAGAGGTTCCTGGAGGTTTTTGCTCATCTCAAACTGCAGCTTCTCGATGGCTCCCACATACTTGACTCTGAACTCAGCACACGTGTCAGACACAGCGTTACCTGAAGGGTCAACAAGGTCAGGAACACTTACGGAGTCAAAAATAAACACGTATGCGTTTCTACAGGTTTCATTGAGGACTAACCTGAGCTCTTGGTGGAGTCTGTATCAAGACTGGCGACTGTGCTTGACCTAGACAGGCCTCCCAAACTGGAATCTACTGACTGAAAAAAGGGGAAATTACAGTTTATTACAGTTTATAACTCAGCAGACAGAATTGGTGAATCCCAATTCACTCTTTTATAAATGATTAGGTCCCAAATCAGAGCATATTGTACTTTTTAATAAGGATTTTTGTAGTATGAATCCATGCATGCCTTTTGAGCTAATACTGGCCAAGACCTCTTTCACTGCACTCTGTTATGAAGGTGCCATTTTATTATATTGTATTACAGGCATACTAGCTCAATTCATACTTAAAAAAAAGTATGTCATTTAGCATAACTAATACAGTATGTGCTCTCTATGCCTAGCAGAAATGTGCAAATGGAGATTCAGCAAACATTTAGTTTATGACGCGTGTACTTGATTACTTCCGGTGAACTGACCTTGCTTTTAGTGCTGATCTCACTGCTCTGGGAGCTGCTGCTGCTGTGGCGCTTCTTGACCTTTCGAAACATCCTTCACCATGACGCCAGTGCTGCAGTTCTCCAGCTTACCAGCAGATGGCAGCAGAGTCTGAGGAGATTTATCAGCTTTAGCACCATTTAAAGGTAGACTATGCAGTTTAAATTTTTTCAAAATAAACAATTTTAATAATTGGTAAAAACATAATCAATCCTTGTTCCAAAACGTGAGAGGAGAGTCTGCTGGCAAAGAGAACATGACAGAGCTCGTAATAAAACCAGAATCAACATTGGCCTGGCTTTTCGGAGATGGTGAGAACTGAGGGATTTGAAACAGAGTAAAAGCAACGCGGAGATGCTGTTTTTATTACTCAACAGGTGAGTAAGGGATTTTAATAAACAAGATGAATTGCCATATGTAGCTCTTTAACAGAGTTCAAGCATTGTAACGCATTATCTATTGTGAAGGCTCATTTCATTATGGTTGTTGTCATTGTTCATTATTAAGCATCTTTTAATGGGTATAACTACAGTAACGTCTTCTGCTAGTTAGCCTGAGATTCTTTCAATCTAAACTGATAATCTCTCATAAACCTATTAGTAAATGTTTTATGAGTAGTGGGATAATCTCTCTCTTTCTCTACTAATATTTAAAGAATTTACTAACACTGAAGATACCGTGCAATATGTGGCCAATAAACTATTTTAGAGACTATAATTAGAATTAAACTGAGAAATAAAGATAAAAACCACAACAAGACATTTTAATGACTTTTCAGGCCTTGAAATCAAAAAATAATTATTTTGTAATGGAACCAGATTTGAGACATTTATCGAAACAAACATATTTACTTATTCAATTTTTTTTTTTTTGTACAATTCAGAGATATTCACAGGTTAAATTTGACCCTTATTTAAAGAACCATTTATGACCCTTTTCCTTTGGATTTTCCGCATATTATGTAGCTTTAAACATAGATTTATATATATTTTATACCTATGGAAAGTTTTCTGGCTAAAATGTCGAATATTGTTTAATTATAACACGATACTGTAATTATCCAAATTCATTAATGTGTTGGTAAGTTTGATTCATTCCAATGAATCAGTTAAAAAATGTCCATTTAAATGAATTGTTTTATGATATTCACACTAAAGACTGACTTAGAACCAAATAACTGAGTCAAATGCCGTCTCAGCGTAATGAACAATTAACAAGGTTGCTTAGGTAGTATTTCTGTTATACACTTATTATTACGCTACATATCAATACTGCATTTATACGAGTTTAAGAAACAACATGAACAAACATGTTCTCGGGGTTCGACATGAGCCCACGCCCCTATAAAACAATGGTGCCAAACTTTGGGTAACTTTCTAGGAATCTACAGAGAGGCGCTCGGCTCGCGCACTAGCTCAAAGTGTGTGATTACTAGTAGACACGAGATCTCCGCGACCACATTGTTAATGAAAGCCCCTTGGAAAATAACGGAAACCCGTTGCTAGGATAAACATTGAGCAGCACCCCTGACCCACGTCTAACTTGACTAACGTTAATGCAAACGCAAAGGACTGTTATTTGGTCATTTATTGACATTTCTATAAATGACTATGGATAATATGAACTTGGTAAAGAAGCACACTGGGCATACCTCTATTTCGAGCTCACTATGCAGCAGTGTAGGGCTGTAATAATTATTAATATGGTTCATCAAAGCGGCGGTCGGTAGCGCTCTCTCTCTCTCTGCTTTGGCGAGACGTGCGTTGACACTTCACTTCCTGTACGGCTCCACCCTGCACCTCTTAAAGGGGACGCACGCTAGTAGGTGGCTACGTTTGGAATGGAATATCAACTTACTTCTACTTACTAAAAATACTGCACATACTAATATTTTTAAATAGCAAGTGGCTAATTAATTAAGAATGGACAGGACATTAGCTTACTAACTATAAGCTGTATTAATTAATTCATTTATTTATTTATTAATTCATTCATAAATTCGTAGGTGGCTATGTTTAGAATGGACGGAATAACACAGTAACTGTAAGCTGTATTATTTATTTACTTATTAAACAGTAAGCATTGTTCTGAAGACAGCTATCGGCTCGCGTGTCTATGAAGGCAGGATTGCAGTCACGCGCTTCTTCTTCTCTGACACAGTTCAGTGAAAGGATTCAGCCAGGGGGGCAGTGTTCCGAAAGATATTGAAGCCGACCTGGGCGCCGCCATTGGCTAGCGGACCCCCACCTGCTGTTAGCATTCCATTGACTCCCATTCATTTTGGCGTCACTTTGACAGCGAATAACTTTACATCTGAGGCGTTTAAAGACACCGTTTGTCCATTGTTTATTTCTAAAGAAACACGAAAATGTATAAAAGGCTCTATTACCTTGTATCTTACGTTATGGCCCCGTAGAAGCAGTTTTTGTAAAAACAGGCTAACGATTGCGTCATACCCGCGCGACTCTGTCGCACAAGTCGAAAAATTACCGTATGGACAGGCAGAGAAGCTCGCAAGCAATCGGGAGGACGTGGAGGCATAAAGTCAAGGGAGACGCCCACAGAGAGTGATAAAGTTGCTCCCGTTGCTAGCTCATGGACAGCAAATACCCACGCTCTCCGTCTCTGCGAGATTCGGAAGGGAATGATTCAGATTTCTCTCGGCACAGCTACTAGAAGACCTACAGGTTGCTCACGTCACATCTACGTCGTCAAGCTCAGTTTGAGCCTGCGCAGTTCGCCTTGCGATCAGGAAGTAAGTGCTTCTAATTGACTTCACTGCTCTCCGTTGAAACCTATGGGGTCGCTGTGTCCAGTTTATATACTGTCTATGGATTCAGCACGTGGAAGAAAATGATTCAAAGATTTGAACTCCGAATCATTTACGAACGAAGCACCCCGACCCTTGCTTCTTCTTCCTCGCAGTCTCGAGGGAGATTATAAAGTCGTCAGGTGTTGCTGTTACAATGTCGACTCTGAAGAAAGTTGTATGGCCCCAAATTATTCTCTTTGGCGACTCAATAACACAGGTAACATTTTGAGACACTGTGCCGTTGGAGTTTTGATACTTAGTGTAACATGCATTGTTTTTGTTTCAGTTTGCCTTTCAAGCGAACGGATGGGGGTGTGAAATCTCTCATAAACTCGAGAGGTACAGAGTTCATGACAGCACACGGATGCATCATTGTATTCACACCGCCACAGCTGACGATTTTATCATTTCTTTGATTTATTAGAAAATGCGACGTGGTAAACAGGGGCTTGTCGGGATACAACACAAGGTGGGCTAAGATTGTGCTTCCTCGCATTGTGCCCATTTCTGATGCTCCTATTGCGGCTGTGACTGTTTTCTTTGGCGCTAATGATTGTGCTTTGGAAGGTAAGACTATGTCACGTGTGTGTTGTGCATCATTGCTAAACACAGCGGCGGTGATATAGCCTAGGAGACTTACAATAGGTTTTTTTTTTTTTTTACAGACAAGAACCCCGCGCAGCACGTGCATCTCCAGGAGTTCTCAGAGAATTTGAAAGACATTGTCAGATATCTGGTGTCTATAGGAGTGTCCAGTGACAAGATCATCTTCATCACACCACCACCACTTCAGGAAGCCGCCTGGGAGAAAGAGTGCTTGCTAAAAGGTGACACACCTCCTGACTTTAGGTCGTGTTAAATTCAAGTGTACTGCATGCTGGACACTAGTGCTTTGCAGTAAAGTCAGTGCTGCTGAGTGTGAGTGCTTTGCATTGTGGGATACAGTGTACTATAGTTGTACACGTAACATGTAGACAGTGAAGTACACTTATTCTACAAAAACTTCAGCAAAAATACTCTACTTCCAAATTTGTTTAATAAAGAATGTGCACCAGGTGCTTTAGCTGTAAATGGAATCATATATTCTATTGTAATTGTACAACAACTGTACAATTTTGTTCAAATTTTGTACATGCAACTTTTCTAGTTTTACTGTAAATGGTGAAAAAGGTAATTCATTAATTTCAACAAGTTTACCATGCATCCCCCTTATTTTCATACTGACATGGAAGTAATATTTTTCAAAGCAAAGAATGCAAATAGAAGTGCTGCTTCAGGGTGTAAAATCTCGGTGCTCTTTGGATGGGATACAGAATCTAGTTAATTAAATAAGGAACTCCAAGGCACTTGAAATGTGTGAAAAAAAGTTAAAAAGCCTTTATTTGATGAATGGCTCTAAACATTAAAAATGGTGACAGATCCAGCTACGCGTTGCGGCTACATGCCTTCGTCAGGGTGTGTAAGCTGAACCTGATGAAAATCATATTCAATGTGTGTGTTTGTGTAAAAGTGTGTGTGTAACCCCCTGACGAAGGCATGTAGCCGCAACGCGTAGGTGGATCTGTCACCATTTTTAATGTTTAGAGCCATTCATCAAATAAAGGCTTTTTAACTTTTTTTTCCACACATTTCGAGTGCCTTGGAGTTCCTAATTTAATTAAATGGAAGTAATATTTTTAGCGTCTGGTTCTTGAATTATGTAATTGGACTGTGACATCAGTTAATACATTTTACTCGAATCTTGTACAGTATTAAAAATGCAATATATCCAGATCACTTAATTAAACATGCATGCTAAACACATTAAACGTGTATCGCTGCATATTGCATGCCGTTTATCATACTATTTAAATATATATACTTGGCTGTATAGACTGTGTAGCAAGCAGTGATCTAGTATTTAATTACAAAGATAGCCTCAGTCTCTCACACGCATTGAATATGATTTTCATCAGGTTCAGCTTTGAATCGGTTGAACTCTGTGGCTGGTCAGTATGCGCAGGCCTGCGTTCAGTCTGCAGGACAGTCTGGTGTGGATGTTCTGGATCTCTGGACACTCATGCAAAAAGATGGACAGGTAACGCACATGCTGGCACATACTGTTGTAAATGAACATGTATAAAAATAACGAATGTAAACAAATGCGTTTTCCCCCTCAGGATTTCTCAGTGTATCTTTCGGATGGACTGCATCTTTCCGATAAAGGAAACCAGTTTGTGGCAGAGCATTTATGGACACTTCTTGAGAGGCGAGTGGCTGACTTGCCCTTCATTCTGCCTTACTGGGGGGATGTGGACCCAAAATGCCCTGAGAGCAGCCTACTGTGTGATTAAACCTCAGGTCACATGATGCACAGCGGATGAAACACCATTCAGTTCCTGTGGTTGAAATTAGTAAATTTTTTGACACACTAATCATAAATGGTGGAAGGAGCAGCCCCCAGCTCTATTTGCAAACAAGGAGTATTTTGAGTTACTCAAGCAAGTTAAATGACAAATGTCTCAGATTATGTTTGATGTTCTGCCAAGAAATATTCAGATTTCTGAAGTATTAAAGTTTCAGTGAGGCCAATTGATTTACTGGCGTTTACACACACACACACAGCTTCTAGTAAGGGCAATAACCACTTTCATTTAATACCTCCTAGCAAAATTCCAATGTATTTTTTCAGCCTAGGTCCATAAAATAATTAGAAACACTTCAGTGTAGAGGCAGTTTATTTATGTGGGTTCATATCATATCCATAGAATATGTTGAATAAATGTAACAACCAAGCACCAGAAACACATTTAAGGATAGTAGATTGACATTTCTAGTAAGAGGTTTTAATTATTTCAGATTTTATATACAGGAATATAAGAAACAATACAAAATATATATTTAGTCTATTGACTTATGGCACATGAAAACGTTGTTAAAACTCAACCTTAATAGTCAGTCTGATATTTCACAGTGGGGGCATAATAGTCTATACTAATACTTCTAAAGCATCGATTGATTTTGGTCACGTCTATACATCCGCTTGAGTGGCAAAAACACGAAATCCATGAAATATGCACATCCCTGGCTCTGTAATCAGTGTTTCACATATTCATACTGGTATATTAAAATGGCACGAGATGCTGTAGAGAGCACATATTAAACTGAACAAGCCTTAAAATATATCAAAACATTTTTAACATCCGGTGCACTTTCTATCATTAAGCCAAGACAACTCATAAATAGCATCTCCTCTTACAGTTTCCATAAACATACAAGTCATTTATATACATATGGCATAGAACATGCATAAGTTGAATTTTGTCAGCAAGTCGACCAGTGCAACATTAAAAGTGTGATGACACGTATAGAGGCGTGCTGTAGGCCTGCTGCTCGTGTTTTTAATGAGGTATAAATTAATGTTTCAGGTACAAGTTAAAGGGGTAGTTCACCCAAAAATAAAAATTCTGTCATCATTTACAGCCTCATGTCGTTTCAAACCCATAAGACATACAATCATCAAAACACAAATTATAAATATGTATTTTTAATTAAACCTGAATTCCCTCCAGTAAAAGTCCATTCTACCAAAACTTTCACACTTCTCACACACTTTATATGATGATGAACAGATTTATTTTATGATTATGTTCACATATACATTGATCAACAGATACATAGAGCTCAGCAAATATGGTACTTAAAAATGTGTGTGTTGAAACGACATGAGGGCGATTAAATAATGACAGCGTTTGTTTTGGGTGAACTGTCCCTTTAAGCTCTATAGGCAGCATCTGATTTGTCAATTACCACAAGAAAAATCATTTTGATTTGTACTTCAGATTATAAAAACAACTAAAACTACCTAAACAGTCACAGCGGAAGTATGTTAGGCAAATTATTAAAGGAATAGTTCCCCCTAAAAAGTAAAAAAAAAAATCTGTCACTATTTACTCAGCTTCATGTTGTTCCAATCCTTTATATAACTTTCTTTCTTCTGTGGAACACTAAAGAAGATATTCTGAAGAATGTTTTATACTGTTTTTGTCCATGCAATGAAAGTTAATGGGGTTCAAAAACTATTAGACTCAATGTTTGACTTTCAATGTTTGGACAAAAAAAAAAAAAAAAACACATTCCTTTTGTGGTTCCACAGAAGAGAGAAAGCCGTTCATGTTTGTAACGACATGAGGGTGAGCAAATGGCTGAATTTTCATTTTCACTATCACTTTAACTCCTTAAACTTTCATTGTAAATTCATTCAAGTTCATACCTGTCAACATGTAGTTTTTCTTTCTTTTAAAAACTGATAGTCTAGTCGCATTTCGCAGCTGTCCAAAACCGTATTGAATGTATTCCTTTAATTTGTATATTTATAGGAATTATAATATTATATTGACTTGCTTTTAAGTGACACTATGTAACAATGACAATTGTGCATTAAAAGAATGTTACAAACGTTCTAAAAACCAACCGAAATGTGTCAGCAGTCTACACATCACATACACTTTTAAGTGCACCAACAAAATGAAGCCTGATTGCACCGTTTATTACGGCTCTTGTCTGGATCGAGTGATCTTTGACTTGAATACGAGTGTCCTCAGCACTCGGTCTCCTTACTGTCAATGCGCGCCTGTCTCTTCAGCCGTCTCTTGTCCCCGCGGGATGGCATTGCCTGTCCGGTGAGGTCCTCGAAGGACCTGGCAGCTGTGCCGCTTTGAGGGAAGCCGTCCTCCTCGTCCAGGTGAGAGGAGTCTCCGCTGGGGTCCTCCTCGATTGTGGCCATTCGCAGCGGATCCACTCTGGGTGCGGCGGAGAGGTTGGCAGGGCCTGGGGCGGCGAGCGTCTCCTGTGCCGATGACGCGGCGGGGCCCGAGGGGCCCATTGAGGGCTGAGGTCGTGCTGCCACTGAAAGCGGATGGGGGACCTTGACAATGCGGATGGGCGCCAATTCCAGACTGCTCAGCATCTCTGCGCTCTGAGGATAGAAGTGTGTGACAGAATCAGTCAGGAAGACTTCCGAACAGCTTATCATGGTATTCACTACATCACTAGGGATGGGCACGAGTACAATGATAGATTAGGAAAGCACTATAATTTCATAACTTCCAGTCAAAAACATCTAGACCAGTGGTTTACTTCAGTTTATGAGAGGAAGAACCAATTATACAGGGTCATCTACGAGCCGATGTATCAGAATGGTAAAGTGTTTTATGTGTCGCTCTCTACAATGTCGGAGACATAACGGTAATTAATATGATTAGCCTTTGGCTCGACTACCTTATTAAACAGTTAATAATGTGTTGCTAATGTTACACAAACCATGTTACCATTCGCCATCTTAGAGTCAGACAGCTACCTTCAAAAAAATCGGCCTTTGAACATCATAGAAAGTCAGTGAAGAAAAGCCCCGTTCCGCACATCGACGAGATTGGTTTTTGTGATGGTACGAAACAGGCCGTTTTTGAGACTGTCTATACTGCCGTTTTAAGTAGAAAATACTCAGAAATGGTGGTGAATGATGAATTTGCACATGGGGTTTGTAAAACACCACATAGACATACAGCATAAACAACATTAGGTCTTGACTCTTTGTGGTCATAAAAACCCCAGGATCCCCATATACTGACTGGCTTCATCACTGTCTCCTCTCCACCAGTAAGCTGGTGTGTGGTGGGCATTCTGGCGCACAATGGCTGCCGTCACATCATCCAGGTGATGCTGCACATTGGTGGTGGTTGAGGAGATTCCCCCTTCATATGTAAAAAGCTTTGAGTGCCCAGAAAAGCACTATAAAATGTAACAAATTATTATTATTAAAATAAACTAGGTGTATTGATATATTCAATGAATTAAACAATATATTTTGTGATTCAAAAAGATAAAATAAAATCTGTATATTTTTCAATAACAATAAATGATTTACATTGTGAATTTTTCGTGTTTTTAGCAATTAAATTATGTTTTAATTATTGTTTTTAATATAACTGAATAATTGAGTTGCCATTGGCCCCCTGGTTAAGAACCACTGATCTAGACACCGCAATGAAAAAAGGTTTGAGAGAACAAAATGGCATGAAAGTGTTTTGAAGTATTTTTTAACATGACATCATCTTAAAACAGTGACTGAATTAACACAAAGACACGATGGAAAAACATCTGTATGGTGCGTGTGTACGTAAACCAACTACTGATTAACCAAACTTGAATTTAAATTTTAACTTAAACAATTTTGAGGCCTTTTTTTCCATTGTTTAAAAATAAAATGTATAATTTTTATTTTATTTATATTTTGTTTTTATAATAGCATTTATACTGAAAATTCACCACAAAAGTGGGCAGTAAATAAAATAAATATTAAATGTTCTTCACTTTTTTTAACATCTAGGATCTAATTTTTTACAATTAGCAACAATAATAAAAAAATTAAACGGAAGCACAGTTAAAGTATTTTGATTTACTGTATCTGTCAACTAAGCGAGTAGACAAACTGATGCCCATCCCTGTGCATAACATGAACAGCATGCTGCACTCGAGTTAGATGCAGCAACATATGCAATCCATTCACATCTCTTGAACCAAATCAAATGAAGAGAAGGGCATCTGTAGCGTATGCAGTATCAAGAGTTTCAAAGCCGTGCATTTTAAAACGCTCAAGTATGAACTGCATCCAAAAAAACACATTTGAACCAGAGACCGCCAGCACATCCTCACTGACACTGAATGCACGAGACATACAGGACAAGCTGAACTGAACTCAGTCAGCCCATCTGACACGTCACAACCAGCGCACTCTAACTCGAGGGGGAGGGGGGGGGATGACGCACACTCACCTGAGTTAAGAGCTCTACTACACACCTCCACCACCATCTGCTGCAGTTCCACATGGGTCAGAGCAAACAAGCCACAAGTCATACACTACTAGCCCTGATTAAAGACGCCATGCTAACTGAATGGTGTTATGTTACTTTGGGGTCCTGAATGACTTTAATGCATATTAGTGTGTTAGTATTCTGATCTCCGCTGCATAGACCAACGCTACTTTTGCGTCATCGAAGGGTAACGCCCCTTTTTGGGGGAAAACAAACGGATTCCCCTGAGAACAGAACTCGCTCTAGATCTGCAAAATGTTTCTTAAAAAACAAAAATGGCACAAACATACACACTCTCTTTGCCGGCCCAGGACCGTGAGGGGTATTTAAAGAGTAAGTAGCCTATTTTTTTTGTCATTAACACACTCACAGTATGACAAACTAGACGACGAGGCTATGTCAAAAGGAGTCGGTGGTTTAAGTTACTTGGATCATATTTCACTTGATTTATTTTAAGCTATTGACATAGCTTTGTTATCGACTAGCTATACTAGTTAGAAAGACGAAGCTGCTAGCAGCTAACGTTAAAGTTACGTGATTAGCTCTCACTAGCCACGCTACCTTGGCTGTTAACTGATTTTACTGTTGAAATAGTGACAGGCTAGGACTAAAGTGGACTTGGCTGGTTTCTGCTCGTGTCACTAATTCACCCCCCCAAACTATCTGTATTTAACATGAAGTAGTGTAACTTACTTGCTAGTTACTGGCTTTAATTTCGTTATCATACCAACTAAACTGCTGCTAGCAGCTTCGTCTTTCTAACGTTAACTAGTAACGTTAGCTAGTCGACAACAAAACTATGTCAATAGCTTAAATCAAGTGAAATATGATCCAAGTAAACCACCGACTCCTCTAGACATCGTCTAGTTTGTCATACTGTGAGTGTGTTAATGACAAAAAAAATAGGCTAACGTTATTTGGTGATTCCACGAGACAGTGGAAGATGTCTGAAACTCTGAATAGTCCATATCTGGCCACTGCGTGGGGTCATTAATCCAGTTTTCGACCATTTCAAAGGGACACCTCTGTATCCCCATATCCAGAAGCTTCTTTAAATACCACTCACGGTCCTCAGCCGGCAAAGAGTGTGTATATTTGTGCCATTTTTGCTGTCAAGAAACTTATTAGAGCGAGTTCTGTTCTCAGGGGAATCCGTTTGTTTTCCCCCAAAAAGGGGCGTTACCCTTCGATGACGCAAAAGTAGCGTTGGTCTATGAGTGAGGAGTCCATCTTGGGAGTTGTTGTTTTGTGACAGAAGGACTTACACAAGGGTACATCATGGTTTTGGAGTCTTCCTCATATTGTTGATCCAGTTTCTTGTCCTATTAGCAAGCAAAGAGAGATGATCACTGTAATGTCTTGTTTAGCCAAAAATGACAATTCTTTCATCATTTAAAGGGGTCATGACATGAGAAACCAAATTTGCCTTGATCTTTTGGTAGCCTATATAAGAGGTCTTTGTACCATTAAAACGTCCTGCAAGTTTCATAGCTTGAAACGTCCTCCCCATTATAAACAAATCATTTATTTAATCAAGCTCTAAATACAGCTCGTTCTGGATCCATGGTAAGAAGTGACGTCACGGTACGAAGTGACGTACCAGCGTTTGCATATGACCGCCTCCAGCGCAAGGCAACTATGCTTAAAGCGCAAGACAACTACGCTCATTTCGTATCATCGCGCCTCACAAGTGTTCAGTCGACGGACAGCGAGTGGGTCTGTGTACAGGGAAATTACGAAGCCACGCAGATGTGCTGTTCCTGGCTGTGGACAAAACATCTTTGAATACGCTGCGAAAGATCCAGTCGTCAGGGAAAAATGGATGCACTTTATTTTTTGCGGACGTCTCAGTCACGGCAGTGTTAGTTTAAGCGTTTGTTCTATACATTTGAAGGATGACTGTTTTGAGAACAAATCCCAAAATGATGCTGGCTTTGCCAGAAAACTGTTGCTCAAAGATAAGTCCGTGCCGACTATTCTAGGCTCAACAACGACGACGCAAACTGTAAGTAATGTATTTAAAACTTTAAACTACTTTTTAAATACGCCGAATCCGCAAATGTTCTGGCTGGGGGCGTTAATAATTGATGCATAGGCACTGACGTTAGCCAATCATAACAGTGGGCGTTAACACTGAACTCTTAAAGGGGAAACACCCCCAAAACAGACTGTTTGAATCAGAGGATGAGAAACAGGGTGGGAAAAGGTCATAAATCACTACATTTTAAAAGTTTTTTTGTAAAAAAAATAATAGTAATACTATATTTGCACCTAAGGGAACATAATAATAAAATAAAAAAAACCATGTCATGACCCCTTTAATCACCATAATGCCTTTACTTCTGTGTAACAAGGTGACAGCATGTGACAGCAATACAAATGAGGCTATGGCAAAATACCATAAAATTTAGCTGTTCCTCACATTGTTCTTATTGAACTGTTACAAATATTTTTGTTGATTGAAAAAAGCTGAAATAAAATATAAATATTAGATGAAAAACTTAACCACTAGCAAAATGGGCTTTCAATAAAACTTGGCTGCCTATACAGTTGAAAGAAGATAAAAAAATAATAATAAAAGAAACAGTGCTACCTGACTAGAGAAAAAAATGCTTTTGTCAGTCTTTCGTTTTGCCAAATAGGTTGGAAAACATCAACACCCATAATACACTGTACATGTTACCACCCAAGACCACACCCACCAGTCTGTGTGGATACGCTTGACCAGAGTCCAATACCCCCTCGCTTTAGTAGGAAATACATCGTCGTAAACTTTTAGTCATAATGGTGTCGACTTGTATTGTTCCCGGGTAAAATAATTCAAAGAGTAAACGTTTAACGGGAGTGAGTTACTTTCGGTTTCCAGTGAGGAATCAAGAGTGTTGTAGGAAGTGGCTAAAGGCGGCAAAGAATCATAAATACAGAGAGAACGCAGCGACGGAAAATCTAAAGAAAAAAAAAAGTTGTGTTTGTAGTCAACATTTCATAGCAGATGACCACAAACACAGTGTTTTAGGCCAAACGGAGAGGGAAAAAAGAAAAGGCCATACTGTCCGCTCCGCCTGAAGCAAAACGCCGTCGCGTAAAGGTAAGAAAGCTGTTGCCATAGTGTTACATTTTACCATAATGCTGTAAAAGACTAAACAAAGTATGATCAACTTTTTGGATAAACCTACTCTTGCAATAACTGTTAAAAAAAAAAAAAAAAAAAAAAAAAACTAATTCAAAATATTAATAAATACTTAAACTATCGCTTGGCTCTAGGAGACTTGGAATATAGTGTACAAGTCAGATGGGCCACTTTTATGATAGAGGCTTGACAGTCCAAATTCACATTCACTTATTGCATGGATTGTTTATTTTACAGAAGTAAAACAGAAGAAAGTGACAGAGGATTAGAACTACACGACAGTGAGTAAATAACAGAATTTCAGAAAATTCACACAAAATCAATTCCGAAAAACACATTGAAATGTGTGAAATAAGTCTCACCACAAAGTGCACCAGTATGCTTAGGGGAATCCAGAACAGGAGAGAGAAGACCACCACTGATCCCACTATGTTGTCAGCCAAGAACTTCCCTGCACATGGACAGAAAAGAGTCACCATTGGCATTTACTAAATATACAGAAAAAGTCAATTCCTAGCTAAATTCACTGTTATTTCTTACCAAATGTGTTGATGTCCAGTTTGTCGATGAAGTCCCATAAACGCTCAATGACATCTTGGACCTGCTTCATGCATTTGCCCTGAAATGAACACCACCACAGCATTTATAGAAAACACTATTTATCAGTCTGATAAATGATCATTGTCAAAAGATAGACTGTGAATGCACTCACGGCCCCGTCACAGAAGCCAACGGTACAGGGTTTGCCCTTGCGCAGGTAAAGAAATAACCCTTCACTAATAAAGGGAGTGCACAGCCCATCTACGCTCCTACAGCACACTTTACACGATTCCTCGGTCTCTGAAAAACATCACAGCAAATGGACAGACTCAGCATTTTTGCATTCATAATGGAGGCTGATGATGACAATTTTTGGAGTAAATGTTGTGTAAAATAGCCTAAAAATTCCTGTAATTTCAGCCTTTTTATACATCTTACATGCTGTCATATAGGGAAGACTGGGGATAAAAGTCACATGGTCTGTATGTTTCTAAAGCATCAAATCAGCATATTAGAATGATTTCTGAAGGATCATGTGACACTGAAGACTGAAATAATGGCTGCTGAAAACTTAGCTTTGCCATGATCACAGGAATAAATTACATTTTAAAATATATTACAATAGACAATACTTACTTTAAATTGTAATAATATTTCACAATATTAATGTGTATTTGATCAAATAAATGTTCAAAACCATGAAAAAATATTACTGAGATTAATACAATTAATTAGTCATTTATAAAAAAATTATTAATTACTAAAAAAACAAACAAATATGACCCGCATCTTTTTTCCTGGGCAATAATGGAGTAAATGTTCAAAAGCTTTATTGTAGCCAAGATATTAAGGTCTGTGTCTATAGAAATATGAAAAATATCAACTGAAGTAAAACAAATTGTGACAACTAATAACTAGTGTTACCGCTGCGAACTATAACAACGTTATATTGTCCATCGCTTCTCACTAGGTATCAACACTGGTCATTCAAATAGATATCTCTGTTGGGCACTAGTGTGAACACAGAGGAGGGTTTGTTGAGACATTTACCATTGCAGGCGCAGGACTCGAGGTTATACAGGGCCTCACAGAAAGGCTTGCACTCGCCCTTCCGACATCGACCCTTGTCCACACACTCCGTATCATCAACCAGGTTACCAGGCGTGGGGCACTCACTGCTGCTGCCTGGGATACACAAGGGTTAAAAAGTTAACCAACCAAATATAAGATGTGTGGTCAGTAGTGGTCTGGATAAACTACACTGACAGTGTGGAGTTTCATGTTATTAGTTATTATATTACTACGTGTCATTAAAGTTAGTGTGAGCAGGCTGACCTGTGCACCTCGACATGTTCTTGCAAGTGGCAGTGATGGTCTCCTGACAGATCTTATCTGCACTTTCAAACCTACAGTTCTTGCAGCAGGGGCTGTTCCTGTCACTGAGGGTCACAGAAAACAACATCAGGCACAAATACTCATAGCAACAATGATATATGTGTGTCTGTGTGAGTATTATTACTACAGAAATCATTATAATATGCTGATTTGGTGCTCAAAAACATTTCTTACTATTACCAATGCTAAAAACAGCTGTGCAGCTTAATATTTTTGTGAAAACACAAGATTTCAGGATTCTGTCATTAATAGAAAGTTCAAAAGAACAGCGTTTAATTGACTTTTCTGTCACATTCAATCAATTCATTGAATCCTTGCTGAATAAAGGTATTAATTTCTTAAAGGGGTGGTTGAATATGATTTCTCTTTTCTAACTTTAGTTAGTGTGTAATGTTGCTGTTTGAACATAAACAACATCTGCAAAGTTACGAAGCTCAAAGCAAAGGAAGATATTTTCTTTTAAAGAAATCGCTTTTTAAGGACTACGACAAACGGCTGGTAGGGACTACAAGACATTTCTCCCGGGTTAGTGACATCACTAACCCTCAAATTTACATAAACCCACCCCCGGAAACTCGATGTATAGATTATCAAGACATAATATGCTAATCAATGACTAGAAGATAACTATACATAAGCGACATAAATTCACCAACTAACCATTCAGAAATGTTGTCTATGTTGTCACTTCTTGAGTCTCTCCATCTTTCTGACTCCGGTTTGAACATAAAAGGCTACAAGTTTTTGAAATTTCCAGTGCATATCTGGATGAGGTAAAAGGACACAAGCTGTTGTAGCTCCGCCCTCTGTGCTGGGAGCAGCAGCTCATTTGCATTTAAAAGGGACCGACACAAAAACTGTGCGTTTTTGCTCACCATGTAGCATGACAACTTTAACATGCTATATAAAAATATCTGTGGGGTATTTTGAGCTGAAACTTCACATACACATCTGGGGACATCAACGACTTATTTTACATCTTGTGAAAAGGGCATTATACCGCCCGTTTAAAAAACAACTTTTGAATGGTAGAGTATACACATATATATATACATTTTGCTATAAATATATACCAATGTCTATAAATATATAGTTGTATAGTGTTTTTATTTGATAACGTCATTTATTGCGCAAAAACAACCCATAAAATACATTAAGTACAGTTTTTTATTTATTTAACTTTTTATTATTATTAAATGAATTAAATAATTATTTTATGTATTTTTTTATTAAAATTATTAATATTCCATTTCATTTATGTATCAATATCATGATGCATCTCAGAGCTTGTTGGTCTGGTTCATGGCTTAGATTGAGGTATTTTTTTAAATCTCTATGAAGGCAATAATTGGGGAAAATACTTCAGGAACGAAGACCAAACAGTGAAATAGTGGGTGGTCACGATTGTGATTAGATCTGGACAAAGTTGATGCTAATAATCTCAAAATGGCTGATATATTGGTTTATCACGTTTAGCTTCTTTACCTGCATTGTGCCTGCTTCGTGAACTTGCACTTAGCTGTGCAGCAGGGGTCGTCGTTGAGATGAAGCAGTCCAGGGTCGCAGTCCTCGTCCTCCTCCACACGCGAGTTCCCACACAGCTTACTGCTCCTTTCCTTAAAGCACTGGTGGGCCTTAATCTTTAACGCCCTACTGACCGAGAACCTGCTACAGCTCGAGAAGCGCTGTGGGAAACAACAGGTGAGTGAGAAAAAGTAACTACATGTCAAAATAAATCATTTAGCACAGGATGGATACTACCTTGTTGTTGAAGTGATCTCCGCTGACCGCAATAGGGTACATGACATATTTGCCGCCCTGGTCGTCGCTGGGCGCACAAGCAGCTATATTGTCTGGATCATGTTCAGCTCCGAAGTTGTGTCCGAGCTCATGAGTGGTTACAAGATCTGCTTCCTGGATAGATGATACATCACTGTGCTTCCTGCTAAAAAAAACACCTAGTATACAAAATCCAAGTGGTATTTAAAGCAATGTATGCAAACCTTAGTCAGAATAGTTTTCCCATAATTCATGGTGCTTGTCAAGCCAGTGTTCAGGTAACTGGGTCTCTTGACGGAATGTGATGGATAGTAGGCTGTAAGACAAAATGAATGTGCAAAGTCAAGCGCTGTTGAGTGGAATTTCATTGATCACAGTTGTAGAGATCCTTACGTTTAGGGCAGAGGCCTCCCAATCCCTGTTTTGAAGGTGCCACGTATGCCAGACCCAGAGTGCCATCATCAAAGTCCTGATAGGTGAAGAGATGGGCAAGGCAAACTGCAGAGGCGTTGTCTGCGATGTCATAACTGAATTGCTGAAGAGAACCCAGAGAAAGATGAGAGAATGAGAGTCTAAAAATCTGTTTCCTTAAAAAAAATGTTTTATTAAAATAAGATTAGGGAGCATCTGGCTTTCAGCTTTAGAAGTCAAAGGACTTAATAAAA
Source organism: Phoxinus phoxinus (assembly GCF_949152265.1). Classification (NCBI taxonomy): domain Eukaryota; kingdom Metazoa; phylum Chordata; class Actinopteri; order Cypriniformes; family Leuciscidae; genus Phoxinus; species Phoxinus phoxinus. Next base: position 27,204,225 of record NC_136888.1, read on the forward strand.
AAAAAATAATAAAAAAAAGTAATTCAGAAATGTATTTACATTTGAATATAGATTTGGTGCATAAATATTGATATAATTGTCTCTTTTTTTGTAAAAAAAATACATATTTTGGGATAATGGTTCCAACATTTTTTTTTTAAATAATGTTGCCCATTAACTGATAATATTTCTATACAATATTTTTTTTTAGAAAACCATTAAATTAATTAATTTATTAAATAATAATTAATTTAAATAGCATTTTGAATATATCTTTAAATACACATTGTCACATGAAAATCCTGTCTGTAAATAGATTGATTTCACAAACAGTAGCGGATCTCGGTTCATTTCGAATCAAACAATAGAAAAATGACTCACACTTCAGTAAAAGTCTATTGTGAATGAATTCACAGACAGAGTTAGTATGATTCAAATCAAACCATAAGAGTCACTGTTTAGTGAATCGGACCTCAAGCTGACTTCATTTATTTGTGCAGGAAACACTAGCACACACCCTAACCAGATGTTATCTGACGAATCCTAACTGTCTTCATTTGAAATGTCTTTTTGTTGCATTTGCGATCACTTTTTCACAGTCTGCAGCCAATAGCATCGGACCAGAATACAAAGTACATAAACTTCACTGACCGACCCCAAAACTGGATTGCTGCCCAAAACAATCTGACCTGTGTATATTTCCAAGGATTCCATGGCACTTACTTCCAGAAGCTTCTTCACATCCCACACATTGCCAGTTCTCTCAATTGGGCTTCCATCCATATTGTAGTGATTCTCTCCTGGGGCAAGTTTTGTGGGCTCCTTATTTATGATTATCTGTTGGCATATTTACATCTTAGATGGCAAGATAACACCAACTCATCAAACTTTGCACATTGAGATAAAGTAATAACAAGCGTATAAAAAGGCAAAGCATTGAGCACACATTTGGATTTCATCACAATGGGAGAAAATATCCAGACACCAAAATCTACTTCTGAGAAATCCCAAGATTAAGTTACACCTGGAGTTTGCTACAAGCCATGTGACAATTTTGGTGGTCTAATGAAACTAACATTAAGCTCTTTGTATTAGAGTTGAGTCAGCTGCTATGATCACTTTGACTTGAGTCACCAGTTCTACCAATGAGGAAATCAGGGATGCATTGGGACAATCCCATAAACCTGTATGACTTTCTTTCTTCTGCGGAACACAAAAGGAGGCGTTTTGAATAATGTTGCGGTTGTTCTTTTCCATGCAGCCTGGAGCTTTCAAGCTTTAGAAAGGATGTAAAGCAGCAAAAAGGCATCATAAAAGTGGTTTATACGACTAGCGTGTTGTTTTACAAATCGTCTGAAGCCTTTATTTGAGAAACAAGACTAAAATTAAGTTGTTATTTACTGATAAATTTGTGAAACAATAAATTATGCTCAAGAAATTGATCAGTTTGATTTGTGAATGAGTCATTCAGAACATATTAATGAACCACTTGGGTGATTCATTTAAGATTTTCAAAGCATAACAACTTGAAAACTTGTTATATAACGCAAGGGTCATACGGAACACATTTTTAAAGTGCCTTTGCACCCTTTTTCATGCTTTTCAAATTTCAACTGTTCAATTATCCCTTTAACAAATGTGAAGAGAAACTAGGAGTCAAACTCATCTACTGAAGTGATGTAGAAGAGAAAAGATGAAAACTGAGAAAGTTATTAAGGTCACCTGATGAATCTGCACACCGTAACCTATAAATTCATCATCCCAGGATGTGTTCCTATAGATATCATCCACTCTGTCTATCAGCTCAATCTGAAAAACACAAAACGCTCAAATTCAATGTACTTTTATCAATAAACCTGATATCATGGTGTTAATATGAATCGTATCGCCAGTGCATCAAACTGCTCTGTTGTACAGTTCAAGAACAATGACATGCCTCCTTTCTAGTTCTATTTTGTGTGCTTTGCTCACCAAGTAGTTGAGGGTGGTGCTCTCCTCTCCACGGCCCATGTGCTTAAAGAAGCGATGATCTGCCACTAACAGCAGCGGGCAGGTGTTCTTCTTGTGGTTGTGTGTAGTAGATCTTATCTCTCTGTTGTGAGGCTCTGCATTCAATACATATAAACCATCTAAACATGGTGCACTATGAGTTTTGTTATTTCTAACTAGTTATGTCAATCACAAAGCATCAATATCCATAAATGGATCGAACCAATTTAAAGCTACACAATGGGGACTTAAGAATAAAGAAGTTATTCTTATGCTTTGTCTCCAGAATATTTTCAATTCTCATGGCAGGAGGTCAATGCTGGGTGACTACATGCTTGAATGGGCGGCCTTTGTCAGACTAATGTATAACTCCTACACACTCATGCAGTAACAATCCCGCTGAGCCAACCATGTCCATCCATGAGCATGTGAATAAACTGAATATCTGTTGTCCATTTAGGCATCTCTCATAACGAAATGTGTCTGTCTCAAAATGGCCAAAAACGAAACAATTTGACCTTAAAGACAACGATATTTACACTGTTGTTCAGAAGTTAGCAATTTATTTTATTTTTTTCATTTTTAAAGTCTCTTGCGCTCACCAAGGCTGCATTCATTTGATTAAAAATTCAGTAATATTGTGAAATATTATTACAATTTAAAAGAGATTTCTATTTTTTAATAGATTTGAATATGCTATTTATTCCTGTGATGTCTAAGCTGAATTTTCAGCATCCTTACTCCAGTCTTCGGTCACATGATCCATCAGAAATTATTCTAATATGCTGATTTGGTGCTCAAGAAACATTTCTTATTTTCACCAATGTTGAAAACAGTTGTGCTGCTTCATATTTTTGTTTTTATTTTAAGAAAAAGTCACTTTTGATTAAATTAATCCATCCTTGCGGAGTAAAAGTATTCATTTATACAAATATGTACCTATGGTAGTGTAATTCTGTTAAATAACATATTTTCTGACATTTTAAAAAAACTGAATATTTAGAAGATAATGTCAGCGGGACTTGATTTTGTTCATGAGGATTTGTTTGCACTTCTCAAAATGTGGTCCATGAAACTTCTCACAGTATTTTCAGCCTACCTCCATCTAGTGTTTTACTGTGTGTGTGTGTGTGTGTGTGTATCTTGTTGATGTCATGTCTACTTTATCTCCCTGTGCAGCGACCTTGAACTTGGGAAAGGTACTTCATAAATAAAACATATTATTATTATCATCAATGTTACTATACATAAATACACACCCTCCTCCTGTTCCGTTTGTCCTGCTGCCTCTTCTGGCAGGAGATCCTGTGCATCAGCGTTCACATATCCACACACTTTGGGTGAGGACAGTCGACTAATATTCTTAATGTCCTCTGAGCGGTACACCAGCAATCGGCCATCAGGGGGCGACTCTGTAAACCGCCACAAGGGCTAACGAAGACAAGACAAGAGATACTGAAACATACTGTAAAAAAAAGTACTTTGTAAAACTAATTTTAAATGCTTTAAAGTATGAATAATTTGAGGAGCATGTGTAAACAAATCACCTCCACATTAAATTCAGCCTCTTCAGTCAGAATGTGGGCTGAGAACTCGTCCCCGTCTATGTGTGCTTGCACACGTGAGTGCTCCTCTCCTGTCGGGATAGCAAACAATCATGGATGAAAAACAAGAAAATTCAGTTCTCAGCCGAAGCTAATGACCTCATAGGATGTCTTACCCACTAAGTGTCCTTTAAAGTAATTCTGTAACTGAATATCATATTGGTCCTCTTTTCCATTCTCATCAACGAAAACAGCCTTGAAGTTGTCCGTGAAAAGTTCTGTGTTTGTTGTCAAGTACAGATTGAAGTGCCTTTGAAAAAAGATGCAATAAACATGTTTTAGTGCAGTGAAAATCTAAAATAAGAATCAGCCTCAAAATCATTCATTGAGGTCAGAGGTGGCCAGAGAAAATAACACAAACACTCTTACACATAATAAAATAAAAATGGAAATAATATAGATAAGATAATATATATATACACATTTATTTATTTTATAATTAATTTATATTAATATATTTTACATATATATATATATATATATATATATATATATATATATATATATACAAAATATATGAAAATAAATTAATTATAAAATATGTTTTAAAAATAAATAAAAACAAATAAAAATAAATACAATAAAACAATACACAAATGTAATTATTATTATTATTATATGTCAGGGGTGGTCATAAGAGATTAACACAAGCAATTAAAAAAATATATAGAATAAAAAAAATAAACAAACAATTATATATTATGTATTTGTATTAAGCTATTTATTTTTATTCTATTCTATATATATATATTTTTTTTTTTTTTATTGAGAAAATAGAAATCAGGGGTGTTTAGAGAATAAATAAATAAATAAATAAATAAACAAACAGATTATCACATGATCTGCCATGTAATAGCAAGAGAGAGGCTGGCATGTGTGGATCTGTTAGCTTTACCTCTGGAGAGCTGTGAAGCTGACCAGCCGCTCCACATGTGACCGGGCATCAACATCCCTCTTCCTGAGCGAGTGAAGCTTGAGTCCTGATGCAGGAACCACATCAAAGTCTGACAGTAAGGAGCTGAGCGCATCTGGATGAAGTAATGCACATACAGTATATCACCATTCCTGCAGAACACCACTATTTACCAACACACACCTTTTAAATCACAAAACAACCAATTAAAGATTAAATATTCCTTGGTCTGTACTACAGACTGTAAGTTTATTTATATGATCATACAGTGACCCAAACATAGATTCTACTGCAAGAGAAGCATATCAAAATGCCTTTCCATTAGGTCTGCAAATACAGCACCTTCCCTGTTTGAGGAAATGAACTAACACACACAAGCAGTCATGACTGAGTCAAAACAGGAAAAGGAAGGAAGACTGAACTCACAAATCAAGATAACCCTTTATATATATCCCCATTTAAGAAACCAGTATATTTAGTAGTTTGAACTCGTATTTTCTTGTTGAGACGATTTAAATAGCAACTTACCAAACTCTTTTACCTCTTCCTGATTTCTCAAGTCTTCTTCAAAAGAAGCTGGTTTCACAGCAGAATGGACAAGAAGTGGAGCTAACACTAACAGCACTAAATGAAATATTAAAGACTCCATACTGGCGATGAAGCATCACTTCTGTCAAAGCACCATGTTTGGATGGTAACGTAAGTTCTCTGCTGTCAACATCTAAGTTAACTTACTGTCCGTTATTTACCAATATTCACGAGCACCTTCTGTTCGGCTTATTAGACGCGACTATGAAAGAAGGCATCAAATCGTATAATATTTGACAGGATAGGATCCGGGTGAATGCTACACGGAGAACAGGCACAGCTTTCAGCTGCTCTCAGTCCTTCCTGCACATTTGCGCTGGATTCTGCCTACGATATTCACCGACTCTACTTCCGGGCAACGATTGAATTCCCAGGAAGAGGGAACTTTTATTTTGAATTTATTTTAAATTCGATTTACTACCGGTATCGTGCTTTTTTTTTTTTTATGAACATGATTTATGACATTTAAATAATTAAATTAATAATAAAGCAAGGCACACCAGTAAAACTGAGAAAGGTAAAAAAAAACTAAACAAAGAGGGGACTTTTTATTCATCGTTTTACCCAGAATCAACATTACGTTAATTAAATATTCTGCTTTTTGTCATCCAACAACATTCCAAATACAGTATGGCATGAAGAAACATTTCTTTACAATTAGAAAGCAAAGCAGTCGCTTAATTATATGAAATTGTTAAATGAAAAGGTGAATTAAATTATTTTACTTAGCCATATTTGGCAAACATTGTTTTATTGTTCTGCACATCCCGAATTTACAATTTTTTTTATCTAGGTATATTTTTTTCAACAGTGGCCTACTAAACCGTTTTATTGACATTATAGCCAAAATGCAAATATAACCAAAATAATAGGAAAATATGAACATGAATACATTTTAATGTCACAGTGTTAGTGGCACAGATGATACAAAATGTTGTTTTTGTAATAGATTTTTTTTATCCTCAAGACTTCACATACATGCAATTTTACATAGTACTGTACAAGTGGAATTTGGTTCTGATTTATAGAGAATAACACATATTTTCTTGATGATGTATCAAAAACAAATGCATGATACATAAAAAGGCCATCTAAGAGTGAAAGGCAAAACTAGTTTTAAAAGCAATGGCAAAGCCAAGGTCCCCAAAAAACCAGTCATGTTTTACAGGGGTAGAAGTCAAACCAAGTAAAATATTAGGCCTAATTAATATTTGGAATAGGCAAAAGTCAAGTATGAAAGACAGACATCAATACAAACATCAGACCACCGTGGTGAAAATGAAAAAAAAAAAGACATGCTTTCCAAATTCTTGCTCTAACTCCAAACTATAAGAGCTTACAGGAGTTTCATCAGGAAATATAAAAACCAATCTGCAAGGCTAAGTTTTGTGCAACAAGCAAATTCCTACAAACAGGAACCATACAGTTTTTGGTTGTTTGCAAGATCTATAGTGTACGTCAAGGAGTATTTCCCGGTTTACATGTAAAGCCACAATTATTTCTAATTAGATTTAGGAATAGGAACAAATTACATTTCAAATGGAAACATGACGCAACCCAAAACCAAAAAAAGTGAATAAAACCAGCACTTGACTGAATTCAATAACCCTGAAGGAAACGGTTATATTGTATAACTAATATTTCATAATCAAAGTATGCAATAAAAAAGAACATCAAATGCAGTATCACAACAAAAAAAATATACAAGCAGCTAAATTTATAAAGCCCATACAACATCGGAGTTCTGCTTGGAGTACATATTTACTCACGGTCAAAAAATGTTCCCTCATCAATGTCTTAAAAACCTGCTTGGCATGATTGTCAATATATACATGTATATATAAGCATTACTTTACATGAAATGGCCAAATGTTGCTGAATAATGAGCATAATTAGATTCAGCTGGATAGAGTAACTTGTGTGCTATTCATAACTGACAATGATGCTGTGCTTTAATTGATCATGCTGATTCTTATTCAGAATAATGTACCAAAATCAATTTTGAGATCAATATCATGGCCATTTCATATACAACATTTTATACATATGCATAAAGGTATATCTTTTAACATAACACAATTTCAAAAGAAGTGCCAAAATTATTAATCTAAGAGGACCTGAGGATAAATACATAAACAAATAATTATCAAAAAAAACAAACAAAGCTCTCAGCTACAGGAGAGAAAACCAGTGAGGTACTCAAAAACTTTAAGGCTAACACAGGATAATGCAGGTTGCTACCAAAGGATGGAGGTGACTTACATGAAATATTCACCAGAAATCAACTTTATAAATACTGTGGGTTCCAGAACGATAAACGAATGTTGTATTGCAAAAGAAAAAACATTCACTTTGTCATATCAACCTCCGATATGGCACACTTCCATTACATAACATGAATGAAAAATGGCAGACGATGAAATCGCACCAAGGATTTTGAGGAAACCTAATGAGCTACATATTATACAGCTACACATATGGCAGGTGCTCTGATCTGAATATTTCTGTACATAATACACTTGCTATTCCAGATGGTCCAGGCAAGATGTTGACATTCAGTCTCATACCTATATTTTAAAACCAGTCTATTAAATAAAAGAAAAAAGTATTTGTAATGGCTTTTCAGAAACTATTGAACATAATTTGTTTTGAACATATATTCTTCGTTTTAACTAAAACACACTAACTTGTCCATATAATCCATCCAGTTCAAGACAGCAGAAACCACAAGTTATATGAACTTGCATAGATACAGTGCTGGACTTGTAAATATGTTTAAGCCAAACAGTCTTGAAATCAGTGTATAATCCCAGCCTGATTTACAGTGACTGTTCCAAAATCCCAAATGCTGCGAGAGAAAAAAAATTCAATTTTAGTAACAAAAAAGGAAACAAATTAGATTTTTTTTTTTTGAAAGAGCTTAAAAAACGTTCCATTTGGTTGCAGTATTTTGACAGTTCGCATTTAGATGTTGGGTGTTCAGATAAGTGCCATTTGAGCGACACTTTTAGTGGGCCAATATTTGGCATTGTAAACTCACACAACAGCCCTGCTTTGGAATCATATTTATGCTTTAAATCGTCAGTGACTCAATCTCAAGGCTAAACATTTTATTTAAGTGCACAGAGAAATTGTGTTGGCAAATATCATCTCCTGATGACACCAACAGCCAAAATCAGCAAAATCAAACTAGGTTTATCTGTAGTTTTAGACTGAAAGACAACGAAATGACATGAACAGAACACAAAACAAAGTGCCATTAAACCGTTTTGAATCTACAATTTAGCTTTTAATAAACATGTAAAGTAGCATTAAGCTGTGTATTTGAGCCAACGAATGAAATTTAAAGGTGACAGAAAAGCCCCTTATCTGTGCAAAACAAGTAATAAAGAATAGGCCATGTGACTGAAATGCTACTATGAACATAGAAACAGACACTGAATATTATGTTCTGTTAGAACAGAACCCTCCATAAGAGCCACATATGCGAAACATCCACACAATAGTCAAGCGCCCGGATGGAACGGCACCGTGCTCTTTCGGTAACGTCTGAGGGGTGCGCTAAGGGAACCCCCACCTGTCGAATCCTCCACCTAAGCAAGCAGCAGCCTCACGAGGTCTGCTTTAGTCTCATCGGGCCTGTGGGGATGGAGCCTACTCAGCTAGCTGTGACAGTAACCGTGGCGTGAGATGGCTCGTGTTGCGGCTTCAAACGCGCAAGTCCCACCGGTTGATGAAGAGCTCGAAGGCGGAGGAGGAAAAGAAAAAGGGTTAAAGGAGATGACCGGAATTCCTCATACAGGGACTGCTCACGCCGAGCTGTTAGGTGGGTAAAGGGTCGTCGTCGCCTTTACTGCACTTGCACTTACAGCACAGCACGAATGGTGTAGCTAGAAGCAGGAACGGAGAGGCTACCAGTAAGAGGAGGCCGAAACCAGCAAAGATTCCAACAACCTGCGGAGAAAGAGATGAAAACGTCAATGATATGAAAGTGTCCACAAAGAAAATATTTGTCAAAAAAAAAAAAAAAAAACATGTACCAAGTTTTCTTGTATGTTTTGCATTCATGTTGGTTTCATATTAGTTTGGAAAGAATTCTATACCATTTTTAAGACAAGTTTAAATTTAATGTCATGTGGTTTAACCATCAAGTAAAAATAATAATGCATTTTCCTTACAGACTGAAAACTTTTGAGTAAACACATATTATATATATATATATACATACACACACACACACGCACACTAAATTTAATAACTTTTAGAAGTTTTAGAAGACAAAAAGACTTTTATTATTTTAATTCTTTCTTCATTATGATATAGGGACACCCTGATTGTTTTTCTTTACTTTATGTACATTATCTTCAAAAAACATCAAAATTAATTTTAATTCAGAAATTGAATTGTATTTTAGCATATTGTTGAATAAATTCATGTTTTTGTTGTTTGTATATGGCCACTTTGAAATATCAGTTTTAAAACTGTGGAAAATTCTTTAAAAATTTGGTGAGTGGTGAGGATGAGTAAGTTATGACAGAATCTTTACGTTTCATTGAAATTTTCCTTAATATATTGAGTTTTAGCACTTTATTTTACAGTGTCATTGTTACACATGTTACATGTAGGAAGTTACTATAGTAATAAGAGTAAATGATGCATAATTACACACAACTAACTCTAAACCAAACCCCAATCCTAACCAGCCCTATAGGATGTAGTTTATTAATATCACGCAGTATTTAAATGTATAATTACACTCTAACAAGGACATCTTAAAATAAAGCGTAACTTGGAGTCATTTTGTTTCTTATTTAAATTCAAATGATCACAAGATAAATAACTTATGTTTTTTTTTTTAGTAAAAGCAAGACAATATATAAACACATTTTCTTTCCCAATCTTGCTAGTACTCTTTCTACTCTGCCATCATTTAAAGCAATAAACGGAACAAAAATAAAACTAAAAAGTAAACAAAAATCCACTGTTCTGATGCTGCATCATCTTCCACCACATAGGGGCGTCAGATCCTTAGAATTTAAAACTGTTACAAAATGGAACAGAGATTGAGTTCATCTTATGCATGAACTATATAGAATCTGTCAACGTCATGGGCCAACAAAATTACACATATTTCACATCACTGTAGGAGCACCATGTAAAACCAATTTTCTCTGGATGCAAAACAATCTCTGAATTCTGAACAGGGAATAGGATACAATAGACCTCTATTCCTCCATGCGGAATCTTCTCAGCATTCCGAAGATGACAATACCCATTCATCATGGGACAAATTATAGCGTTGCACACTATTTCTGTTTCTATGTAAATGTCCCACCATTTTATGACTCTATTTTCCCTCAGAGCTCTTGTGTGGAATGGCATGAGAGGAGGAGAGTAGAGTGGCGTAATGGAAGAGTGTTGCCAAACCCCGAGGTTCAAACCCTGGACCGGCAGCACCGTCTTTACTAATTCATAAAGAATCAAATTTCTGATGCTGCTCGGCTGAAACGTTGTAAAATTCAAACTTATAGGGCTGGAGCAGAGCCGTGGCGCTCTTACGAAGCTTAACATGACTCACTCCTCCCTGCAGAGCAACAGATGTCTTTGTGCAAAAGTACTGAAAGCTCTCCATAGTTTCAGGGCCATCTCACCTTTTCGACATTATGTTCAGCATATGAAACGACGAGCGTGTGAAACTCAAGGTTTATAATGTGAATAACGGCATCAGAATTACACATTCAACTTCAAATTAAAAGAAAAACAAAAGAAACATATTGCAAAAAGAAAAAAATTATCATTAAGTTCTTTTTTTTTTTTTGCATTGACACATTTTCATAATTCCATTCATTCATTTCCCCTCAAAACTGTCATTATTATAAATGACAAAAATATTAATGGTAAATTAATCCTGTAATTAAAATATTCCTGATAAGTTTTTTTGTAAATCAGCTAAATGTACCATAGAATAACAAATGGTACCATGATTAATATTAATACATATTTAATAATAAAAGTACTTCGAATAATAATTATAAATGAAACATTATTATGAATTATACATTTTTTAGAGATCTTTCCACATTCTTATTTCAATAAATCTTTAATTGTCATGAAATGCCAATATATATTATCTTATGTAAATATACCTATACATAACACAACTTCATAAAGATATGCTGTAAACCATATATATGCACATATATATATATACATACATACAGTATATATATACACTGTGTATATATGCATGTATATATATATATATATATATATATATATATATATATATATATATATATATATATATATATATATATATATATATATATATATAATTTTTTTATTTTTTATTAAGTTGTGTCATATTTCAAGTAAGGAAATTAGGAGTAAAGTTTTGGAGGGTTTAAACAGACTTTTCTGCATACTATGTTTCTCACAGTTCCTAATGACATCGCTTAAAGGCTTTTCCCCAACACTATTTGTGCTCATTTTACCATAAGAAAATGTATTTTTTCAAAGCTATTAAGAAATACATAATGGACAGTGGGACTAATGAGCCTTGTGTTGAAATTTTTTTTGTATATGCCTTTAATCCAAGAAAGAGGTTGATATTTTCTTAGTATTATTATTTTTAAATCAGCCTTTTCAAATGTGATACTCTCCTATCATTATTTAGTCTAACAAAAGAAAAAGGAAGGGAGGTGGGAGTACCCGAGTTGGCCTTTTAAGATGTGCTAGTCTAAACTGTTCTAAATATAATGGCAGATTCTACTGCTCTTCTCCATCATTTGATGAATAATTTTAGTGAATTTGTCCCAAGGAGACCTCCTCACATATAATCTCCTGTGAAACAGCAGGTATCACCTGCTCCAACCAGACAACCTACTTCATGAACAAACACTTGTGTCTGAATGGATGCCTATGACTTGGTCACGTGTAGATGCACGTGTACTCGTTTCGAACACTGCAGAGAAAAGAAAATAAGTAAGAAAACGTGTGCTTCTTCCCATGAGCACCCACCTGTGTTCTGTGCCAGATCACCGAGGCTCTGGAGTGGCCTAATTTGTTCCGACAGGGTCCTTTGTCATAATGGATCAGGAGGAAGTCGTCCTGTCAAACACACAGTTTACAAGAGGCCGGTCATTATCTACGTGGGTGTTCGGGACAGCTGCATGAAGGGCACTGTTGCATTTACGGCCTTGATTGAAGGACTAACATGCCGCCTCAGTGGCGCGCGCATGGCCAATAAAAATACAGTAAGATAGCAGCATGACGTTAAGAGTGTTAAGCTGAGATATTTTGGACGCTGTTTACTCACGTCCAGAGACTCCAGGCAGTACCAGCAGAAAGCATGCTTGCAGTTCTTACACATCATCTGGGCACAGCCCTCGTCTCTCTCTATGTAGACTTTACATTTAGGACAGCGTTTGATGGGGGCATCGTCATCATCAGCTTTAAAAAATGAACTAAAAAAAACAAAGAAAAGAGTAGCACGGTTAGTTCACCCGAAAATGAGACGTGATTCATTTCAGTAAGTTGTACTGTATCTTTCAACATATCTTTTAATTGTTCATGCATGTTTTTTTGTGCTACAGTATTAAAGTGGAAGACAAGACTCGCGCTCCAGTCCACGCTGCCACTTAAACCCGGGCACTACAGCGATCTCACGTCACATTTAAAGGGTTAGTTCACCCAAAAAATGTCCAGCTTTATAATAGGAGTGAATAGTACCTTGTTTTTTGAAACCCAACATAAACCCAACATCCATCATAAAAGTAATTATACGGCTCCAGGTGGTTAATAAAGGCCTTCTAAAAGTGAAGGGATGCGATTTTTGAAAGAAGAAAAAAATCCATAATAATAATTTTCAGTTTTGGGTGACCTATCCCTTTAAATGTGATGTGAGATTGCTTTTCTTACACTTTAATACTGTAGCACGAAAAAACATGCATGAACAATTAAAAGATATGTTGAAAGATACAGTACAACTTACTGAAATGAATCGCGTCTCATGTATTCACTCAACCACACGAGACACGTCAATAAAACAGCTTGTGAACAATATGTCACTAAACATTGCATTTACCTTAGGAAAGTTATTCAATGTTCACAGATAATTAGCTATAAATAAACTAGAGAAGACCTTATTGACTGTTTGAAGATAAATGTATGTTTGAAGACAGGTGTTTATGAAAACTACTTTATGTGCAAATGAGTACACACAAACATTTCAGCTTTTAATTATTTCAGTGTTATTATATCTGAAAATAACTAGCAGTTGAATATAATAGTTTGTGCTCTGTTGTTAATTTTAACCTGTACTATTATAGTAATGCACCAAATGAGAGGGTTCCCTGTACAGTTTACAGCATTAGTTGAGACCTTTTTTTCCCCTTAAGAAAAGCAAACTATCAGTATCGGCAGATATCATTCGGAATAATAATTGATCATTTTCGCTGAGAAATTTAGTATCGGTGCATCTCTAAAAACAATCCCTTTTCACAGGACAAAAAAAAAAAATGTAAATACGGTACTGGTAAATTTGATTTCTAGTACAGATTTCTACAGTTGATCTTTTTTCCACGCAGACAGGCCCATCTCTTTTACTAAAGTGTTGTGGGCCAGGGACAGTGTTCACTGGTAATGAAGAGCCTGACCCACAGGGACCAAGCTGACAAGTACAAGCCCATTCATTTCCAGGACAATTCCCAGTCTATTGATCTAAGAGAAGTGACACTGCGCAGCAAACCTCTCATAGCCCGTTAAACAGCAGGAGCTCCTCCTTACAACTGCATCTGACTCACAGTACTGCAACACCGCACTTTAGTGAAGTACTAGTCAAAATCTGAATAATAGTAGTAATATGATTATTTATGATTTGATTATACACTACTGTTTGAGTTATATACACAAATGTTTTAGATTAAAAAAAGAAAAAACTTTTCTACAGCAAGGATGGATTAAATTGATAGAAATGACTTTTACACTGTTCTTTTGCACTTTCTATTCATCAAAGAATTCTGAAAAAAAGTATCATGGCACACACACACACACACACACACACGAGTGCACACACGAGCGCACACACACACACACACACACACACACACACACACACACACACACACACACACACACACACACACACACACACACACACACACACACACACAAGGACAACATGATTTCACAATATTATGGAAAACTCATCAAGAAATCATGTAGAGACTTGATTTTGTCCATCAGATTTGATTCTATTATGATAAGTGGGAATATTATTAATAAGCAAATATAGAAGTAATATTATTTTATAGCTCAAGGATGGCTGCTGGCCTGGGGCCAGTGTGAGAGAGTTTTAGGCTAGTTGCCAATAAAAGTTTTGCATTCACTGATCCATTTTTTATGCCCTGTAAACTTAATGTTTGGCTTTCTGTGATGTATTCCACATTGCTATAGCAAATTCTGATGATTTGTGACCAACATAACTAACTGACTAACACAAAAATAGCATAAATGACTGTTATGTGAAACACTAAAAACACTAAAATCGGTGATATTTTGCATCGTAATGTTATAATTTTCCAGCAATGACGCTATATTATTTCATGCTTGTTGCAAATGTTCTTTTTTGTAGAAAACAAATCCGTAAGAAAAATAAATAAATAAAACTATATTTTTAAGCAAAAATAGCATGCATCTATATATATATATATATATATATAAAAATATAAAAATAATAAGATCTGTATTGTTGAGCCCTGCCTGGTTACACAAGTAGCAAAGAAAACATTTGAATAAAAAAGAAATAAAAAAATTATAGGCATCTCTTCAAGTACATTGTAAAAAAAAGTCAAATAACCTAAAAACATTTTTTTTCCATGCAGGGCCATTGCTTGAGTTCTTAGGGAGGCCATGAAATGTTTTCTTTTTAAATTTAGTTTACATTATTTACACTTTTTTTAAGAGTCAGGTCAGCTCATTGCTCCTTGAGGAAACAACAGTCTGTTTAAAGTGTAAATGGGGTCCATTTTGATTTCATGCTGTCTATTCTGTGATTCTCTCACTCTGAGATACACTTAGGAGTTTAGGCGCAATCTCAAACATGAAATGATACAGAAATTGAGCTGTAAACTTGACAGGCTTTTTGGAGTATTATGACTAGTGTGTATTAGTGAAGCGATTCACTTCTTTCAGTCCTGTAAGACCCAAGATCAAGGATCAGAAACTCCGCTCGATGATGCTTTTGCTTTGGAATAAAGTGTGCGTGTGACATGAATGTCAAATAACACCTGTGCATGCATCTCTGGCTTACTGAGCAGAGAGAGAGAAAAAAATCACTCTTCAACGTCTAGAAGCTGAAGATCCATTCTTCGACTGAATGATGAGCATGTTCAATAAGGCAGAAAAACACTGACAGATTGAGGCATTTTATTTCAAATCTCATGTCGACTCATCAACATCGAACATCATTACACTGTACATGCCTCATCGTGACAGCTGGATACACACACCGACCAGCAGGGAGGATGGGAGTGTTTAAACGCACATCAAAGAGACAAAACTATACTTCAAGAGCGTATCTGCTGATGAATGAGGACAAGATGAGAAAGACTTAAAGGAATAGTTCAGGATAGGATAACCTCAGATAAAAGATAACCTCAATCTACAGCATTTTTGGCACAGTGTACCCCCAAAAATAATTAATTTGGACTCGCCCCTTATTTTCTTTATAGAAAAAGGGTTACATGAGACACAAATGAAGTGAATGGAGCCAATTTTCAGTGGAAAAGCATTGAAATCATTTGAAAGCAGAAACGAGAAACACACTACCATTCAATAGGTTTGGGTTGGTACGATTTTTTTAATGTTTTTGAAAGAAGTCTTCAATGCTCACCAAGAGTGCACTTATTTGATTAAAAATACAGTACAAACAGTAATGGTCACAGTTACGTTCAGATAGTTTTGATTTCATTCAGTCACATGTTTCCTTTGTCTAGTTTCCAGCCACTTATGAGTTGTCATGGTTACTGATGATTAGTCTTCTTAGTTCAGGTGTGTCTCCTTATTAACCTTGTTTGTACCACTAATGTTCCTTTGGTCCCTCAGTTCATGGTCGGTTGTTGTCTGTGCAATATAGCACACGGTTTCGTATGTTGGCTGGCTATTCTGAGTTCATAATAAATCTTATGTTATTTTATAATCATCTTTGTCTCATGTGGATCTAAGCGTTACAGTAATACTGTAAAATATTATTATATATTATTAATTGTATTATTTGTTTTATATTTGAATATATATTAATATGTAAATTATTACTGTGATGGCAAAGCTGAATTTTCAGCATCATTACTCCAGTCTTCAGTGTCACATGATCCTTCAGAAATCATTCTGATATGCTGATTTGCTGGCTGCTTAAGAAACATTTCTAATTGTTATCAATAATATCAATATTATTATTCTCAAGGTTGAAAACAGTTGTGCTGCTTAATATTTGTGTGAAACCCAAGATGTTTTTTTCTGGATTCTTTGATGAATAGAAAGTTCAAAAGACCAGCATTTATTTGAAATAGAAATCTCTTTTGACTTGTTGGCCTAATGTCTTTACAGTCAATTTTTATAAATTTAATGCATCCTTGCTGAATAAAAATATACATTTCTTTCAAAAATCTTACTGACCCCAAACTTTTGAATGGCAATGTAGAATTTTATAAAACCCCTTACATTAATTCTTCTCTTAAAACTTGTATATTAAAGTTGGTCCCTTTAATTTTTGGTTGGTTAATTTACAGTCAGTTTTAGTCATTATGTTGTCATGGCAAAAAAAAAAAAATTATATTGGATATTATCATATTTTAAGTGCCTTAAGGTAACCCACAAATGTAGCTTTTTATTAAAGGAGAGACAAGTAAAAATCACCAGTATGCCACAAGTGCTGTCATTTAAGCACAGCTTGTACTGAACCTTTAAAAGACAACAGTACCTGCTTTCTCCGGGTAGAAACGAGGTGATGGGAACGTTCTCCTGGCAGTCTTGGTCCGGGTGCCAGCTGGCCTTGCAGGCGGAACAGAACTCAAGTGTGCAAACGCTGCACCGCACCAACTGCGGAAGCGGCGTGTCAGACTCCTTCAGCTGGCACACGGCCTGGCACGTGGAGGACGGGCACCAGGTCCGGCTTGGGTCCAGCAACACCTCTGTAGAGATGAGAGATCACACGCAGTTTCCGTGAGTGTTTATTTTAGGCTGCTTCCAGCTGATGCAGGCTGACAGGTCACCATGGTTACACCATCTGAGATGGAGGGGTAATAGAAAAGAGCGGCTTCGGCCTCATCTGCCCCAGGAACGAGATCCCAGAGCTGCTACTTATCATAGCTTTGCATAAATTCATTAGTTCAATTAGATGTCATTAAAGCAAAAAGCTGCATGAGGCCTGTGCGTTACAGTGATTGTACGACTGGGCACAATAGGTGGCGGAGACAAAGTTGTTCAATAAATAATAACATTTAGTTGTAGCTACATTCACGTATTCCGATAAGACGTGAGTGGTGCTTGTTTGTGCGAAAGATCTGGATGTCTGGGTGTAGCTATGCAGTTGCTAATTCATTCTGCTAGGGCCTTGCGAGGTGATTTTGAGGTGGTTTCTATATGTCTTGAGTTGCTTACTGATCCACACCAAAACGGTCCACTCCAAGTCTCTATGATTATCTAGTCCCTATATACGCCTTTGATTGTTGCTCTAATCAGAATTTAGAGATGTAACTACCCATTTCATACTTGCTCATCTGCCTGATGAATGCATAAAAGGCCAGTTAGTGGCATGCTGTATGGCTATGGTTATGTAATGTGTGGTTGGGGGCAATTATGTTAGAAAGAGGCCTTTCAGTAATATCGGCTGTCTTGTGTCAGGATGGCATGCTTTTTTGTATGTCCTCACGTGCACTGCAAATCTCTCACAAACTAAACACACTCGCGCTCAGCCTCTCTATCTGACACGGCAGGCCATGCAGGAGCGTGTATATATTATAACCACCAGTCCACTCCAGTTTCCCGGAACACTGATGGGCTAAATGAACGCATTTTTACACTCTCTATGTAAATCTCTCATTTATGAGGGTGTTGCCTCCATGGTCCTCATATGAAAGCATGAAAACCTTGAAAACAAAGTAAGGAGAAACAGAGGTCCTGTTTACACCTGGTTTTAATATGCGTTTTGGTAGATCGGATCACAAGTGGATGACGCTTCATACAGGTGTAAAATGCAAGTTTGTCCACTTAAAACTGATTTAAAACTGCTTTCATAGTGTAGACACTCATGTGGTTAAATGCGTTCAAAACCACCTACTTTCCACCTACTGACCTAATGTGTAAATATTACGGGAAGCGCACTAGCCAGACTGGATTTAAACTTTGTCTGGATTTAAAAGTTTGGTTTGAAGATGAGAAACTTGCACAATGTTCTCTTACCATTTCTGATTTCTAACACGCGCTCACAGTGTTCAGCGTGGTCTTGCGGATATCAGATCAGAAATGAAAGCTGTAGCTCTGTGTGTGTGTGTTTCCGTAGTCTCCGGTCGTGTAAATTGCGTGACCTGATTTCATCCATTAGATCGAATGATCTGAAAAAGGCCATATATTTACCCACCCATAGACCCTGAGAAATCAGAAGAGGTTGAAAGTGGATAATAGAGACAAATTAAAACACCAGGTATAAACGGGAATGTGCCTCCCTCGTCTACTTGCGATCTGATCGACTAAAATTCATCTTAATATCGGGTGTAAACAGGGCCAGATAGCATCGGAACAACTGCAACACGTAACTACATTTATTTCCCTCCCTTATGTCTTTTTCAAAATGGGCTAATGTAACGCACTGGAGGGGGTGGACAGAGAAATGTAACGCACTGGAGGGGGTGGACAGAGAATATCTCTCTAGCAAATGTATCCTGTGGTTCAAACAACTGGAGACTATCAGAGCCTGGGATCCCCTACTGAAGAAAACGATGAAAGAGAAGGTATATGGCACAGAACCTCAGATCTTATCTGTGTAAGGGAACCTTCATGCTTTCGATCAAGCCTATCCAATTAGCAATAGTCTAATTTACTCTTTATTAGTCTTTTAATCTAGGAGATTTCTGACTAGAAGCTACATTTGTTACAATTAAAAAGCATTTCAGGTCAGCATACAGACAGAGCGGAAACACAAAGAGTCTTCATTTACACTTAACTCTTTTTAAAATCCTGGGTTAAGTCTATTTTAACCCTGGGTTTCACACTTGTAATTTTCATAAAGGGTTTGCAATGCTTTAAACTCTGAATTATGAAGATATGCTCTGGAAAATGTGCCAAAGGTATGAAGTTGTCCCTCTCACACTTCAAATTGTTAGCCATTGGTATTTTTTTTATCCGGGATTAATGTCATTCTGGATTTTAAAGCGGTTTATAGTTTACCTTGGGTTCGTAACTAATTCTTAGTGGAATAGGGTTCCAACAGCCGTTTATAAAATAGGAGTCCACTAGAGGTACTACTAGCTAGTTTGTAACTCTATACTTAATTTGGCTGCACCATTTGTTCTTAACCCTTGTGAATTATCCGTGTATCATTCGTTCAGTCATTTGTTTTATAATATCGAAAGTAGAAAAATAAGAAAACGGCTCCTTTTTATTTATAAAAAACACACACAAAAAAAACAAGAATTCAGCTCGATTTTTTGTTTTTCGTTGAGGGGTAGAAAAATTAATAAACAGTTTGAATATTCGACCTCTGCATGTGGGTGTAAATGTCAACATCACATAGGTCTTAAGGATTAAAGTCTGTCAGTTAAAACAAGAGCTTATTGAAACAGTTTAATTAATCTGATGATTTATAATTATCTTGGTTGGAGACAATTCCGTAAATATTTATTTTATATGTACCGTAGTCACGTTTCAACAAGTTTAATTGGTGCTATGCAAAAATGTTTAGTAGTGCGCAAGTTGTACCTTAGTGCCCCTTTATAAGGCTAAGTTGTAACTTGTTTGCATCAAAACTGCGCAAATGATAATGAGAAAAAATAATGAGGTACAGTTAAACAGTGTCAGGCTCTCATTGAAGAAAAACACAGTACAGTTAAAAGCCTCCATTCTGTGACAGCATAAGGTCAGCTGGACTTACACGAGTCCAGTGCAGGTCCACTCACATCCCTTTCATCCTCACACCTGCACTGGCCTATTTGTCTACAGTGAGTCACTCTGAGTCATCTAGGACAGCAAGAATGGAGCTCACCATCAACATGTACACGCACACGCACACACTCACACACACACACACACGGCCTCTTTCCACTTACCCTTCTCAAACTGCAGCTTCCTGTACCTCTGCATTATCTCTGTGGCCACCATGCATTCAATCTGAGAGAGAAAGAAAGTGAAAAAAGCAATTATTAAATAACGTGGATGGATACAAAAGCACTCTTCGCTTTGCAGATATTGCATTTAGCATTCAATTTGATCTGGGTAAACACACATCTGACAACATATACGGCTTCTAATCTAATCACTGTCTTGAGATCAAACAACACAGCAGGAATATGCATGTTGAATTTTCTGGTGATTCTAGAGTTGCAGAAAAGACATACTTCAGCTTTAAGGATTGCAGGGGGAAAAGGCACATTAGTTGCTCTGATGCTTTGCATCTGGGTCTGATTCATCTGGTTTAGCTGCTTTGATACTGAACGAGCCAGCCATCCTCACAATGAGCCTGCAGCGCCGAGGAGGAACCCTGCCCTCGGACTGACCTCATACTTGGAAGGATTTCGTGGTGCAAGACACCGAGGGGAGAGTCAGAGTGGAGAGGTTTCAGCATCCATTTTATGCTAAAAGAGCTTTAATCTCCTCTTGATGAGATGAAGGTCCATTTTAGGACTTTTTTTTGGACGGTTAAGTATTTGTTGTTTTAGATGCAATGACTATTGCAGCGTTTGTTAAAAAAAATTAAAACCCCTTTAATCCTGACAAATTCATCCTCTTCAGACTCCCCACCAAGATTAACATAACTACATTATATAATGCTTAACAGATCATTAGTTAGACACAGTTATTAATTAGTGAATAGTTCTGTATGTTATCTGTATCGTAAGGGCCCTTTGTTTAAAAACCCTGATAGTAAAATTAAAGCCCCTGACATGAATGCTATCCTATCAGTAGACCAATCACAACTCTGTTTTATAATAATAAATATGTAGCATTAAAAAGCTGTGCAAAATGCAGGAATATGTATATTAGCATCCAAAATTTTGATAATTGTGTAAGATCTTGTGACGTTTTTTTAAAAATTACGATAAAAACAGCATTTTAAAACAACTGTTTTCTATGTGAATATATTTTAAAATGTAACTTATTGCTGTAATGACAAAGCTGAATTTTCAGCATCATAACTCCAGTCTTCAGCGTCACATGATCCTTCAGAAATCATTCTAATATGCTGATTTCATGTTATTATTGAAAAATTTCTTATTACTATCAATGTTAAAAACAATTGTGCTGCTTTATATTTTTTTGTGGAAACTGTAATTTGTTATCAGGATTCTCTGATTAACAAAAAGTTAAAAAAGAACAGCATTTTTTTTGTTTTAGCATTTGAATAGAAGACTTTGCAGTTGTTGCTCGTGTATGATATTGCTTAACTATATCGTATGATATAAATATGAGACAAAAACACATACAGGGGCATTTTTGCCCCAATATCTTGCATTTTAGGGGGATTCTAACTGCCTTTTACAGGCTTCATCATGCAGTGATGCAGATGTTACTTTTGAACGGTAGTGTATGCTGACATTACCTCATTTTCTTGTAAATGTCCACGTTTTGGACAGGCTGAGTCTGGACAGCTGATGGCCGTTTCAAAGCCCTCTTTTATGAGAATTTCCACATACTGCTTCAGGCACTTTAAAAGGATAATAAGACATAAAAAAATAAGTTCATAAAATAGAAAATATGGAAAAATACATTATGTGTAAACAAATTCTGCAGTTAATTTTGTGTTTAATTTGCTCAGTGAGAGTGTGAGTACAGAAGCACAAAACCACTTGTAATGCACTGTTAACTTCCTCAAAACAAATTACGCTGTATAACATCTCAATCTAATGAAGACGCAGTCACTTGTCCAAGACTAATTATCCTTCATTGTTAGCAATTTGCAAACTCACGGTTTTAATAGGCTGTGAACAAAACATATTGTATTAAAAAATAATAATAATAAGAACAAAATAATAATAATAATTTTCATCTGAACACACCAAAAACTAATTGTGTATTTGAGCTTTTAGGAATGTTTGGCAAGGCAAAGTCTGAATGAGTTGTTTCCATAAACATGCTTTGCTTAAGACACAAAGACAGTTTTGTATCTAGTGAGCTAAGACACAAGCAAGACAAGGCTTCTCAGAGTCAGATGAGGAGATGTTTTCCCTTTACCCTACTCTAGCAGCTTCCTTTCCCCAAATGTTGCCTACAACCTCAAGATATACATAAAACTGCTCTTAAATCAGTACAACAACACAGCAAAGGGAAAGTCAAAACAGCAAACCTCATAGGGTTGAATAAGACTGTTTATTAATGGACTATGAATCACATTTCTGAAATAAATTTAAAAAACAGTTCAGTTGGCCCGTGGATATTCCGTCTATAGCTGTGAACTGTGCTTATATATAGACACATTTCAAAATGTCTGAGGCTTATGTAAGAATCCCACTCATTTATTTTGAGACGTTCCTTTCCTATAACAGTGAAACCTAAAGACAGAAATTAAATATAGAGATATTCATAAAATATGGCTGAAAGCACACATTATTTTAAATCTTTGTGGAAATCTCTCATCTATTCTAAACTTTAAAAAAAAATGTAACCCTAAAATCCATTTAGATGTACTCACCAGGGTGCAAAAGATGCATTGGCACTGGGTGATGGTGGTCATTTGCTCCAAGGGAAACTCTCCCAGGCACAACTTACAGGTCACCAGTGGGTCCAGGGCCAAATCCCAGGTGGGTCGGTACCTAGCTGTGGTCATGATGCCTGCTGCAGAGCTGAAACACAGAATGGCTGTTATTAGACAAAGCCTACACAGTTTAATACACCTATACAAACGGCACAAAGCTTTTAACCGCTGTCAATCTAAAGTGCCGATAAGTGCTTCTCAGCGCTTATATCCACGGCATCACAAACACCAGCTCTCTAAATGCACATCAAATTAGCCACCAAATTAGGTGGTGAAAGGGGCAAATACATTATTTACCCCCATTTATATTCTGTAGCGTGAAGAGGTTTTCTGAGATGCGTTCGGGATTCTAGTCTGACTGTAATGGAATGAAAAGTCGGACCAGATAGACGGAGCAATTTTTCGGCTTCTGCTGCTGAATGAAAGATGAGTTCACTGCGTGGTACTCCTTAAATGAGAAGGGTAGGAGAGAGAGAAAGAGAGAAAAAAAAAGTACATTACTCTCTGCCTACGTCTCCTCTTTTTACAGTTTTTCAGAGAGGGATATTTTTGGAAGTCTCGACTATGAGACACTTCCATTTTCTCACGCTGAAGTGGGCTGTTGTGCACAGAGAGGCTCGTGTCTTAAGTGTTTACAGGAAGTGCCTGTGAGAACGTCAACACTCTGCTTGGCTGCTAAGCAACGAGGGAGCAGGGAACCGCTTCTGCAGGTCGAGGAACGGGCAGGTTATGTTGGATATCATATGCTGAGAATCAGTCAGGATACTTTTAGACATTTCAGTCAGTGATGCAGAGTTGTGTGATGTATTAGTTGAGGTTTAGTGCTAGTTATGGGAAGGCGCTGACACCATGCAGGTGCCGTTTATGTCACCTTTCTATGTCTACATCAAATAAAACATTTCACTCACTCTGGCTTTGTCCTGTTACATAAATATTTTATATGGAAATGTGCTACAACTAGTTGATGCCACATTGCTAGGTGTTTTGAGTGGTTGTTAGTGGTTTTTAGCCAGTTTGCCAGAGCATCATCAAGTGCAAGGAATTCTCCACCAATCAGAGAATCATATCAAGCCAATCTCGCCAAAATATCTTTTTAGCACACACACCCACTTTTTTCTTCATTAATCATAACGGTTGGACATCCTTTATGTCTGTATGTGGGTTTTGCAAATATTTAACCAATAAAAAGTATTTAAAAAAGTTTGTGACTAAACCTTGTAACTCCAAATGGGTCATCAAACTGTCGGTAAAACCTCAGAAGTCCACCCCACCACAATTGTGACGGCCTGCTTGTTTGTAATGCAAGGGTAAATAAAGAACTGGTTCTTTGACTAAATTCATAATTTTCTCAAAAAACACTACATATGTATTTGAGGAGTGGAGAAGACTATTTGTCATCCTAAATAGCCTGTGCGTAGCACTTCGCCTTTAATAATAACATGAGATTTTGGCAAATTACACTTATGTCTGAAATTCTCCTAAATGTGACTATACTGTTTTACTCTCATTAAATCTGTCATGTACACATCTTATAATCTTTTTCTTAACCTCTCACCTTAAGTATAAGACATTTCTCAGAGAGCAGAGTGGCTTTGCATAAGACAATCAAATGTTATTTGCTCTGAGCATAAGCACAGAATTAAAAACAAATCCCTAGTGCTACAGACGTTAAAGGGCTCTTAAGCTCTCATTCGTCATTTGCACAAAAAGTCCTGGCTGTTTCCGCTTGATAAGTCAAACGGGGTGAAGTACTGATGGCTTGATGATGCACCAACGCAGCCTCCAGTATCTCAAGAACAGAGACGCCAAAGAAAGCTGATTTTGCTGGTCGAGCTCAGAGGTCTTACATCACTCTTCCTTCAACCTGTCACAACCTGTCTTGCTCGTCCACATCCATCCATCTCTGATGCTCGTTCTCTCAGGCTACCACCTCATCTGAGCAGCAGATAAAAGAGACCACATTAACTATATATCTCATGAATCAGAACTTAATGATTCTTGAGTGTGTGTGTGTGTGCGCTTCTTCAAACCCAAAATAATCTTTAATAGAAATTGTTTGGAATTAACGATTCAGGTTCTGATTCAACTTAACCATTCCTTCCCAATTTACCCACCCACTACATCCGTCGTCTAGGTCTGCAGTGACAAATGTTCTGTGAGAAAAGGCGGTGCACGAGAAAGTTCACTGAGCTGCATTACTCAGAAAGCAATTATCACTTTCCAACAGAGAAACAATAACAAGGAAAAACACAAGTAATCCTCAACAATGCAGCCCTCGGAGAGAACATCACTATGCCCTCATTTCAGTTTCTTATCAGATCACTGAACAGAAGAGAACAATCATTTATCATGAGCTCGGGCTGCAATATGATTTACAACATTATAAAAATACCCTCAAAAATTCATGCGATGCAACTTGGGATTGTTCACACAAAAATGAAAATTCTGTTATCATTTACTCATGTCTATGCAATATTTCTTTCTTTTGTGTTTTTTGCCCATACAAAAAGTCAGTGGGGTCTAGAGTTGTTTTGGACTTTCATTGCATGACAAAATCAGATAAATATTAATAAAATATGTTCTTATGTGTTCAAGAGAAGAAAGAAAGGCATACAGGATTGGAAAGACATGAGGGTGAGTATATGATTGTTTGCTAGCCACTATTTCTATTCCGCATGTAAATGCAGCTTACGTCACTGAACATATCATGGATTGATGATGCACAACTCCGGACGGGTCTTGTTGCGTGCGTCCGTTTTTAACATGTCTTGACTGCCGTACAGTCTGACCTTGAAGGCTACAGTGTGACAAGGCTTAAAATGAAATTGTTCATCCCATATACTTATATGTAGAAAATATGTAGTTTTATACAACCATCATAATATGTTATGTTTCATCAAAATGCCAGACCAAACATTGTAATGATTAGGATGTGATGATTTAAATTATATTATCATTTATGCTTTTAAAGCAGCAACAATAACTATTGTAACTACTATGGTATTTTGGCAGACAATAGTTTCCAATGGAATTTTTTGTTGCTCAAATGGTCACAAACATACTAGTACATATTGAGAGTATTACTTATACAGAGTCTTATAGATGTTCAGATATGAAATAGGTGCAGAAGCTGGAACTTCTCAAAGCCAAAGGTCTTGTGCCGGTCTCCAAGTCTCCCCTCCATTATTTATTTTCAGAGAAATGGGTCAGTCTCACAATGAAACCTGAGAAGTACATGCCTGAATATTTCAAGATATGGATGCCCCAGTCTCCACAAACATGAACACAATGTTCCCTCACTCTCTTTATCTGACTTATGGGTTCTACTCAATCATCCTTGAAAAGAGCAGAAGCATTTACCTGCCCCATGGGCACAGTTCAACCTCATTTATCGTAATATAAAATATTTCACCATTAACCATTGTGTTGTAGTACTGTAGGGCTTCATAACACTTTCAGATAATAATTGCCCAAACGAGATCAGTCGGATGTCAAAAACACACCAGACTGGGATGAGAACAGGCATAATTTAATGCTTTTCCCCACATTATAATGAATCAGCAGGTAATATACAATTATATACAAATATACAAAAGTCACACTAGACTTTGAGCATCTGCAGCGTCTTTTTATTAAAGTCCCCCTGTGGTGAAAATCAAACTTTTAATTCTGTTTATATGATGTGGTGTTTTTAATATGCTTAAAAGGTGGCATAGCCTATTATGCCCATTTTCACAAAATGTAATATAAATGGTGTCCCCAGAATGTGTCTGAAATTTAAGATCGAAATACCCCCCAGATGTCTTATTATAGCTTGTCAAATTTGCCCCTTTTAGGGTGCGAGCAAAAACGTGCCGTTTCGATCTTTTTTGCACCCTCAGATTCCTGATTTTCAAATAGTTGTATCTTGACCAAATATATGGTCTTATCCTAACAAACCACACATCAATGGAAAGCATATTTATTCAACTTTCAGATGATGTATACATCTCAATTTAAAAAAAATTGACCCATGTGACTGGTTTTGTGGTTTAAATGTCCATTTATTTAAAACAATATTTTTTTAACTTTAATATATTATAAAACATTATTATAAAACATGCTTGAATTATTCAATTATTAAGTCACTAAATTTTGAAATGTCACTCCTAATCCTCCATATGTAATAACCTGCCAGTTTTCAATCTAAGGTCAAAATAAACTGCTAACATTGTTTCTCTTCTAAAAAGCCAGCAGTTTGTGAGCTTAACTACAACTAACAGTTAATGAACTGAATAACAAAGTTATTTGCTCAGAACATCTAAATTCAACACAAGTTGTTTTTCCAAAACGGTGTGTTAAGCACAAGTATAAAATGGTGGCAATAAAATAAAAGGCACCCATGTTCAATAAATAATCTAATTTATTAATGATAACAGACACAAAAACAATTTCTCCACTAAGTATTGCGGTTAATTATAGCCTAATGCTGTGTTCACACATCATGTCTGAATTACTGTAATTACGAGATGACAACTCTGAGATTTCACTCTGAGCGGTTCGCGTCATTGGACTCAGAATAATTAGTTTCTATGGCAACGACAAAATATTTAACCACTACATTATTTCATTAACTTAATGCTATATGCTCTGGCAAAATAATGAAGAGAAAAAATTCTCACCAGCTATAATAAAAAGATGAGAGATGCTTAAATACATTTAACTGTTTATTTTACATGTTGACATGTTACATGTCATAATTATGATAATTCCAACATAACAATAAAAAAAGCATATCTGTAGGCTGTGTATCGTTGGAAAGCAACGCACCACATTTAAATGGAATTAAAATCATGTATGAATATCAAATCGCCTTGAATGGCTCATCCAATCAAAATGCTGGACTACCCATTTTAATAATAGCTTTTTGACTACAGATGTATTGTACTAATATAAAAATTCTGGTCAATATTGAAAAGTCAATCGTTATTTTTTGCAATATCTCTCTGTAAAGCTGCTTTGAAACAATGTGCATGAAGAAATTAAATTGAAATCGACTTAAAATGAATTAACTATTTTCATGTTATAGCTGATAAATGGACGATATTAGTATTCTATATTATTTTGTTTAAATATGAAATAAAGCACTAAAAACCCGAATTAATCCATTTAAATTGCATAACAACATTATAAAGTAACGTTCTAAGGAGGTAAAACAGGTTTTGATGTGAAAATATTGGAATTTCCCAAAATGAAGGAAAACCAGTGTGTTTTCATAAAGCTGAGCTGGTCTCTGACTGCAGGCTGTGTGTGTGTGAACTCGCTGAGGAAGTAGCCTATATCAGCCCTGAGTCTGTCTTTCTCTAAAGGTCATTCCTGGCTTCCTGTCAAAAACTATAACCTCATTAAACTGCCATTATACCAAGTGAATGTTAGAGTGGCATAAGACAAATATCAATTGGTTTCATCAATGAGACAATAAGATAATTTTGACTAAAGTCTCTTTAAAGGGGTTATGATTATGCATTTTTTTAAAACTGAACGGTATCGGCTATCTGTATGACCACACAGTCTGTTTACAACATCTACTATTGAAACAGATGTTTATCAACCAATGCCTAGTCAGAAGCTCTGTCAGACTCTTCTTTGTTGACTCAGACTCGAACACTGGGGACTAGAGGCTCGACTCGGACTCGAACTCAGGTAATGGTGACTCGACTCGGACTCGAACTCAGGTAATGGTGACTCGACTCGGACTCGAACTCAGGTAATGGTGACTCGACTCGGACTCTTCTTTGGTGACTTGAACTCTGGGGACTCGAGACTCGACTCGGACTCGAACTCAGGTAATGGTGACTCGACTCGGACTCTTCTTTGGTGACTCGAGGCTCAGACTCGAACTCAGGTAATGGTGACTCGACTCGGACTCTTCTTTGGTGACTCGAGGCTCAGACTCGAACTCAGGTAATGGTGACTCGACTCGGACTCAAACTCAGGTAATGGTGACTCGACTCGGACTCTTCTTTGGTGACTCGAGGTTCAGACTCGAACTCAGGTAATGGTGACTCGACTCGGACTATTCTTTGGTGACTCGAGACTCGAGTCAGACTCGAACTCAGGTAATGGTGACTCGACTCGGACTCGAACACTGGGGACTCGATAACAACACTGTTGTACAGTGTGTGTGTGTGTAAGTATCTTATTATAAGAAGAATCGGATCGGGACTCTGTATTAGCAGATACTCAATAGTATTCAATGACTAGGGTTGGACGCGTGTTTGAACCAGACACGTCAAAGCAAACGTTGCTTTACTCTTCCATTTGTCCTGTTGTCGGGAGTAACTCATGTGCATAGAGTACTTCAGAAATTGAACATGCTTTCATGATTATAATGGGTTCTATTTGCTTTTGACGCAACACATGGTGCAATGATGTAAAGGTTTTTGTTAATGTCTTGCTCTAGAGGCAGTCATATCAGTGAAATGCTCTTTTTATATTTACAGGATGTTTTAACGGTCATGTCATGATCCCTTTCAGGCAACTCAGTTCACTTGGCAGCCATCTTGAAAGGCCAGAAATCTACTAGGAATATTTAATATACTTACAATTTCTACAGATAATTAAAGAGATTTATTTCACAGAGAATTTCTTCCGAGAATGCAAATGTAAATGTCAGACTAACACATATACTACTAAGAGTAAAACAGACAGTCTGGACTTTCATGGAAGACAAGAAACTAGTGCATAAAACTAAAAACTTCAAGTTCTCATGACCCTGTGTGGACAAATGCACACACGTGTAACTGTTCTCTCACTGTTTGCTTGCCCTTGCCAAATGACCCACATTTATCACCCAAAAGCGATTGAGCACTATATTTTTGGCTCAGTCTTTATAAACGTCAGGAATCCCAGAGGTGAAACACTCCCAAAGAGCAGACAATTATCTTCAGGTCTCAGCAGTAAGATCAAAACTGAAATGTACAACAGGCTGCTTTACTGAGCTGATACATTGCACTTTTTTAATCAAGGTTTATTTTTGAAGTTCAGTGACTGAGGCAAGGCTACAATAACAATTTGGAGAGAAGGGAAAGGCGTAGCCTACGCCAGACACTAGTCCAAAAAGGTTGAATAAAAATATAATTCCTTGAAGTGCGTAGATCCAAAAATTCGCTCAAAAATAAAAAAATGACAAAAGATCCGGACACGAGAAATAGTTGTCCAAAAAAGCTCACATGAATTTATTGTCGAGAGGCCACAAATAAATTGCAAAAATGTGTCGTGTGACACACGGCACTGATGAAGGGTTGAACCCGAAAACTTTTTGCACGTACACTTTTTACACATTTGCACCAAATTATCAAGGCTGTATTACAATGTTTGTAGAGATAGTATCCTTTTTTGGAACAAGCACAATTTGCTTTGCCTTAAACAAATCCAGCAAAAACCAGTTAATAGCCAGCTTTACAAGGTTTCTAGCTTGTTGAAGCTGGTCATTTGCTGGGCCAAGGTGGTTTAGGTGGTTGATCAACCCAATGGGCTGATGTTGACCTATAGGAATGAGTCAAGATGGTCAATTAGTCATTCAACAACTGTCTAGCCAATTAGTATGGTCCGATCTCCAATACCAAACACATTAAGTATACCCAAAACCCATTTAATTATTGGCTTCCCTATGACAGATTATTTTACTATTAGTCAAACATCTGACTAAACAATAAAACATTTTTTTTTACTTTTGCTCATCTCAATCTGGTAGATCTTAGTTAACTGGGCCAGAGTTGGTAGACCTTGACTAAGCTGGTGGGGACCTAATTGAGCTAGTAACTGAGTTAAGTTCCAAAACATAGGCTAGTTTGAATTAGTTGACGAGTAAATACCACCTTAATCTGGTATGACCTGGTTTCTTCAGCAATATAAGCTGGAGAACCAAGATGATGAATGAAATGCAGTTTAAAAATTTCACATACTGAGTTGACTTGTTAGGAAGACAGCAGATTCACGAGGAAGTGATACAACAGCAGAATGAGTTCTCAAACAGCCTGAAGGAAGAAGATCTTGGAGAACAAAGTTACGCTGTTCAAAGGTTACAGGAGAATGTACTGTAAAGGTCAATCCTCCAGAATAAGGAGAAGATTTTTCTAATGATCTGAGGTCACTCTGCCTAGCGTCTACAGACGGTGGAAACCATTTCCCAGTGTGACTCTCTGTGGTGTGAAGACAAGGATTTGAATGGGAATGCCATGTCAGAATAGTACTGCATTCAAATATGAAGAGACATCTTTCTTCTCAGAAGTCTTGTGGCTGAAAAATTAAGAGGATATGACAAGCATGCTGCTGAGTACTTATTTCTATTGACACGATCAGAGACCGAGAGCCCTGAAGTTATCTGTGAATGCCATCTGTTGCCACTCAAGGTTCTTGAGTGACAACATATGTGAGAAAAAGTAAAACATTTAGCCAACAAAAACAAAAGCAATGGATGAATATGTCTGCACGTCAGTAATAAAAGGTCTTTTCAAAATTCAGATACTTTTTTTTATCCGTCGTAACTTTAAAAAATAACACAGTTATGAAGAGCACAGTAGCACCTATAGGCAATAAGTTGTGAATAACCTCTGAATCACAGATGCTAAGGACAGGACGTGCTCAAACTGGTCTCTACTAGCAAACACATCCTCACTGGAAAACACTTCATACATTCTGGCTTGACACTTCAGACATCTCATAGTCTTGCAAAAGCCAAATGAGTGCATGAAAAAAATGTTTAGAACATTATTGTACAAAACAATTAGCTGGCACAAAATGTTCTGTGTCTTACAAAACCTTACAGAACTGAAGTCCTGCGTTAAAAAAAAAATGCAACTCAAAGGATGAGTCAGGTTTTACTACTTTGCTGAGCCAATCAAAGTTCCTCTTGAACTCGTAAAATAGTGGTGACAAGCCACAGCAGCAACCCAGAGTTTGAATTTTTTTTCTTCCTGTTTTAAAGTTTTTGAGTTGTGAGATAAAGTTTAAAATAGCAGGTTTATAGGAACTATGGTGACATTGTGAGATAAAAAGTTGAAATTGTGACCTATAAAGTTGCAATTCAAATAAATAAAGTCACACTGGGGAATAAAGTCGCAATTATGACAAATTAAGTCTTAAAAAAAACTGAAATCACATTTTTAATAAACTCATTTTATCTCATTTTTAATGACTGAGGTTCCATAAATGAAAATGCAGAAATGAATGGTAAAATGTAGTGGTTAAAAAACACTGCATCATGTAGGATAATACCATTTTCTTCATATTAAACTGTTGCTGAATTGCTGCATTAACCATCATGTTGGTACCTGAATTTGGATGATGTTGTACAGTGTACAACGCTTTGAGGCAAAGCCTTGCTCGATTTTACAGCCTTTACTGTCTGAGGAGTTCACACGTTGCCATCAAGCTATTAACATGCAAATGTCTCATTCTATCACCAGCCACATGTGGCAAAGCTCGATGCTGTGGGCAGGTGTGTGCGCCAAGTTTTGAGTGGGCACCAGCTGTGAGAACTGAATAAATAAAAAATCATACCCGTCAACCAGGAAGGCTTAAATCACATCAGACAGGCTTGCAGTAAGCTTTTTCACAAAAAACATCTCAATGATCTTGTTTCGGTTTGAATGACTAATTTTCTCACTGGAGTAATTAAAACTCAAGCAAAAAGTCAAACATCTGTATGACTTTAGTGTTGTTTAAGCACCCATATTATATATATATATATATAAAACTATGGTAATAACTTTGACTCGTGTGAGTCTTTTGGTGTGTACGCAATGAATCCCAATGTGTTCTTGGCACACTCTCTTTGGCAAAATTTATTTTGCACATATGCAACTTTTATACACTAGCCTAGTCTACTGGGACTTATCCTGCGAAATATCTGACTCAATCAGATCTGAACCCAGCTGAGGTCACCTTCTGCCGTGAGCCAGCCAGTCTCCTGCCTGCATTACAGAGCTTTGCCATAACTGCTTTCTCATCCACAGCTGTTGGGCAGCAACAATGTACCTACTGAGATCACTGATAGGAATGACAGACTAATAGAGAAAACACGGTATGTTATTAGGAGACTGCATTAGATAATTCTCAAAAAAAATTCTAAAGAATCCTTACCGCTTTCTTATGGCAAAACAATGTCTTGAGTGATAAAGGCATCGCAGATTTGATTTAGGAGGAATTCTGTGGTAACATTATGGCATATTGAAGTAAGCAATTGGCTTATATGATTGAAAAGTTCATTATTCGTTAGTTGGTATGGCAATAACAAAATCCTGAGTTAAATGTCTGTTGTCATACTGCATCTCATAATTAAATTGCAAAATGGTTGCACATATGTCCAACTGCTGAACATAAACAGCTTTAAGTGCTCTGTAATGCATTTAGTGCATCAAATGTATGTGTGTGGGGGCTGAAAAGGTCAAACAAGGCCATATTATGGTTACAATACACATACAGTATGCTTGTCTGAAGCACATCTAGATTAGAACACATTTGCAAAGCAGGTCAATGTCTTCATGGATTTCCCGTAAAAATTTCCAACTCAGGTGCATTAAACGGGACGACCAGGAAGAGTTATTAAAAATTCAATATGGCCAGGTCAAGCTATTCAGCATTCTTTGTTATTAAAGTGTTACATCTTATTGTATTAGGAAAGAGTTATACCAACAGCATAAATCAGAGTACGCTAGGCGGTATGATGATACAGTATATCATGATGACCACAATATAAAGTATTGTCTCGTAAAGTATTGTTTATATCACGGATTCACGGTGTGTGTAAATATATCCATGTAGCACAGTATTACTAAATATTAAAAAGAGCTATTAAGCGCAATAAGCCGAAAAACAAACTCAATGTGGTGTTCACACTCAGACAGCATGCAATCCCGAATTCAGTTCTCTTTTGCAGATAATTGCACTTCTTGAATGGTCAAATACACACACACACACACACACACACGTTAAAATCCCCATCGTCTTTATATAAACACAGTTTGTGAATGTGATGTCTTATTTGAGCCTCGATTTCACTCGCCGACAGTTTTGTGGATATCGCAACAAATCCCTGAAATCTGAAGCAAATCAGCACTCGTCCACGTGAGTGACAATGGCGGAGTGTGTATTATTAAAGACACGATCTGAGAGAAGCGCTGATGCCAGTGAAATACCAAGCATGCTAAATACCTGGACCTGTCTGCGACTCAGAGACCCCCTCACAGTTCAGAGGGAGGAGCCATAGGCCTCCTGCTCCTGTGTTCAATTCACGCACTGTCAGTCGATAACCCGCAGAACTTTCCACAACGTTTGCAACTTTGCATGTTTATTATCATATTCTTGAGATGACTGTTGTACTTGCCACTGTTGCTGCTGGGTCACCACAACCTTTGGCTGAACTGAAGTCTGCGAGCTGTTATGAACAGCAGAAATAAAGCCTATCGGAGAAAAGAGTTTTTTTTTTTTTTTTACCATTCAAGCCACCATTACGACTAAAGGACGAATACTGAAAGTTAAACTACAGAATGTCTATTTATGGCGTGGAAAGATAAGTGGCCTCATTTGGGAGTGACTTTCTGACTGTTATGAGCCACACACTTATCTAATCTC
This sequence comes from Phoxinus phoxinus, assembly GCF_949152265.1. Lineage (NCBI taxonomy): Eukaryota > Metazoa > Chordata > Actinopteri > Cypriniformes > Leuciscidae > Phoxinus > Phoxinus phoxinus. The sequence goes on from NC_136888.1 coordinate 27,238,879, forward strand.
TGTTCTACTTTTTTCGGGTGAAACTGCATAACCGTATATCAAACACAGTGCACAGATCAATAATGTTAATAAAGTTTATAGTGCATAACTGTTCTTCAGTCAAGGCTAAAATGCAGAAGTGGGCTTGATGTTAGATGTAGGACAAAGAGTTTGATGTTAATGCTTTAAAAATACTGTCAAGCATAAAAGTCAATTCCAACCCAAGATAACACTAATCAGATAAAGACTCTCCCGTAATGTAAACAACAGACCGCCACTATCTCATTTATAAGATAATATTTGAAAGAAAAAAAAATGCCATGCCAAATAACACAGGTAGCATTTCTCAAAACTCTACTTGTCAAAGATAAATACATGTCTCCTTCATAGTAACCCATCTAAATGATGACTTTAAGCCAGTAAACTAATGAATGCTGGGTGTTGTTGAGTAAATACCACAGCGGGACTGCACTACCAAATGTAACTGGCAGTTAGCAACATGGTGTTGTCAAACCTTTGCAGCCGCTAGTTACTTGAGAGGACCAATGGGAGGAAATAATTTTTTCCTGGACACTGACTGGAAGTATTTTGATAAACCCTCTTTCCTAAAAATGCAATCTACACAAAAAAAAGTATAGGTGTATGATCCTACCAACTGAATTCTCAAAATAAAAGATGCCTAAATTATCAGGTTCCTCCTTAATATTTGAAATTTGTTTATTTGCAATTTCAATTAGTTATGGCATCTACTTGTAGGCCAACATAGAGGGTTTTGGATTTGAACTACACGTTTCAATTTTGCATAAAACATTTGCGAATAATGCAGAAAAATATCTATAATAAAAATGGAAATTGCTTCAATCGAGGAAGCCATAGGGGATCTTTTTTCCTACATCATAAATGGCTTGCACCTCAGAGCACGTAGACGAAAACTAATAAACGCTGTCGTGCATTCAGATGCCTGGTATTTAGTAAATGCAATCGTGTGACACTTCTGGGAGGTCATTAAACCAAATCATTTTGATGACAGGCCTTGGCTCAGGCATTTCAGAATGATCAAACCAACATTTGAGATGCTATGCAATAAAACTGGTCTGATGGTTAGTCCAGTTATCCAATCACATCCACTGTTGAGGCACTGTTTTTTGATGCACATCAAGGGATTTATTCGGTAAATGTGTCATAGTTTATGCGCATGTCTTCTTATCGAATAAAAAATAAATACATTTCACCTCAATTGAGCGCATACAAAAGGTATGCACATTTTTATTTATTTATGTGCATTGTGCATCTTGGTGCATAAAAAAATGTGTAGCCTAAACAAAAACAAAAAAAAATTTTATACAAACAACTTATTAGTCTATACATTTAATTTGGTGGGGCAGAGAAACTGATACTTCTGATATTGGGAAAAAATAGTATTAATTCTTCATATTACCATATATCCTCAAACCTACTACTTTTGTTGACAAACATTTTGAATATGATTAATCATTGGTTTGTTTTAAAAATGATAACCTCATCCTTGTCTCCTGTCTTCTTGCAATATTACAAACAACGTTCAAACCAAATGTACCTTCCACAAAACATTTACTTGAGATGTCAACAGATGCATTGAGAAGATCCTGGTACTTTGGAACACACATTCAGTTTTCACGACACAGGGAGGACCTTATTCCTTTACACTGCACAATCCCCAAAAAGCATGGAAAATCCCTATAACTCAAAGCTACTTACTGTCTATCCATGGAGTGTTCAAGGGTTTATGTCAAAACTTAACAATCTACACAATCCTGATCCTCTCTAGACCCCTGCAGAGCACCAGCACCTAAACTGGAGCACATCAACTCCTCAAACACCCGAATGGGTCATTTCATATGAATATTAGCATCATCTGACTGGACTGGCCAAGGGTCCCACGATCCCAAAGCAGAGTGTGCTGCCCTGCCTACCTAGGCAGCTTTTTTTAGGCATTACAGCAGCATTTTTGGACATCACGATGCCCCAAAATGCTGTCTAGGTAGGCAGCACACCAGGTTTTAAAAGCCAGCCCATCTTAATGTGACAGTATGTAAGCTATGAACATACAATAAAAGTAAACAGCCATCTTAGACATCAGTCGGGTAAACAAATCTAGGCTATATGAGAACTGTAACGTTACATCCAAGAAGAAAGTGGAGTTTCGCCGTTTAGCCAAATGTAACGTTAGATCATAAAGCATTTCCAAAAATGAAAACAATCAAACCGAAATTTTGATATATTGACAGCTGACATAGACATTTGTCTTTGAACGAAAGAACGTTGCACAAATCCTATTGCATTAATGAAAGTCAATATAGTCGTATGCAGCGAATACTGTGGATAAGCAAACATTCTAGTTTAAGACAGACACGTTCATCATAGCTATCTGTAATTGCACGAGCGTTTTACCTTATGTCTTCATGTAGTTTTGCAGGCAGATATAAGAATCAGCTGATCCGTCGGACGCGTTGTGAAGACGCCATTAGTCTGAGTATTTCCTAGCACTGTTCTGTTCTGTAGAGTAGACAGCGCGTCTGTACGTCTCTATATATTTGTAATGTGTCTCTGAAGCGAAGCGCAGCACTAGCGCCCTCTATCGGGTGTAATGTACACACTATTATGGGGCTTTAGAAAAGACTTTAGGACCTGCTACAGTTTTGGGAAGATTTTTTTTTTCTGTGGCGAAGTTAAGGTAACATTATCTTACATGCAACATGAGGTGTCAACCTAAAGTTTATTCTGATTTTATTAACCATCTTTCGATTTTTTTAAATGAAATATTTCAAAGTGAGAGTAGGCCTACTGCAACAAAATGTGTCAGATCCATTGCCAATACTGATCAAGGACCTGTTTTTTGTTTTGTTTTTTAGTTATATTTTATTAGTTGGGTATTACGAAAGACTAACAGAGTGAAATATTACATATGGATTCGTTTGGGCAACATATAGTAGGACATTTATGATAAATGTGCTCCATAACAGGGATTACAAATACAACTGATCAGCGAGAACAACTCTATTACGAAATTCAAGTTAGCAAAATCAGTAACATGTTTTTAAAAGGTGCTTTGTATGAAGGCCTATTCATCTTAAAAGATGAATCTTTGAGCAGTTTGAACAATTACATGAGATCAGATAAGTTGTCAAAAAAATTTATTTACAAAATAAAATAACACAATAAAATAAAATATAAAGTTACAACTTCAAATGAAAAGATAATCGAGGTATCATTTTGATTTCTATAGATTTCTTTTTCAAAGTGCCTCAGTGAGCTTCTCTAATAGAAGTGCTTTAAAGCTTCCCCATTATAATGGGGTGGGGGTTACAGGAGGGTATCATCACTGATAGTCTTTTGAGTTCTTGCAAGAACTAAACTCCCCTTATAGAAAAGGAGCTTAAAGGATTCCAACGTTTTGATCCGAGGAGCCTCAAACTGTGCCTCAAGTAAATTACCAGTTCTACTGTATGACAATTAAAGCATCTAAGGTGCATTAAGTCGTAATTGTTGTAATTCAAAGTGTCTTCATGCCTTCAGAGTGCACATAATTAAACTATAGGTAGATCATTTATCAATCATTTCCCTACAGGATTACATAAAAAAATTCCTTCTACTAAGAAAGTCAAGGTAAGGAAAAGCACAGCATAGTAAGAATTACAAACATACTTTTGGTAATGCAAATACTCAAGCATAATACAAAATATAAATTTAGTATATATCTATACAAACAATCAATATATCTATAATATATGTATTTTAGTGCAGTAGAATCTCCTTAAAAAATATTGAATATACAGACATAGGCACCAATGTATCCAACCAGCTTATATATGGGGTCGTAACTACTGTATAATGATTAATTGTTCAGCATTTATAAATTAAATCAGCTTTCAATGTAAACACAGAGTAAAAACAGCAATATTGAGAAAGGTCACCACTCCAGTTTCATATCTTCCTTGCTCCACACATATTTCCCCCCTCTTACGAGGAACATCTTCTCATCAAAACCACTGAACTTGATGGCCTCTTCCACACCAATATCCAGAATGGACTTTGACGGATCTTTCCTCCCCTCTCGGCAATCCAAGAAGCGCATCTGCGGAATCAGATATGGAGGATTACAAAATCTATTTATGATGATTGCTCTCTCTGATGATGTAGCGTCGACAGCATGATTATTAATAGAGATCAGAGATTATCCAAGGGGGAGAAGTCATCTGAAGCCTGGAATGAGGCGAATTACTGCAGGCCTTATTAGATTCCTATCCATAATCCCTTCGCTACTGATATGATGACATAATGTCATTTAAAGGAATCATTGACACTGTAATAATAGTGTAATCTAATATACAAAAAATCCTTCAGACTCTAATGACAACATAATCAAATATTTATACAAAAAAAAAAAAAAATCCTTTGAGCAATAATGAGAAGAAAACGGCTGAGGAGAAAATATGACACCACTTACATATTCATCAAGAATCAGGTAAGAGTCTCTCATCTGTAAAAGGGAAATAGATGAGAAAATCAACAATTGGCATCATAACAGTATGCTTTATATTCAAATCCCTGGCTTCCATCTCTGAACCGAGCTATTTTTATTTAAATTCAAAACTCGTTTACGTCTTAAAAGCTTCGGTAATGAATTGAAACTGAGAGTTTATTGCTGTATTTCCCATAATTTGAAGCCACTTTATCTAGCAAATTGTAAGCTATTTTTGAAACAGTGATCTGAATTGAGCCAAAGTATGCGCTCTGTGTTTCACAATTACCTTTTGATTAGACTCTGGAACCAGGCACTCGACGCTCTGATGGCGGTCCAGGTAGTCTTGGAATTGCTGCTCGCTAATGACGAATTTCTCTGCCTCGCGGAGGCTGTTCTCCCCTGCGTTTTCACCATCAATTAGCAGACACTGGAAGACCTGTGTGAACATTGCAATGCACATATTCAGCAGCCTGGTTATAATGATAGAGGAATGGAACATGGAAGTCTGTAGTAAAAGAAGTAACTGTACCTTCCAGCGCACTGGGTTCAGAGCGTTGATCTGCTCGGTCATATCTTCGTCCACATTGTAGGTGTTGATAACCGAGTTGATTTTGAAAGCAACCTTGTAGTCCTGGCACCAGGTACGAACTTTGTGTAGATTGTCCAAATGGCTCTTCCTGCCCTGACCCCGACCAATGACTTTATTGGTGTCTTCGTTAAAACTGTCACAAGATACTGCAAGGATGTCCAAGTAGTCACCTATAGAATACAGATGCAAATTAAATTAATCAATTTAGGAGCTGACAGTGCTATACTTTAACCCCTGGTTTCACAGGCAAGGCTTAAGCCTAGTCCCAGACTAATGCATGTTTGAGCTGTTTTAGCTGAAAGTAACTTCCACCGCCATAGTTTTGTCTCAAGATGCATTATAGTAATGTTTTTTTTACTGAGGCATGTTTATAAAAGCTATTTAAATGCCCTAATTGAACTAAGGCCTAATCCTGGCTTAATCTGAGCCCTGACTGTGAAACTGGGCCTATATGTGTAGGGGAAGTAGTTTTCTGGCTAATTTTGTCACCATACCTGATAAATGTAAGTAACATATAAATACATACTTATAAAATACTTCATTATAGAATGCTAAAAGTGATTAAATAGGTGGTTATTTTTAAGAAAGTATTCTGTTTTTAGCAAATATACCGTTCAGTTTAACTATAAGTTAGTTTTTTTATTCTTCTGGTTGTTAGGAATAGGAATCTTTTGTCACATTATAAATGTCTTTACTGTCACATTTGATCAATTCAATGCATCCTTACTGAATAAAAACCCTTTCCTCACACCAAACTTTTGCATGCGGTGTATCTTAGAGCTATAATTTTAGGTTGGGCATATTTCACAACTATGGTTTCACTGAAGACAAAAGAAATGCAGAATGCAGGGCATAGTGACAAACAGGTGTTCATGAATGTGCTGTGGTGGATTTTGTTGCTATAATGTACAAAATGTATATAGGCTATTATTAAGGCTACTTAAAATTAATATTCCTAATATCCTATTATTAAGTGGAGCTTAATAATTAACCTATAAGTATGTATTTATATTGTGTAGAGCTGTATGTAATCAACATTGAGATTGTTATTACCGTGGTGTAACGTTTACCCTAAAGTGGTTTAAAGTGACCTTTGCTGCCCTCTGGTGGTCAGGAATGATTCTCACCGTATTTCTGAAACCAGGATTCTTTGATCAGACTGCCATTACTGACGATGCTGACGCTCGGAAGCTGAAGCTCCTGTTTGCAGTATCGCACCAACTCTCCCAGAAAAGAGCCTCTCTCGTGAAGAAAGGGCTCTCCACCCGAAAAGTTGACTTTTTCCATTCCTTAAACATACAAACCAAGTTTTAGAATAAAAAAAGTCAGTCTAGTCATCATTAAAATTGAAATGGGGAAATATATATATAACTTACATTTATATTGAATTATTAATTATGAAAATTATAATGAAAACAAATCAATATTAACTAAAAAAAAAAAAAAATTATATTAATAACTAACTATAAATTAAATAATAAATGTCGCATGATCTCATGTGAGTGACAGGTTGCCCCGCCCTCGTGCCATTAATCACGTCATCAGATAAACATGGGAAAGTTATTTTGATTAAATATTATGAGGGCACATTACTTTTCTTCTTATTATTTATTAATTTTAAAATAATGATTTGCACGGATAAATCATTTATAATAATTTCTGCAATATTCCATAAAACAATCTTCATTTTAATTGCATGGTGACATTTAGATTAGGCCTACCTGCTTCTTTCAGAAGTCGTAACCCTCGCTTTGCCTCTTCAATAGGCAAGACGAACGAGGTCTTCGCAGTGTGGAAGCAAAATCCACATTTGTAATTGCACTGCCGTGTAAAATGGTAGTTTACACTGCTTGGAGTGGTCAGCTGTGCGCTGGATCCCTCTTTCTGCTCTTTGGTGCGAATCTTCGGACGACTGATCATCCCAAGAGGGTGCAGTGTGCTTGATAGCATCATCGAAAGCCATCTCAGCAGGGCTGAAAAGAAGCTGTGGATGTTCTGGAAACACAACTGCATCAACATTCTTGCAAAAAAAACAACAACTTGGTTTGATGGTGAAAGTGTGACTGATACTCAGAGAGCTCACACCTCCCTTTTTATAGGACAGACTCTCAAGTTCCTGTTCGTATCGGTTTGGTTTCTGATCTTGCTCGGGGGGACTGAAAAACGAAAGTTAAATAGCAGCCTATCAGCTGAGTCAAACATATAGGCGAAAAACGAAAGATAAATAGCCTATCAGCTGAGTCAAACATAGGCGTAGCAGTTTCGTTTTCCTTAGAGTCACGTGGATTTAGTAAATAGCCTACATCTTTATACCATCATGGCCATGATGCAGCAACATATTATTATTTTATTTAATATGAATATATTTGCTTGTCATATCCTTAAGGACACCAACAACAATAACAATATCATTAGGTGATCACACTTTATCTTAAGATTCAATTCTCACTATTAACGAACTATTAACTACGACGTTTGCCTCAATAAACTCAGTAGCCTACTTATTATTTATAGTTAGGAATATAGAATATGGTCATGCAGAATAAGGCATTAAAAGACTTTATAAACATGCATGCTGCTAAAACATAGTTAGCCTTATAGTAAGAAATGGACCCTAACCTAAATTACCATATAATTAATGCTGAACTGGACAAACCTGCGCAAACCAGCCTAACTTCACCGTGTTGTGTCAATGTTTGACTCACTCAGCTAGGCTCGTCTCGTGAGTTACGTAAGTGGACGCATGCCCTACTTTCGTTTTCGGGTCTAGTTTCGTTTCTCTGGAAGCGCTAGACTAAAAATGTGATTCATCCATTCCATATATAGGCTACTGTACTATCTAACACCGTTCACAATGCTAAGGAGAGCAATGTTTCGCTGTGGAGAGCTGTGTTCGCGTGTATTTGCGGTGGAGTTTGATTTGCGCGCTGAACCTCTTTATTTCACACTGAGCTCAAGCCCACAGGTTCTCCATCATGATTATCAACGGCTCTTTGGAGAGTGTGGGAAGCTCTTCTCGCTACATGTCCAAAGTGAGAACAGAATTGAGAAAGCGCAAACGCACGCCGAAATAAAACACAAGCTGTCTTCAACAATCTCGCGAGATTGCGATGTTTTTGAAGCGTCTTCGTTTATTCCGGACGACGAAAACAGCGTCGTTAAAGGCTTTTTTATACGAGACAAATCCACTACAACACTTTCAGAGGACTTATTAAACACATTGCGGCAGAATAAAACAGTATGTGTGTTTTCATACAAGCGCGAGGGTCAGTACTGCTGGCAGGAGCTGTGGTCACCTGTCAGTCAAGTGAAGGAGTCAGTGAGACAGTACATCACACCTGCTACAGCAGCAGAGCATCACCCATCCACACTGAACATCAGGAACGCCGATGTCTTCTACAGTATGGATGAAGCCTATAAGGTTCTTCAGGAGGTACAGTAGGATTTTGAAACATTCTGGGACCAGATTGTACTATACAGTAGGTAGCCTAAGGCTAATATAGGATTTGACACTGAAGACTGGAGTAATGGCTGCTGAAGGTTTGCCTTCACAGGAAAACATTTAAAAAAGGATTTAATAAAAAAAAAAACACAATATTAATTTTTACTTTCTACTGTTTTTGATCAAATAAATGTAGTATTGCATATATAAAATACTTCTTTCAATAAATAAATAATTATACCAACACCAAACTTCTGAACAGTAATATGTTTATAAATGTATATGTACATAACAACGGGTGCAGCTATATCAACTTTAATGCTGAAATTACAGTATACTCGATTACCTAATCTAAAGGAACAATGAACAATGGGTGATTATTTAACCAATGCAGTTCAGTACTGTAACCACAATGCAGCTTGGGGTAAACCATTACATCCTCCTCTGCCTATCCCAGTGCACTGACATTATCCCGGAGTCAAAGGAAGTGTTGAAGCTCGTAGACGAACAGTTGGAGACAAGCAGTGGTGATGGATTTCCTGTCATTGTGATCGAGGGACTTGACGCTACAGGTTAACACAGAGCCTTTGACAAATATTTTGTTCTGCTTTTTAATACCAATCAGAAAGTATTATCATCTAAAAATTCATAGCTGTCAATATGATACAAATCTTGGTTAAACAAATAGTTTGCACTCTAACATTTTGTTGACTCTCCATACCTTTCCCTGATTTCCCCTATAGGTAAAACTACTCTCACAGAAGCCCTGCGGGAGTCTCTGAATGCCACTCTGCTGAAATCTCCTCCCCAGTGCCTGGCTTCTTTCAGACAGCGCTTTGACTCAGAACCACCCCTCATCCGCAGGGCCTTTTACGCTCTGGGGAACTACATCACTGCAGCCCACATCGGAAAAGAGTCCTTAAGGGCTCCTGTCATAGTGGACAGGTAGAGATATGTGCGCCACAAATACACTCACACGATTCAGCTGCTGTTTGGGCAGCACTGGGATGTAGCAGATGTATATCTGTATGTAAAGCTGGATGTAAAATCATGTAAATCATGTTTGTATGTAAAATCATTTATTTTTGTAATCAGAGCTGTATTTATCTGGCATATAAAATGAGGATATCACACCATATTGAATTTTACATGGATGAAATTGAGGCTGTGAGGAATAGACTTGTAAACCTCACTCTCCTGGCCTCAAGAGGCGTGCTAGCGGCTAACACCGTGTCCTAACCAGAATGTGCTAAGATTCCAGCGACAAATAATTTGCCTGTCCACACTAGACGCGACGCTACTGCGAGATGCGCCGAAATCAATCAAAACCCACAGCCAATCAGAACAGCGTGTGGCCGGAGTTTTGCGGCGAGTGCACGGCACCAGAGAGTAATCTTAACGGCAATCGCAAGAAAAAAAGTAGGCTACATAATCAAATTCACAAATATTACACCATTTGAACATTATTCAAATACATAGGCTACTGAGTTACTAAAACAATCTTTGTCAAAGAATACAATTGTTTGTTCACAGTTTGAACGTTCTTATTTCCATTTGTTTCATTTCAAGATTTGAGGTGAATTATCCATTGTTGCTTTTACAGCTACAAAGCTGGAGCACTAAATGATATTCAAAGTCACATTACACGCTTTTAACATTAAATAAAGCACATAAACAGTACCTGAGATTATCATTGCCACACTTTGTGTTTGTTGTTCCAGCGCGACGTCGCAGAAAAATAGAAACCATTTCTAAAATAGAATCGTGGCGTGTCGCCGTCGCGGCTGGTTAGGACAAAAACTCTGATTAACATGGAAAAGATACCTTTTATCACGCGTCACGTGTAGTTAGGACACAGTGTATAGCGGCTGCAGTCGTTAGCGTCATTGTTAGCTATTTGGTGCCGTGACCCGGATGTGAGTGAGGTTTGGGGTTTGGGGTGAGTGTAACGTAGGCCAGTAAGAGCTGTGTTTGTGTAAACCTCACTCCCCTGGCCTCAAGAGGCACGCTAGTGACTGAACCTGGTGTAAGGCTAAAACAATCCAAGTATGACCCTTTTAAGTTATTTCCTTTTCCCGGCACTGATAGATAACCTCTAAACAATTACATTTTTTGGTCTCCTTTAGGTATTGGCACAGTACAGCAGCGTATGCCATTGCCACAGCAGTCAGTGGGAGGGTTGAAAACCTCCCTAGGCTGGACTCAGAGCTCTACCAGTGGCCAGGAGACCTCCTTCAACCAAACCTGGTGCTGCTTCTCACTGTCAATCCAGAAGAAAGACTGAGAAGACTCAGAGACAGAGGACAGGACAAGACCGTTGAGGAGGCTGAGCTAGAGCTCAATCAGCTCTTCCGACTTAAGTAGGCAACTTGTTGAAGTCTTTCATCTTTTAAGATCACTTGCTTACTGTATGTGATAACCCTTAAATGTTCAGATGTTGTGCATCTCTATATTGGTTGGTTGTACTGATTACTCTAAACTTTAGAGTCTAAAGTAAACGTCAATAGCTTTTTCTTAATAGTGCCATTGGTAAGAGGAAATGTGGCTCGTCTTAAATAAAGCATTTTACTTGTGAAAAAGTAACCATACGAAACCATATTATGATTACCATATTAATAATTATGAAACCATAATTTCTATGAAACCATATTAATAATTCATTATAGAATTTCTCTTTAAAACATGTTTGTGCCAACCACATTCAAAATGTTTTAGGGTTGAATATAATGGGTAAAGAAGACTTGATAAAGAAGATAAATACTGAAGTATAAAAGTATAAATACATTTTTTTTACCATGTGGTCAAAGCATTTATATCACCCCCTCATGATTTAAGAAACATCTAACCATCATTGTAATGTTGGATCATAACAGGCTTGAACAGAAAATGTAGAAACAATGACAAATTTAGCATTTTCTCTGAAAAAGCACAAATCATTTTAGAGTAAAAAATAATAACAATACACATATACTAAAATATGACACTATAATTTCAATAATGGCAAACATTTTTTAATTGTATACACTGCTGTTTAAAAGTTTGGGGTCAGTATTTATTTATTTATTTAATTTTAAAGAAATTAATACTTTTATTCAGCAAGGATGCATTTAATGGATCAAAAGTAACAATTACTTTTTTTTTTTCATCAAAGAATCCTGAACAAATCTATTGACGGTTACCACAAAAACATTATGGCTCAATTTCCTGAAAATGACCCCTATTGGTAGCCAAGTTTTTAAGATTTTCATCCAAACAATATCAAGTATATTCAGAAAGACAATAAGCAAAACAGCTTTGGTGGACTTATGACAAATTGCTCCTTTTTTTCAGAGTGGAGGAAGCTTACAAGAGAATCCAGAATCCCGCCTGCATTATCGTGGATGCAAGCCCCTCTCCACAAGAAGTGCTGCAACAAGTGCAGCATTTAATTAGGAACAAATGTCACTTGTAAACAACCGGCTCCCTACCCCACAAGCCCTGCAATCTCTCCGCGCACCACTAGATGGTAGTGCAGTGTTACGATTCCACCCTTAGTCAACGAAACCCGCTGTAAGAGCCTCAGTCAGCTGAGCCTGTTGATTGAAAGGGAGGCTGGTGGCTAACTGCCAGCATATATTTCAGGGCTCGTATCTGGACATGTCACAACATATTCCCCTTCCCACAGAGCTTTAGTGATGACACGAGAGGGAAAGTTATTGCGGGTGCCGTAGCTGGATGTCAGCTCTCATACGCAGGGTCACAGCGTCCACTTTCCTCACTCTTGACTTATTCCCAGTGAAACACAGGAACTCAGCTAAAGAGGTTTGAGAATTCATCAATCACTTCAATTAGATTTAAACACAAGAACTCATTGTTGGTCAGCTCGGCATTCACTCCTATAGGAGATGGAATCAAGGGACCTTATGGAGGTATTAAAAGCAATAGATCTGGTCCAGGCAATTTAAACTTGCTTTGATTTGTTGCTGTTGCTTTTGGACCCAGACTCTGATCATTAATTAAGAGCGATATGCTAGGACAAAAATGTACATGTATAACTCTGTTTTCAGTTCCAGTTTGTTTATTGTACTGAAATTATCAGCTAAGAATACATTTCAATATAATACACATCTTTGTTTTTTTGTTTTTAAAGAAAATTCACCTAAAAATTAAAATTCTGTCAAGAAGGGAACACACTTGTCAAACATAAAAAAAAAATTAATTGATTTTGGTGATTGCTCTGAAATCTCATAAATTGTTTGTAAACACATCCAAGTTTTGACAGAGATTGAGATTTAATCTAATGTGTTTACAAACGATTTATGAGATTTCAGAGCAATCACCAAAATAAAAAATTAAATAAATGAAAATAAAAAACACCATAATAGTCCATGCTATATTGCAAGCCAAACAATATGTTTGTGTGAACATACTGATTTATTAATACTATTATTTTCTTTTCCTTTTTCTAATAACTTTTTTTTTAGCTATTTAATCTCAATCTCTGTCCAAACTTGACACAATGTGTTTACAAACAATTTATGAGATTTCAGAGCAATCACCAAAAATAAATAATTAAATAAATGAAAATAAAAAACACCAAATAGTCCATGCTTTATTGCAAGCCAAACAATATTTGCATGAACAGACTGATTTATTAATACTATTATTTTCTTTTTCTTTCGTAATTATAATTTCTTTAGCTTTTTAATCTCAAAAATTGGCACAATGTGTTTACAAATAATTTATGAGATTTCAGAGGAATCACCAAAAAACAACATAAAAGTAGTCCATGCTATATTCCAAGCCAAACAATATATTTGTGTGGACAGACTGATTTATTATTACTGTTAACTTATTTTTTACTTTGTATGTAATTTCTTTTTTAACTATTAAATTTGAATCACTAAATTGGCACAATGCATTTACATGCAATTTATGATATTTCAGAGCAATCACCAAAAAAAAAGTAGTCCATATACTATATTCCAAGTTAAACAATATTTTTGTTAACAAACTGATTTATTATTATTTATTTATTTTTTCAACTGAAAATATTCTACCATAGCTATTAAATCTCAATCTCTGTCAAAATGTGGCATGATGCATTTACAAAACACTTTGGAATAAAAAACACAGATGAGATTTCTAGTTATGGCAGTGGGGAACATTATTACTTCAATTTGATAATGACCGAAAGAGTTTTCATTTTTGCATCAAATAATCTTTTAATTATACATTTGATCTTCAATAATCCACATTTAGCACACATACACGCCTTAAGTGCCACGGCATGCATGCAGGCGCCCACCTGCCCTCATGCACTAACAATACCACACTTATCCTATAATTCATTTATATGGTGAGCACTGCATTTACCCAGTGATAGCAAGATTAATTAAAGGTTTTAGTAATTATGAGCTCAGTGAGGATATGGGCCAGGAAAGACGGAGTGACCCGTCTCCCTCACACTGATGCCTCAGCAGTGCGGTATATTCATATGGCAATTAATGGAGTCCTGTAGATCACTGTCAGACGGCTTTCCACACCACTGCGCAATTACACACTCCCCTTAGCCAATTATTGAATCTCTTGCTATAGATGCAATTATATGTTTATTTTTTAACACACTGCTTATATGCCTGGTGGTGGTTAATATTAATGCCTCACAGGCGTAAAAGGCCAAATTTAAATATGCGGCGTGAGAAATGTACTGGTCAGTGATTTTAATAAACTCGCTCCTGTTAAATTCCTGAGATTTTCTGCTTGGAGACCACAGTGGTCCCCAGCGGTCAGACAGTCGGGTTGATCAATTTTACATCTATTTGCAGTTGCTCTCAGAGGGAATATACAGTGTTTAAGGATTATATGTTCAGTTGCCATGGACAGGCGCTCCTACGGCGCAGTGCTTATGAACTAGGGAGGGGGTCAAACATGTGCTCTTACAATACTGTGGGTGGCTTCTAAGTAGATTGAGCAGTGTTTTTTGTATTGCCATTCATTACGGACTGTAATAAGTCTTTCTTATCGTGTACTGTGATAAGATATAGAAGCATGTTTTTGTAAAAACTAAAAAAGTAGGCCTACATTACCGCTCAAAAGTTTGGGGTTGTTAAGATTTATTTTTAAATGTATTTGAAAGTGTCTTATGATCATCAAGGTTGCATTTATTTGATTAAAACAGTAATACTGTGAAATATTATTAAAATTTAAAAATAACAATTTTACTTGAAGAAATTTTAAATGTAATTTATTCCTGGGATGAATTTTCAGCATCATTACTCCAGTCTTTAGTCTCATGATCCTTCAGAAATCATTCTAATATGCCGATATACTGCTCAATAATAATTTCTATAATAAATTATTTTGTAACACTGATGTTTTTACTGTCAGTTTTAATGAAATGCATTCTGGCTTAATAAAAATATATTTATTTATTCATATTTATTTTTTATTAAGCCAGAATGCATTTCATTATATATGCATTTAGTATCCTTATTTTTATATACTAACCCCAAACTTTTGAATAGTAGTGTACTGTACTTGTAAGATAAATTATGGTCAGATTTGTGAGATATAAAAGTTGCATTTACAAGAAGTATAGTTACAACTGAGAAATTAAGCCACAATTACCATAAATAAAGTTTTTTAATTGTGAGATATAACGTCAATTTGAGAAATAATGTCAGAATAAAAAAACAAAAACAAGGCCAGGATTCAAGAAATAATGTTACAATTATGATAAATAAAAATGTTTTTGTGATATGGTACATTGACATAAAAAGTAACAATTACAAGAAATAAAATCACAAAGTCTTATACACTAATGGAACATTTTTTTTAATGAATAATTGTTAATATTTTCTTTATGTGAAGTATCTATGGATATACCCTTCACTATATTGTAACTTGTTAATAAATCCATATTATTTATAACAGAAAGGGAATTTTAATAAACTTGATATACGTTACAACTTCAAATATTTAAAACACCAATCACAACCTTCATTTTTCATTTCACTTTAAAATATTTATGGATAACAGACCTTATTTCCAAACACTTTATTTGAAAGCCTTTTACAAATGTGGAGTGCAACGACTTTTACAGTAATCATACATAAAAACAAAGCTGAATGCACTGCCCTAAATAAACATTTGATCACATGTGCTTTTGAAATATGAAAAATCAGGTCAGAGTGCAGAAGGTCTGTGCAGAGGCAAAAGGTAATCCACCATCCTCCCCAGCAGGCCCCACACAATCTACATCGGCCACTTCAATATTTCATTAGCACAACAAAGAACAAGACAGAGAAAACCCTCTCTGCAATAATTAAAGATCCAGCAGGGATGGAGCCGCACAGCAGTCTGCGGTCCCCCCCGCCTAAGTAATAGATCAAATGAAAGCTGTCCCTATGAACATGAATAATGAGTGAAGTGTGGTGGAGAAGTGGGGGTGGTATAGGATGGTGGGCTGGAGTGGGATCTAGAGACCTGGCACTGACACCCTCCTTCTCCGGGCCCAGAGACGCTGCCAACTGCAGGGGGGGTGAGGGGGGGCCAGAGGCCTATAGGACCCTATGGAAGAGGTGGTGGCAGGAAGACTATATGTGTGTTGTATGCATCTATAACTGCAAATATGCCACCGGATGATAAGCAGGTGACTTTAGATCAGGGTTCATGACTTTTAGGGGGTTATGGTGGAAATTATGATTTTGTGATTAGTAATGCTTTACAACAAAGTTATATACATTAATGGATCTCTTTTTTTCACATATCTTGGTTCGTTTATAAATATACTCTTGTCCATTGTTAGATCATGGTAGTTCTTAACGATGCTACATAACTTAATAATATTTCATAAAATTATTTGGACAACGTGATAGTATATGAAAATGCTAGTAACGAACGCAACTTTTACGTGCATCGGATTGACAGATCAATCCGATGGGCAGTTTCCCCTGCATGAATCATTGTTTTGAATGAATCATTGGTTCAGTGAATCATTTGACTCAGTTATAAAGATAGGCTGCATCCGAATATGCATATTTCCTTATTGTATAGTAGGAGAAAACTGTATGTGAAAAGAGTAGAATGTCCGAATTTACAGTATTCATAAATCATTAGACAAATGTACCTCGATAACCTATATGTCCGGCAAGATTCTGAAGTGCACATCTGATGGACACTTAATGACAATGATATATCGAATGTAGCATCCCAGACAACAACATAGTGTCTGCCTAGATCCGGCCCACATCTGGTACACCTGGATCCCACACGGGATCAGACACTATGTTGCTGTCTGGGATGTCTGGATTACATGAAGTAATATCCATATATACTGTAACCGTTGTATTGTATAAAATGCAAAATAAACCTCAAAAGTGACTTGATTAAGTATAGTTACAGTGGCCTGGGACAATGATCAGTTGTAGCACTTGACCATGTGATGCTGCGATTGACCAATCAGAATCAAGTATTCCAGAGACCCACTTTTTTGAACAGCTTGTTCATATGAAGAACTGGGCAAATACATATGCTCTTTACATTTATGGGTAGATGCATCCTTAAAGATATACAGAGATGCACAAACAGAAAATGAGCCGAACATCAATGTGCATGTCACTTTTTTTTTTTTTTTTGAGCATTTCTCAGATAGGATGAAATTGCAATGGGTGTTCCTGACAGCAGACAGAGGAGCTACTCCAGGAATTGTTAAATATTTAAACACGCTGCGAGATCTCATTAAAATCTGTACAAGCGCAGCCCACACCAAAACCCCCATCAGTGTCTAGCACAGTCATTTTGGATACTAGTCATAACTCAGTGAAGTGTGACACAACACTTATTATCTAAAGCTTCCTTGTCATACTAAGAACATCATATATCATCATTTCCAGTGAAATGAGGCAGCCTTTGACGGAGATTCATAAAATCTTGGAGTGATTCGCTCTGCTTGAATTCTGACAGCCGAAGGCGGAAAACAACAAGAAATGGATCGAGGGTAGAAAAAAGTAAGGGAAAAGAAGAGTGCGTGACAGCTTGACTACACGATCAACTCTGTAGAGTAAACACAAAAACAGGATGGTGAACAAACTTGGGTTCTCCCTTGTGCTCTCTTCTCCCAAAATCATGCCAATTAATTCTTTGTATTCTTAGCGTTACCCTATTTTTAACTGAGATGCCCTCTCACTTAAATTGATTTCCTGTGGAGAACTTGAATCTTCCTTGTACGCCATTCAAGACGTTCCCGTCCTTTCTCTTCCCCTCAGGAATAAATCAAAGACCGCGGCTGCCTAGTTGCCGCGCGGCTGTGTATCTTTTTATACTTGAAAATGGTTTATTTTTGTTTTAGCGCCATTAATGGTGGGGCACGCTTTAAACTTCATCAGTGTCAACCGTCGAGATGAAGCGCCGTGTCTGTTTATCCCTCTCCCATCTCCTTGTTTATGTATTTATTGAGAACGTGTGCGACGTACCGCTTTGGTTTTCACAAACCCAGTCCCCCAAAATGAATGCAAGGCTGAAAAAAAAGCTAAGATCTTGAATTGTGGAATAAATATTTCCTAAACAGCCTCTGCTGCACACATAAAAAGTAGAGTGACTTCTTTCGCACTTATTTGAGCGTCTGTGGAAAATGAATGTAGCGCTCCGCTCCGAAAGAAGGAAGTCCGCTCAATCACAGCAGTTTGCTTGATGCAATACTGGAGAGCATATATAATTATCACAACCAAGACCAAGTTGGATGTGTATACATATTTCATAACTATCGTTCTCGGTCTTAAAAAAAATAGTTAATCCAAGAATGAAAATGTTCATGTCGTTTCAAACCTGTATGATTTTCTTTCTTCTGTGTGTGTAGTTTTCCCCCTTCTCCAATGAATAACTGAAGCGTTTGAGCATCAAAAAAGCATGCAAAAAAACATAAATATATTATAAAATCAGTTGGGCGCTATATTTCATGTCTTCTGAAGCCATGCGATAACTTTGTGTAAGGAACAAACCGAAAAGGTTGTTACTTATTGATAATCTCCTGAGCTGTTCAATAAGATGAACCAGATGTTTTTTGTTAACAATAACCTTTCAGACCAGTTTTGTGAAACATATAAAGCATTTTTTTTTTTTTTTTAGATTTGAAGTATAGGAAATGAAAGATTTATCTTTTCATCAAGATTTTCCAATGACTTAAAAGCTGGTCTGCTTTCTCAGTTGGTTTCAGGAGGGTTGGAAAATAGCATGTATGGACAACCTGATCTCACGGGAAAACATAACTATGTCACGAGGTGGCGATTTTGTATGAGCTCGCATTAAGTGAATTGTAACAAAAATGTATGATTATTAGAAATAATCAAGCATGAAAGGTCCGCCCCTAACCATAACCAAACATAGCCGTCACTGGGGTGTAAGCAGATCATACGAAAATTCTTACGAATTTTCCACCAATTTGGCAAACCGTAAAATAGTTACGAACTGCCATGAGATGTTGTTGGTATGGCACACTTTTATGATACTTTATTGGTATTATGTTTTCCTTTTTAGACATTTTGAAGCATAATTCTAATTCATAGCAATTGTATATACAAGCCTTGAAATGTTGTTTTTCTACTCCACTGTCACCTTATTGTTGTGGGCTGTTGAAGGGTGTTTGAGAGGAAGCCCTGAGGTGGGAGGAAGAGATGAGTGAAATCCTCACTCCTTATCCAGAATAAGCTTCATGAATCCCTTTACACCCATTTAGTTTCCTTACTGTGCGATTCTTCTGACTATGACCCAGACATCTCCCTACTTTAGAGTTCACTCACTCCTCCTCGTAAAATATGGAGCTTATGGCCGTTCATCTCTATAATCATCCGTGTGCGTGCTTGGCGGGCGGCTCCAAGACAAGCTAACAAGAACTCGGGCTCCACGCCAGCTTCCTATAGCTCAGTTCAAAAAGTCCCCACTTTTTCAAAAGGTAACAGTATTGAATGTCCCTTTGAGGTTGAAAGCCTTCACGACGTGCACGGTTTGAATCGCTATCATTCCTAAATATGGTTTTAAACAGAGAAGCATTATGTTGTCACAAAGAATAATGCACGCAGTTCACACAGCGAACTGTGGCTTAAATATAAAGCTTAATCAACAAGTTAAATGCTCTGAAAACCCCGAAAGCCTTCATAGCTTGAGGTGGGATTTCTTTAAACAACTAACTGTACCACGCAGACATACTGGAGTAAGAAAATTGCCAGTCCAAGCTGAGCTGATGTAAAATTCAATATCCATATCATGAAGTCATATCTTTACTTGAACAGTACATTAATTTAAAGACTCCATTGAGCCAAAACTGGAGTTTTTTTCTTCCTGAAAATGTAATACTGATGACTGATAGTGCTAGGGAATACATATGTTGTATTTTTTTAAAGTCATATACACATTTAATTACATTAAATATATATATTATAGTGCATGTAAGAAATATTTAATATATACTGTAATGCATCAGGGGCGTTTCCTCCGAGGAGGCAAGGGAGGCAGTGTCTCCTCAGAAAAACTGGATTCGAAAATAATCGATATTACAACAAAAAAAAACAATGCGAATATTACAAAATGGGAGATTAAAAATTGTAAAGTCCCTTGTTTTTCTAAAGTAACACTGTCCAGCAGTGACACCCGCATGTAAAGTTACAGTGGTTGGCTTGCCTCCCCTGAGCCCAATGACTTTTAACAGACCCCCCAAAGCGTGTGGTGAGTTTGATGAGGGGTAATTGAGAATGAATGGGGGAAAGTCACGTGAGAGGAGGCAATGGCTCCATCGCGCTATGATTGAATATGATTGGTTCGTGCAGTAAATCCCACCTCTTGTTTTTGTGTGCGTTCTCGAATCGGCCTGAATGAAGACAATGATAGTGTTAATGGCAAGACTAATTAAAAAGCAAAGAAACAACTCAGCCACTTACCGATTTATGTCATGTCAAAATCAAACTTGAAATGGCCTGAAAACATGCTTTATTGAGCAAGCAGCCTAAGCTGAACATTTGTTCACAAATAATACATATTGTTTAAATTGTTACTGCCTTTAGTTATTATTTTGGAATAAATGTAAACATGCATAAAAACACTAACTTGATCAAATTTATACTTGGTTTTAATAAATAGAACTACATTGTTAGCGTAAAAATAATGTGTTAAATTCGGTCTCTCTTTTTTATGTAATATTTATTTAACCAGGAAAATTAAGTGTAAAGGCCAGTTCACATCAAGGACAGAAACTATAAAGATATAGTTCTAAAATCATTCTCAATATTAAAGAATGGCAGAGTTCACACCACAGCTGTAACAATAACAACACAGAGAAACGATATCGTTGGAATCACTTTCAGAACGATTTTATCCAGCTGATGGACGATAAAAACATTGGCAGCCAATCAGAATCCCTCCTGCTGTAACGAGCTTGAGCATTTAAAGTGATAGCAGAGCCCATCTACGGAAAGCCTGCCACTCCCTATTAAGTTCTATTGTACTGAATTTTGGTTGTAGTTCCACCAGAGTTCCACTGGGGGCGATCGCCTGAGTGCAAAATTAATGGGAGTCTATGGAGCTAAACGGCTAAATTTGTCTCTTTCACTCGATTGACGTTGAGAAATCTCAATGTGTAATTTCTTTGCATCTCCTTTCGAATACAACACTCAAATTATATCCTGAGAAAAGTGGATTTTGAGGGGTATAGCTCCATAGACCTCCATTCATTCTGCACTCGTCCTGTGAGCGCCCTCATATGGAATCAGAGTGGAACTGCAACCAGTTCAGAAGCCGGAAGTTAACTGAGAGTGGCAGTTCTACCCATATTGGACATTCTCTGGTGTTAGACAAGCACATGCTTAGAATAAACAACGACATCGCCTGCTGGTGTGGACATTAATATAGGTATCATGGTAACACTTTACAATAAGGTTCATTAGTTAACATTAGTTCATGTATGAACTAACATGAACTAACAATTGATCAATGCATTTGTTACAGTATTTATTCACCTTTGTTAATGTTAGTTAATAAAAATACAGCTTTTCATTGTTTGTTCTTGTTAGTTCATGTAAAGTTAGTTCATGTTACCGTTAGTTATCTTTATATTTATCGTTGTTGGTGTGAACGTTATTTTTGCGTTATTTTTGCCTCTTCACGATGACTCGCTTGCTGTAGTCCTCAGTTGTAATTTGCTTTGGATAAAAGCGTCTGCTAAATGACTAAATGTAAATGTAAATGTAAATGTAAATGTAAATGTGAACGGGCCATAACAGGGACATACATTTACATTTGACATATATATGAATAATGTGAGGACTTTTCCTCCTCATTTTAAAACACCACCGCACACCACTGATATATACTATATGTTTGAACTGTTTGTTTTTTTTAATTCCATGTACATATGCATCAGATGCATTAGACCTGTCTGACACAAGCAGCATGAGTGCCAGTTTGAGTCAGGTAAAAAGTAGTTGAAGGAGGTCTGATGGTCTAGTGGACCGGACGTCTCAAGGACAGTCCGACCTGTGCAAAATATAATCATATATATGGTGCAACATAATAAATACAGAGAGAGTGTCAGTATGCTCAGTCACACTCACTGTCTGTCACAGCATCGCTTGCCCAGGGACTGTGACACGGCACTCAGCACCACAGACACAAACCCGTGAGCTCGTGAAAGTGCCAGCAGGGGCACTGCACCTGATAGCCAGAGGATTTATAACCAGCAGACTGAGAAATAAAGAGAGAGAGAAAGGGATGGGTAGAGGGAATAGAGAGCATGTGTGAGGGGAGATTGCTGCAGGCATTTCTCAGTCTGACCTTCAGTGTCCCGTCCCAGTCGAGCTCTCTAAATGAGTCTCTACACCACCGGCGGCCAGGCAGCCATCCAGCCGCGAGGCAGGGGACAACACATTTTGTCCACGCATTCACAGTGGTGATATGTCCAATTTTCACCCAATCCCCTGAAGAGTGTGTTCTCAACAGATGCACTAAATGTATTTCAATGAACAGCAGGATCTCCACAGAGAAAACTCTAACATATAAACCTTTTAATACAGACCAAACATGAGCTCAGAGATTGTTAAGGTATATGCATTTAAAGAATATTCACTAATAAAAAAAACAAGTTTAATAGCCAAACTGCCCTGCCAGTAACTACAGTACCCATAATCCTGATGAGAGATAAGCCAATCAGAGAAGTTGCTGTTACCATGGAAACAAAAACCACATCAAAAGAGCTCAGCATCAATTGAAAATGGTCAGTTATATATCAAGTCAGTCACTTATGTTTGTACATGGATCAATGATATGACACTTTTTTTGGGGGCTGAATTTAAGTTATTCAAAAATTAGTACTGTTAAATCGCAAGTAATCAAAGAAAAAATATAATTTTTGTATAAATTCTAATTTTAATGTGTATTTTTAATAGTGCTATCAATCGATTAATCGCAATTAATAGCATCTGAAGTTTTTGATTATAAAATATATATTTATTAATATATTTATATATATTTTATATATGTATGCATATATATATATATATATATATATATATATATATATATATATATATATATATATATACACTATTAAATATATGTGTATACACACACACACACACACACACGCATATATAATATACATATATTATATAATCAAAAACTTTTATGTCAGATGCGATTAATTGCGATTAATCGATTGATAGCACTATTAAAAATACACATTAAAATTAGAATTTATACAAAAAAAATATTTTTTCTTTTTCTATTTATTTAAAAGAGATAAATTATACAAATAAAAAAAAGTATAAAATATTGTGCCAAATTTTCTATAAATGAAAAACAAGCATCAAAGCTGTTATTATTTAAAATTATTTCAGTAAGTATTAATATTTAAGCTGCCAAAGACAAGTTGAGTTGAGAATCACAGGTGTTACTAAAATTCAGGAATCCATTTTGAATCCAATTAAATTTAATTGACTATTGTAGTACTTTTAATTGAGGGTTACACCACGTGACATTTGAGTCAATAAATGAAAAAAAAAAAACCTTTTCAAATACATATTTGCTTCAGATTTTGTTTGTTGCTGAGCTGGTTGGTTTGTTTAAAGCATAGAACTCCCTACATAGAAAATAAATGGGACAACAACAAATCTCCTGAAAAGGTGAGTTCGCTATTCACGAGACTGTGAAATTTGCCTGCGAGCAAAACCAATCAGAAATGATTCTGGCCACCGTGCTGTGGTGGGCCTTTCCTGTTTGATTCAGTTCGGGCCACTACATGGGTTCATAGATGAACAGTGCATGATTCAATGATTCACCCCTGATACCAGCAGAGCTGCAAAGTCTGTGCTGGAGTAATATCTCCTATAGGAAATGCTCATAAAACACAACCGTCATACCAGAATGCTTTACAACCACGGGGTCTCCACCGAGTCTGCATGGCCCTGCATACAGAAACCAGATAAGATAATGCGTCTGTGTTTGCGTGTGTGCGTAATGCACATGATGGGCATTTATGAGAGACCGTGGCTGATCTCTTTCTTTCATAGGGCATTCATAACGAAGCATCCGGATGTGCGGTTGTCTGCGAATACTTACAGAGGGTGGTCAGAGTTTACAGTGTTATCAGACAGGGGCATTATTCAGTCTGCTGCTGGCAGCACATTGCTGTAATTGGCCGAAAGGGATGGGCGTCCCGGTGGGTTCACATGGGGGCTTGATGCTCCTCGTCTTTCAGCTGCTCCTGTTACACCCTGATGTGCTGAGACGACCGTGCTGCGGCCCGTCTGTCAGTCCTGTGGTCAGACACAGACATCCTCACCGCTTCACTTTCCAGTTTCGATGTCCTGGGCCGAATGTCCTCTGTGACCATGAGATGGGGCGGCAGTACACTCCAGTTATTAAAAATAAAGAGCTCAGTGCCGGCTCAAGCTGTCAAGATCAATGATCAAATAGTTTTGTCATAACAGAAGGTTATTAATTCAATTTTCACGGATTATTTGATTAATTAGGAAAGATGCTGTTTTGCTATTCAGTGTATCCTACAGAAATTAAGAAGGACTGATGAGTGAAAAAAATAAGCAGCTACAAGATTAGAACAATTCTCATACAATTTTTATAAGTCCTTAACCCTAAACAAAGTATTAAAGGAATAATTTGCCCAAAAAGGATAGGAATAGTGGTCATTCATTCAAGCATAACAAGTCCTTTAAAACAGTAATAGAATCCTATAAAAATTATACAAATATTTTAATTATTTAAATATACTACACATAGGTAATAGCCCAAAATTGGTCATAATACATTGCTACAGCAAATGTTGGTGGAGGCTTTGCTGCTAATAAGTTACTACATTCGGGGTTTCACTTACTTTCACCACCTTGCCCTTTCAGTGATCACTGAATGTATTCAATAAACATACAATTATTCGTGTTATTAGTTTAGATTGTGTTTATAATTGTGAGTTAAATCAAGATCAGAGCACATTTTAAGCAGAAATCAAGATATTTTCAAAGGGTTCACAAACCTATTATAAAATGCAAAGCCACATACCACAAACGTTACATGGTAACACTCTACAATAAGGTTCCATTAGTTAACTACATTAATTAACATGAACTAATGATTTCAACATTTACTAATACAATATTAAAATCAAAAGTTGAATTTGTAGTGTGAACTAACATAAACAGCTATATTTATACTGTATATAAATACTGTAACAAATGTATTGCGCATTGTTAGTTCATGTTAGTTAATACATAACAAATGAGACCTTATTGTAAAGTGTTACCAGTTACTTTTTACAAAACATTTACTTGCCTAATCTGTCATGTGGTATTGGCTACAGTGCACAGATCCAGTCTGAATGATTACTTCATGAATCGAACCGATATGGTTCTCAAATTCAACTCACTGAATCAATGATAGTTGCAGTAGTTAACAGTGTGAGGAGGGTATCGGTCCATTCATCACTCGAAGGTATTTCACTTCAGAAGTACGCTCTGTGCACTTTTATGATACATTGACATTTTTGGGTCCTTCTGGAAGTTAAAAATCTTAAAACTTGCATCAAGAACTTTTTATTTCTGCTATCAGGTCTCTCTCTCTCTCCTTTCCCCTCATCGGTCTCTCTGCTTGGCCTTCTTCCTCTCATCTTTCTCTCAGGCCCCTTGCTGTTCTGCCTGCCTTGCTTTTGCCCTGTCAGTGGGGCTGCAGGGATAAACTGTGTGATTAAGCAAGCCCGGCTGTGAACAGAGGAGAGATTGGAGCAGCTGTTCTCATAAAAAATGCAAGCCAATGAGACTCTCTTCCAGCCAGAAATCATCCTGCAGTTTAATGCATTCATTTTTTTTTTTTGCTAGAGAAAGTTGCCCCCAGCCATTTTTACAATGGCTAGGTCTTCACTATAGGTGAACATGAAAATGAATCATAACACACACAGATAAAAAGCACAAAAGAGCACATTTATAGGTTACTAAAGGTTTGAATCATACTTTAGGTGCTAAGGAAGGGCAAAGGTTTGGGTTTAACAACAGAGTCATTTTAAAATCAATCAAACTATTATGCATCATGTTACATACACAATGAAAGTACTTGTGAACTACCTTTTGTATACTCAATGGTGTATATACTTTAATAGTTTAACACTTTCATTAAAGTTGCAATTTGCAACCTATTCTACTTAGGTAATGTGACCAAATGAAAGAAAGGAGATATTTATCAAATATAAAACCCCCACACATATGGAAAACTCAACAGATTTCCACATGTAAATCCATTAAAAATGTATTTAAATCCATAAATCCATTGCATAAATCTTCTAAAAATGTCTTGCGGAAAATGTGCAAAAAGTCAGCAGGTTTCGTCTAGGCCTTTGGCTACAAGATAACAACAATTAAGGCAATAAAGCTTTCAATTTTTTTTTTTTTTTTTTGGTGAGCAAGCCTTTAGTCCTGTGGTGAAACACATTCAGGACATTCTCTCAATTTTCTGCTGACACTTCAAAAAAGAAGTGAAACAGAAGAAGGGAGCGTAGCCTTTAAAGTGGAGAACCAATGAACTGTACAAGAGGGCAACCTAAACAGGCGGTGTGCAGAACCTCCCGAATCAATCACCATCCACTGCTAACCCCCCCAGGAACTTCATAGCGAGAATATGATCGCTAAAACGGCGGCTCTGCACAAGATATAAGCCGCCATGTTATATTGTCAACACAGGATGCCATTTCTCTCGCACTGTCAAGGGGTTGTAGAGTTTTAAGGGGATTTCCAGACTGGATGGGCAACCTCTGGTTTTCTTCAAGCAGCTGCTGAACACGGGGGTCATGGGAGGAGGAGGATGAGGAGGATGAGGAGGTTCTGATGGATTACCGGTTTCACCTTTGAGACGGACTCCATTAGCACACCTCCTCTGCGCATGCAGATAAACACACATTCACACGCACCAGAGAGACGTTCAAACTTGGGTTACAAATCAGTTTCTTAGTCTTGTTTCAGGACACGGACAGACATGACCATATGTGTTAGGTGATTTAATGTTACATCAATATAGGAACATCTTGATTCACCAATGTGTCTAAATGCTTTGGGGATGCACAGTCCTGTTGGGTCATATCTGAAAGTAAATTTCAATTGGGATGGGACTAGTTTGTCCTGAGAAGAAAATCGGTGTTTCACAGACATACTGTTTTTATTAAATTCCGTCTCACAATTATATAGGCTTAATGTTACATTTAGCACACATGATCTTCCATGATGGCTACATAGACACTCCCATTAAAGTAAAAACGACAGATATCCCAAACTCATCTGAGCAGATGAAGTCACAAATATCCAAACTAATGTTAATAACTGTAACTCAGATGTGGTTAAAAAGAAACCAATGTAAACAGTGCAGAAGGAAAAATATAACGAAGGAATAAAAGAAGTAAGTAAGCTAGGAACAAATGAAGAAGTAAGGTACTGTAAGGAAGAGAGGAAAGAAAGAAAAGTAAAGAGGGAAGGAAGGAAATGAATAGGTACCAAAGTTAGGAAAGAACAAATGGAAATAAGTACTGTAGGTGGGTAAGAAAGGAAGGAAGGAGGCAATTAAGAAAAGAAAGAGGAAAGTAAATACACAAGTAGGAAGGTAAATAAGGAGAATAATGGGAAGTAGGTAAAGACGGGATGAAAGAAGAATGGAAACATGTACTGTAGGTTAAAGGGAGGTAAGGCATTTAGTAAGAAAGGTACTGTCAGGAAGGAAGGAAAGAAAGGAAATGAGTCAGTTAAACAGTAAATAGTAGGAAGAGACTAATTTAGAAAGGACAAAAGAAGAAAGAAATGAAGGCAATGACTGAGGAATTTAGGAAGAAAGTGACTGAAGGTTATTATTATTATAAGGTGTGGACACATTTGCCATTGTTCAAAGAATTTTCGAGGGTAAAATCGAGTCATTTCAATAGGAATAAACAAGATCTAGAATTTCGTTTGAGGGTGAAAGATTTCCCTAATAAGTTTTCGGAAAAAGTTCAAGTTGGTCACACGGAATTGTTGCATTGGCCAACAGAAAGCTGCTTGGTTTGAAAGAGACTTCTGTGTGAACGGTGCTTCATACATTGCCACATTATGACCATATTTTATTGTCTATGAAACTTTGCAGAAATTTCGTTGATGTGCCCGCACATTAAGTATAAAAAGAAAGAGTAGAAGAAAAAGGATGTTTTTTTTCTGTAGTATGTGGTGCATCCAGGTGCCTCTTAACCACTATGCAATTATACAGAGGTCAGCGTATATCTTTGTTAATGGACAGCGTAAGGACGGGGTGTTATGTTTTGAGTACGAAAAAAAGCTAATAGTTTCTCCTGGGATTGATATTTAATTGAATTTGTTTGCAAATAGCGTTAGCAGACGCAGTCATGGAAAGGTTTGTGCCATTGTGCGGGGTCAATTGTTCCACAATTTCATTGCATTAGCATAAGCACACTATACTGATAATAAATAAAACTGATTTTGTCATTGTATCGGCTTCTTTAAAAAAAACGAAGAGATTACTGGGTTCTTGGGACACAGCTGCACACTCCAGAAACCCTGCTTGAGTGTCACGCTACCCTAAACTGATTTATGAGAGTTTTCCAGCTCCTCATAAGACCTCTCAGTGATTAACGGCAGCAATATCAGGTGAAATGTTCCCAAACAGTTTACATAATTCACTGTATTGCTCCTAAAATGGCATTGTTGTCACTTAGTGGATTATTGGAGGAAAGACTTTACCCTCACCGCTGCGCACAGTAGCGCGACGGTGAAACGCATATAGTCAATAAACCAAATGGCCACCATGAGGAACAGATTGTGTTGTTAAAGCAAATGTTGTTTGTAGCACTCAGACACTAGCAGAAGTTCAACATAAAAACAGCAATAATGTGCATGTTTCAAAGATTTATGGATTCCCACTCCTTGCTTCATACATACAAAATATTGCTAAGTAGCAAACGGAAACAGCAGCACTTTTGCCCCTTTCTTTACAAGCATCTCACACACACACACACACACACACACACACACACACACACACACACACACACACACACACACACACACACACACACACACACACACACACACACACACATACTGGTACGGGTGCTTTATAAGGACTTTTCCCCCTAAAAAGATCCATCCTGGTTTATGGGGACCCACCTTTCCCTTTGTCATAGACATTAATAAAAAATATTAAACTGCTCCTTATGGCATGGGGTAAAAATCTGACTGCTCAGAATTTAATTCTAATGAAACAGTCTGGTAATATGAAGACCTGACAAACTAAAGCACTGTAAGGACAGGGCAGGAGTGGGCGTTTCCTGATTTAATTATGATTTATGAGGACTACCCTGGTTTATCTGGACATCACTCACATACACACACACATCTGACCATTAATTATGAGGACTAACCTGGTATAACCTGGACTAACTTTACCCATGAGAGTGCCACATCACTTAAGTTTGTTTCAATACCAGCATATAGAAAAACAAAACAAGAAATTATCAGCAATTGTTCACCCTGGCTTAAACTTTAAGAGAGATTTCAGAAAACTAACCTGAGTTTGTAATGTGAGATTTACAGGTGTGAAGTGAGTGAAGAGCAAAGAGAGAAGAGGGAAAGTGAAATACGGAAATATTTTAGCTTTAAAAATTAAGAAAATCAAAAATCAAAAGGAGAGTTTACTATTTAACCATCACTGACAAATGCATTCACCCACAAGTATTTTTCATAATTGAACCTTGAATGTCAGTCTTAATTTATTCATTAGATTTTAAGAAGTTGTGTCTAAAGATAGTTTTGAATAAAGCTAAATATTTCCAGTTGATTGGGTTTTGTTAATGTGAAAAGAGAAGATTGTTCAAGACTTGGTATTAGTATCTAAATGAACATTGCTGACCATTTGGGTTTAACTGTACATCTGTAACCATATGAATCATGCATACACACACAACCCTAACTAACCCTTGATTATGAGGACATTTTGGGTTTAACTGGACCTCTCACACACACACTCTCAAACACCTGACTAACCCTTGATTATGAGGACATTTGGGTTTAACTGGACCTCACTCACACACACACTCAAACACCTGACTAACCCTTGATTATGAGGACATTTGGGTTTAACTGGACCTCACTCACACACACACTCAAACACCTGACTAACCCTTGATTATGAGGACATTTTGGGTTTAACTGGACCGCTCACACACACACTCTCAAACACCTAACTAACCCTTGATTATGAGGACATTTTGGGTTTAACTGGACCGCTCACACACACACACTCTCAAACACCTAACTAACCCTTGATTATGAGGACATTTTGGGTTTAACTGGACCGCTCACACACACACTCTCAAACACCTGACTAACCCTTGATTATGAGGACATTTTTTGGTTTAACTGGACCTCACTCACACACACACTCAAACACATGACTAACCCTTGATTATGAGGACATTTTGGGTTTAACTGGACCTCTCACACACACACTCAAACACCTGACTAACCCTTGATTATGAGGACATTTTGGGTTTAACTGGACCGCTCACACACACACACTCTCAAACACCTGACTAACCCTTGATTATGAGGACATTTTGGGTTTAACTGGACCTCTCACATACACACAAACACCTGACTAACCCTTGATTATGAGGGCATTTTGGGTTTAACTGGACCGCTCACACACACACACTCTCAAACACCTGACTAACCCTTGATTATGAGGACATTTTGGGTTTAACTGGACCTCACTCACACACTCTCAAACACACACAAACACCTGACTAACCCTTGATTATGAGGACAAACTGGGTTTAAATGGACATCACAATTAACTCCACACATAGCAGGAGTACCTGTATTAGAGTTAACCATACTAAACCAAATCAACTATTCTACGTTAAAGAGTGAATTCACAAATGATTGTGCATCTTTTTGCTGCCACTAAACCTGTAAAAGTAATACGCACACCTAAGGAAATAGTGCTACAATGTGCTGTTGCTATATCAACCAACATATACACGTGGTGCAAAATGAACCTGGTTGGAGAAAAGGATTAAAGATCAGCAAGTTTTACACTTCATAGAAGACTAGTTAAAGGACAATTAGATGAAGAAATGCAACTAGACAGCCAATAAAAACTAACAAAATTAAACTGAAAGGGCAATTTTTATTTTGCAAATGGTAAAAAAAAGGCTCAACAACTGAGGTCTAATAAGGCCATTATTAGAGATGCACCGATTGATCGGCTTGGGACCGGAATTGGCCGATTTTCACGTGATCGGCCATGACCGGCGATCGGCCAGTCAGTCTGACATATACCGGTCAAACGCACTCTGGCGCCGCATGATTAACATCGCGCAACATCAGCATCACACGTGCACACGGAACGCACATGTAGAAAACCTCATGAATTACGTCAGTTTCACACCGCAAGCATGAGAGGCGCGTATTTTTTTCGGCGTGCATGTTAATCAATGAGTGCATCACACCGGGAGCAGGAGCAGAGCGTGAGCGTCAAGCAGGAGCGTCGCGTGAGCAGCAGTGAAGCGCAGAGTCTATTTTTGCTGCGCTGCTCACACTCAATTAAAGTGAAAGCACACTTTTTTTGATGTGCAAAATAAATATGATTTCACACAAAAAGTGCCAAAAATGCACTGAATTTGCATGTCTAGTGTGTTTTAACAAGAACTGGAATAGGCTATGTCAGAAAAGAAAATGAAATGACTCAAAAATATTTATAGAAAATTCACCCATTTAAACTTGTTTTTATTATTCAGTTTGGGTAGAAGTATATGGTGTTTTATAAAAAAAAAACATATAGAAAATAAATGTGTGTGCTGTTAAGTGGTTAGAAAAAATGAAATCGGAATCGGCTAAAATCGGTATCGGCGGGTCAACCTTGGAAAAATCGGAATTGGATTACAATACAAAATTGTAATCGGTACATCTCTAACCATTATGGGACTAAAGTGCATGAGGGAGTGTGCCTCAAAATGACCACAGCAACACACTGGAAATAAAACCAAATTAAATTGCCTTCAAGTAAATGCATGTATTTGTAAATTTCTTTCAAAACAGTGTTTTAATAAAAGTAAATAAAAGGATGTCTTGAACACTCTTCTGGCCCAAAAACACTTTAGAGAACAAAACCCACAGACATTAAAGGTTGTATCAGCGATTTCAGGCCCAAACATAAATGATCACATTCATCTAATCTTTCCTAACAATCCGCTAGCTGCCCGCCCCATAAGCATGCCGTCCAAAAACCGCGTCTCTGTAGGCAGCCTAGGCTCTGAGATCTGCACACAAAAACAATGGGTTTCACCAACCACCAAAACCAAAATAAACAGTGTTCCAACCAATCACCGCAAAATCTCAAACCACAACACCCCCACCTTTTGTGTGCAGATCTCAGAGCCTAGGCTGCCTACAGAGACGCGGTTTTTGGACGGCATACTTATGGGGCGGGCAGCTAGCGGATCGTTAGGAAAAATTAGATGAATGTGATCATTTATATTTGGGCCTTTTTTGGGCCTAAAATCGCTGATACAACCTTTAATGGAAGGCAACACTGATCTCTCGAAGAACTCTAAGATGATTTCTTTTTCAACATCAAACCTCGGTTCCTCACGAAATCCCTAATATTTTGGGCCGTTCTTTCTCTCAGAACAGGGTCCTCTGCAGTCTTGCACTGCTCACACTCTGCCTTTGTTGCAAGGTGTCCCTTTGAAATATGGACTCTGAAATGTTTCATGACAGCATTCACTTCATTTGGGCTCCATGGCCTTTTCACTATTCTCCTCAATTTGGTCTCTGTAAAACAAACAAACATACATATGTATACCTATACACCTATGTATATACATGGAATAACTTTAATATACCCAAATGTTTAAATACCTCTGGAGTTCTCAGTTTCATCCTGATTTATTTGGCTTTTTCCTGAGGGGTAAAAAGCAACAATTAAAATGTATTCCAGCCCTACAATCTAAACAGTTTCGGACCATGTGAAATATCAGCAGATAAGCACACAGGGAAAACTAGTCTCTGGTCCTGTGTAACACGAAAAGGACCACTTTACACTGAAATGGTTTTTGGTGAACTGAGTAGTATTGGATGAGTTGATCAGAAAGATCAACACCTCCCATATTCTTGTTGTATTCAGTGACAGGGGTTGGGCATGGAATGGATTTGGTGTTCCAGCCTCCATCCTGAGTTCTTACCCTTCTCTGAACTGTGTTGCCAGAGAAGGCCGGGTGAATTGTGGAGCAGAGACTTCCCGAGTGTCCATCCACTTTACGAAAACCAGAGGGCCGTCACGGATCCACCTGATGGTGCCCCTAGGATCCTTTTTGTTCATGGCATTTGTGGTTGTGCGGGGGCATCCTCGTCTGTTGTCCCTGTAGGTGCCACATGCCCCAAAGTTCATGCTGTAGAGATCCATGAACAGCTTTGGACTTGTGTAGAAGTTGTCTACATACACATTGTAGCCACTCCCTAGGAATGATTTGTTCATGAGGGACATAACCGAGTCGTATGCCAGTCCTACACCAGAAGCAAACACAGACTTCCCCGTGTATACAGCAAAGTCTAAAGTGTACCCAATGCTGCTGTCTGCCAGCACAAAAAGTTTGAAGCCCCACTTAGTTGGCTTCGCCTTCATATATTGCGTCATGCCAGTGTGAGCCTTTGTTGCCACCATCCTCTCGTCCACTGAAAGGTTCTGCCGTGGGCGATAAAATGCTCTGCATGCATGTTTGATGTCATCTAAAAGGGGCTTCAGACGAAACAGCCGGTCATAAGCTGGTGTCCCTCTCTTCCGGTCGTTGTGGACATCTTCATCAGGGTCGCTCATGTGGATGTTCCAGGAAATGACCTGATACCTGTCACGTGCCATCACTGAGTGGGGAAACTGTTGGCTGAAAATGGTGTTTGTCCTCCAGTAGTCCCGGATATTTGTCAGTCTCACCAGTGCAAAAAAGAAAGTCAGTCCTAAATGTCAGTCCACAAAGTGGTTGCTGCACTGTCACTGACAAAAAGTTTGAAAAGGTCCAATGGTGTGTATATGGATGATGTCCTGGCTTTATTGTTGGGACGAACCTTTTGGGCACTGGAGGGATGTCTGGCTGACTCTTACTGTTCCATGATGGAGTTGGGGCTGCTGGCTGTGGTGATCTAGATCTCGACCTTGTGGATTCAGGACTCTGTCGACCCCTCAAGCTGCCGGATCTGGATCTTGACCTTGACCGCGCTCTCCCTCTAGACCGTGACTGCAGCCGTCCATGGCCTATTCTAGAGTGCGGATCGTGCCGAATTTTTCTGTCCGAGCCCGGCCCGCGTCCGACAGAGCAGTAACCGAACCCGACAGGCATACAGATATTTATGTTCGAGCCCGACCCGAGACCGAAAGTTAAAATCCCGTTTTTTTTTATTCTCATACTAATGACACATGTACGTTTGTTTGTGTGGAAAGCCCGCTTTTATTAAGCAACTTAAGGAAGAGATTCAGAAATGTCAATAGATGAGCGTGTCAGCGCGCGGAGCAACAAGCGCACGTAACACAGGCGTACATGCACGTGTTTCGTTGTCACGGGCCACGGCTACATAAACAAATTTCCGCACACAGGAAGACAGACGTTATGGTAATATTTTACATATATTTTAATCACAAAAACGAACGTTTGCATCAAGTGAAAGCATCAGGCACATTGGCTACCTACATAATAACCTGTTTTAAATTTAAAATGTTCAATGTCTTCGCGCTGATGTGACTGAGCCCGACCCGAACGACCCGACCCATCATTTCTAAATATCTGTCCGAACCCGGCCCGGCCCGTCGGGTACCGGCGGGTCCCGTCGGGCTCGGGTCGGGTATCCATCCTCTAGCCTATTCCTGGCAGCTGCTGGGATGCTGCAGCAGAAGTGTGAGGCTGGGATGCTGCAGCAGAAGTGTGAGGCTGGGCTGCTGCAGCAGAAGTGGGAGGCTGGGATGCTGCAGCAGAAGTGGGAGGCTGGGATGCTGCAGCAGAAGTGGGAGGCTGGGCTGCTGCAGCAGAAGTGGGAGGCTGGGATGCTGCAGCAGAAGTGGAAGGCTGGGATGCTGCAGCAGAAGTGGAAGGCTGGGATGCTGCAGCAGAAGTGGGAGGCTGGGATGCTGCAGCAGAAGTGGAAGGCTGGGATGCTGCAGCAGAAGTGGGAGGCTGGGATGCTGCAGCAGAAGTGGGAGGCTGGGATGCTGCAGCAGAAGTGGGAGGCTGGGATGCTGCAGCAGAAGTGGGAGGCTGGGATGCTGCAGCAGAAGTGGAAGGCTGGGATGCTCCAGCAGAAGTGGAAGGCTGGGATGCTCCAGCAGAAGTGGAAGGCTGGGATGCTGCAGCAGAAGTGGAAGGCTGGGATGCTCCAGCAGAAGTGGAAGGCTGGGATGCTCCAGCAGAAGTGGAAGGCTGGGATGCTGCAGCAGAAGTGGAAGGCTGGGATGCTGCAGCAGAAGTGGGAGGCTGGGATGCTGCAGCAGAAGTGGGAGGCTGGGATGCTGCAGCAGAAGTGGGAGGCTGGGATGCTGCAGCAGAAGTGGGAGGCTGGGATGCTGCAGCAGAAGTGGGAGGCTGGGATGCTGCAGCAGAAGTGGGAGGCTGGGATGCTGCAGCAGAAGTGGGAGGCTGGGATGCTGCAGCAGAAGTGGAAGGCTGGGATGCTGCAGCAGAAGTGGAAGGCTGGGATGCTGCAGCAGAAGTGGAAGGCTGGGATGCTGCAGCAGAAGTGGAAGGCTGGGATGCTGCAGCAGAAGTGGAAGGCTGGGATGCTGCAGCAGAAGTGGGAGGCTGGGATGCTGCAGCAGAAGTGGGAGGCTGGGATGCTGCAGCAGAAGTGGGAGGCTGGGATGCTGCAGCAGAAGTGGGAGGCTGGGATGCTGCAGCAGAAGTGGAAGGCTGGGATGCTGCAGCAGAAGTGGAAGGCTGGGATGCTGCAGCAGAAGTGGGAGGCTGGGATGCTGCAGCAGAAGTGGGAGGCTGGGATGCTGCAGCATAAGTGGGAGGCTGGGATGCTGCAGCAGAAGTGGAAGGCTGGGATGCTGCAGCAGAAGTGGGAGGCTGGGATGCTGCAGCAGAAGTGGAAGGCTGGGATGCTGCAGCAGAAGTGGAAGGCTGGGATGCTGCAGCAGAAGTGGAAGGCTGGGATGCTGCAGCAGAAGTGGAAGGCTGGGATGCTGCAGCAGAAGTGGAAGGCTGGGATGCTGCAGCAGAAGTGGAAGGCTGGGATGCTGCAGCAGAAGTGGAAGGCTGGGATGCTGCAGCAGAAGTGGGAGGCTGGGATGCTGCAGCAGAAGTGGGAGGCTGGGATGCTGCAGCAGAAGTGGAAGGCTGGGATGCTGCAGCAGAAGTGGAAGGCTGGGATGCTGCAGCAGAAGTGGGAGGCTGGGATGCTGCAGCAGAAGTGGAAGGCTGGGATGCTGCAGCAGAAGTGGGAGGCTGGGATATTGCAGCAGAAGTGGAAGGCTGGGATGCTGCAGCAGAAGTGGAAGGCTGGGATGCTGCAGCAGAAGTGGAAGGCTGGGATGCTGCAGCAGAAGTGGGAGGCTGGGATGCTGCAGCAGAAGTGGGAGGCTGGGATGCTGCAGCAGAAGTGGGAGGCTGGGATGCTGCAGCAGAAGTGGGAGGCTGGGATGCTGCAGCAGAAGTGGGAGGCTGGGATGCTGCAGCAGAAGTGGGAGGCTGGGATGCTGCAGCAGAAGTGGGAGGCTGGGATGCTGCAGCAGAAGTGGGAGGCTGGGATGCTGCAGCAGAAGTGGGAGGCTGGGATGCTGCAGCAGAAGTGGGAGGCTGGGATGCTGCAGCAGAAGTGGGAGGCTGGGATGCTGCAGCAG
Source organism: Phoxinus phoxinus (assembly GCF_949152265.1). NCBI lineage: Eukaryota > Metazoa > Chordata > Actinopteri > Cypriniformes > Leuciscidae > Phoxinus > Phoxinus phoxinus. Next base: position 27,275,776 of record NC_136888.1, read on the forward strand.
AAGTGGGAGGCTGGGATGCTGCAGCAGAAGTGGGAGGCTGGGATGCTGCAGCAGAAGTGGGAGGCTGGGATGCTGCAGCAGAAGTGGGAGGCTGGGATGCTGCAGCAGAAGTGGGAGGCTGGGATGCTGCAGCAGAAGTGGAAGGCTGGGATGCTGCAGCAGAAGTGGAAGGCTGGGATGCTGCAGCAGAAGTGGAAGGCTGGGATGCTGCAGCAGAAGTGGAAGGCTGGGATGCTGCAGCAGAAGTGGAAGGCTGGGATGCTGCAGCAGAAGTGGAAGGCTGGGATGCTGCAGCAGAAGTGGAAGGCTGCGATGCTGCAGCAGAAGTGGAAGGCTGGGATGCTGCAGCAGAAGTGGAAGGCTGGGATGCTGCAGCAGAAGTGGAAGGCTGGGATGCTGCAGCAGAAGTGGAAGGCTGGGATGCTGCAGCAGAAGTGGAAGGCTGGGATGCTGCAGCAGAAGTGGAAGGCTGGGATGCTCCAGCAGAAGTGGAAGGCTGGGATGCTGCAGCAGAAGTGGAAGGCTGGGATGCTGCAGCAGAAGTGGAAGGCTGGGATGCTGCAGCAGAAGTGGGAGGCTGGGATGCTGCAGCAGAAGTGGGAGGACCCTCCTCAGCGGAAGAATGGGAGAATGGGAGCACTCTCTCCCCAGCCAAAAGGTGTGACCAACCCCCCACTACAACATCCTTGAGACATTCTCTCCACAGCTAAAAGGTGTGACCAACCCCCCACTACAACATCCTTGAGACATTCTCTCCACAGCTAAAAGGTGTGACCAACCCCCCACTATCCTTTGTTTGTATCTCTAGGTAAACTCAATGGCTGAGAGACAAAGTGTAATCCACAACTCATACTACTCTGGAACAAACATAGAAAACGAAATACTACTTTTACAGAACTTATTATTACATATTTAGAAAATTTATATTTTATTATATTCGGGTTTTTTTTTAATATACTTTTACAGTAAAGAAATAAATGGAACTTGCTCTTCAGCAGGGTCTAGACCATCCTGGTAATCTAGTTCCTCATCAGTCAAAAAGCTCTCTTCTCCAGAAAATCCATCATCCTCCATGGCATCAAAAAAGGCAAGCGCTTGATTTAGATCCATGTTTCTCAATCTCTGACGATCCATTATTCTCCGTGTATTCTTCAAAACTCGCGTCTCTCTGTGCGTCTCTCTCCCCTCGAAACCACTGTGCCGTGCGTCTCTCTCTCTCTCTCTCTCTCTCTCTCTCTCTCTCTCTCTCTCTCTCTCTCTCTCTCTCTCTCTCTCTCTCTCTCTCTCTCTCTCTCTCTCTCTCTCTCTCTCTCTCTCTCTCTCTCTCTCTCTCTCTCTCTCTCTCTCTCTCTCTCTCTCTCTCTCTCTCTCTCTCTCTCTCTCTCTCTCTCTCTCTCTCTCTCTCGTGGACGACGGATCAGCCTGTCATTGGTCAACAACCTTACGCAAAGAATCACGTGATATCCAAAATGGCAGCTAGCATCGAGCTAGCGGCAAAAATTACAGAAAATGTATAAATTATGGACATCAAGTGGATAAAACTTGGATATAAGCGTTTGGATTTATTGCTGAAACACTCTGAAAGGACGCACAAGTTCCAGGCTGGATAGAAAAACTTCTGTAAAGGCTAGAAAGACACCAAAGACACCCCCGTGACGGCTAGCTCGTTAGCTTTCTGCTGCAAAAAACGGTAAGAAAATCAATCAAATAATATAAATATTTATCGGAGGAGTCGTGTGGCGTCGTGGACGATGCCGTCGGGCTCAAAGGGTTAATGCAAATGGGTGGAGTGTCTGTTCCGGATGCCTCCTGGACGCCTTCCCGGGAAGGTGTTCCGGGCGTGTCCCACCGGGAGGAGACCCCGGGGAAGACCTAGGACACGCTGGAGAGACTGTCTCCCGGCTGGCCTGGGAACGCCTCGGTGTCCCCCCGGAAGAGCTAGAGGAAGTGGCTAGGGAGAGGGAAGTCTGGGCATCTCTGCTTAGACTGCTCTAGATATATTTAAATTAATGAAGGCCACTTTTCACTGGTAACAAAAGACATTTAGCATTATCAGGACCCACAAATATTCCCCCACTGCATTATATATATATATATATATATATATATATATATATATATATATATATAGTAGTTTAATATAGTATTGACACTAAAACTCTGTAAACTTGATTGTTTCCCCTCAAACAGTAATTTTTATTTTGGGCGTCCTATACACAATACATATTGTCACTATCCACAATATATATTGTTGCATTTTTGTATTGCGATACATTGCTTAATTGACAGCCAATCGGAATCAATTCTGCTATAACATGCTTCAATATATAAGCGGCAGTAAAAGATGCGATCACAATAAACAGAACGTTACCGTCTGCTGGTTGGACCCTAACACAGTTATGGTTAGTGTGAATGGGCCTTAACAGTTTACGTCTCTGTGACTGAAAGTCACAAAGCATATCCAGATTGAAAAGTGTGCATATTGGGTCTACAGCTTATCCACAATAAAGCAGCCGACACATACCCAAAACAACATCTTTTCCTCAAACCCTATCCCTGACATGACGGTCCTCGTAGTGGAGAACTGTCCTTACATTTCAGGTCAGTGTCATGCCCATCCCCCAACGCACGAGTTATGAAAATGAATGAACCGAGCAAGGTACATTTTACTCGAATTTGAGACGTCACAACAGGGTCTTTAAGACACCAGTCCACGTCAACCAGTCTAGTATGGTGCCCAACTAGGGCTGGGCATCGTTCAAAATCTTTCGATCCGGTGCCAATTTCGATACCTCAGTTTCGATACCGGTTCCTAACGATACTTTTTTCGATACCAATTTTATGAAATCCATTTTAACAAGATTACATAACATATTACCTCAGAAAAACTTTTTTTTTTTTTTTATTTAGTTATAATTTTTTTTAAATAGTTTGACTCATGCTCCTTAGCCAGTGCACAAAGGAATAACATTTTTTTTATAAAGTGCTCATGCTCACCAAAGCTGAATTTTTAAATAAAAAAATACAGTAAAACTTTAGTAATATTGTGAAATAGTATTACAATTTAAAATCGTATCTAATATATTTCAAAATGTAATTTATTCCTGTGATGTCAAAGCTGAATGTTCAAAATCATTACTTCAGTGTGACATGAAACTTCAGAAGTATGAAAACAGTTTGCTGCTTAATATTTTGGAAACTATGATAATTTTTTTCATGATTCTTTGATGAATAAAAAATTCAAAAGAAAAGCATTTATTTAAAAACTAAATATTTTGTAACATTACACATGTTTTAATGTCACCTTTGATAACTTTAATGCATCCTTACTGAAAAAAAATTCTGACTAACCAACACAGTTTTGAACGGCAGTGTACATTCAGTAGGTTATTATTTATTGCAATATAAACACTGGAGTGATCAACAAGGTATCTCTTCATTTACCAGTCGAAGACGAAGCAACTTTCTGCTCTTATGTTTACTCCGTGCTCTGTCAAGGTCTTCATCGTGTTTGTCGTGGTACCGGTCTTTGCAGCAATTATTTTACCGCAAATACTGCATTGCGCTGTTGGCATCGAGCCTGGAGAAATGTAGCCACACTTTTGATCGACTTTTCCACATCTTTAAGGTATTATGTGTGTGTGCTCGCGTCTCATATGAATATGTGCACGGAGAGTTTGTGTGTGTGTGTGTGTGCTCGCGTCTCATAAGTATGCGTGTCGAGAGTCTGTGCGTGCGCGCGCGCGCGTCTCATATGAGTGTGCGCGGAGAGTTCCGCGCGTTTCGTGTGAAGAGAGTTTGCGTGTATGTGCGTGAGCGACTTTATGTGTGTCGTTGTGCATTTCATATGTATTTGTTTGAGCACTGACGTTGACGAGTTAACTCCTTAGGTATCGAAATCTGGAACCGAACAACATGTCATGTTTCGATACTCGATAGTATCGAGGCAATTCGGTCGGTACCTAAAAAGTATCGAGACTCGGTACCCAGCCCTACCCAACCATCCTACACTTAACATTGCCTGTGTCAAAGAGAAGAAAACAATGAAGGAACATGCGCTCACTTACTTTCTGTTTCACTGATGAGGAAGGATTCACACTGCATTCAGTCACAGCCACTGATGTCTCGTCACACAATTCCTGTAATTATGAGAAAGACAGGTACAACACTGAGGCAAGGATGTTTGCCAATTGGTCACCGCAACTAATTCTAGTATCAACCAAAGTCTAAATATCTAGTGTCCCTTTCATTGCTCCGTCGTGCACAAAGCAGACATGCAGAATTTTTAAAAATAATCTGCATCATATAAAAAACTAACATTCATGAAATACAGAACATGGTTGACTTTCAGTGATAAATTCTTTAAGAGACTCACCCTTAAACGCCAAGGCCAAGAGGAATCCCCATAGTTGTATGTGACCTCCTCATCTGGAAAGATATGTCTTATACTAAACAGACACAGGTGTGGCCTTCCGTCAACAATGACTGTCTTGACTTTGCAATTTGGATCATTCACCAGTCGTCCAAGTGAATGTCCACCGTACTCTGTTGCATCTATGTTGTGAAAAATAGTGCAGTAAGAAACTTAAAACATAGACACACACTGAAACATACGGTTCTAACTGAACATTTGGGTTAGGCTAACCTTGGCCTATTTAACCTATATTCAAATACACATTGTGAAAGTTAACTTGACTTCCTAAGAATTTAATAGGTCAGATGATCCACTTAAGGTAAAACAATAATACCCCAGTTGAAAAATAACCATGTTATTGATTATCACTAACTAATAAGTTCCTCATGTTATGAGAACCATAGCAAATCTGCTATTGTAATAGTGCTGCACGATTAATCTTATCGCAATCGTAATCGCGATGTCAAGCCTGTGCAATTATATGACGCAAAATGCTGCGATTTTATGTAAAATAAACAATGGGCTGGTACGCAATTAACGCAGCATCTGTTATTTTTTGTCATCCTTTGGCTAGTGTTACATGATAATGCTCTCATGCGATTGCTTAAAACCATTCATGCGAGACAAGTCAAAAGAGAGCGCGCTGAATAGGGATGGGCATCGTTAAGAAATTATCGATATCGATGCCATTGTCAAGTCTGCTTATCGATGCGATTCCTTATCGATTCCCATATCGATTCCTGTACTATTTGCTGAACACTTACAGGGTGGCTTTGAGAGTTGTTGGCTTTGAATGTCTCATTTAAAGTGGTTTTAGAGAATGAAAACCAAGTGTGGAATATCAATACAGAAGTTGAATGCTTCTGTAAAAAAAAAAGTGAACATTTCTAAAACAATGATTCTGATCTTGATTCAATATCGATTCCTTTGGATAAATATTAGGTACAGTAGATGCGTTAATATGTTAATTTTTCTCCTCCCAAAATAATCTCACCTAATGCAGAGCCCTGTCAGCTGGTATTATTATTAAAGGTTAAAAATAGCATCTCAAATTATAATAAAATGCGTTTTTTTATGACAACCTTATAATATATTAATGATATAGGTAAAAATATAATAAATATGTAATATATTATATTTAGCAAAATACTCCTCTCAACAGACAATTTTTTAAGTCTACCTACGTGCTGTGATTATTAAATGGCTTTCCGGTGAACTTAACATTACGTGACTGAGCTGTTTAGTGTTTATGGACCTCTTTCTGAGGTTGAAAAACACTTGATCGATCGATTTTATTACATTTCGTAAGTTGAACTGTATCTTTCAAATAACCTATTGATCATTCGAACTTAAGTTAATTTAGGCTACTATTAACTTAGTAGTAGCCTAACAGATGATCGGCTCACGTGCCGCTTGAACTGAAATCTGTCATGTCAATTTACAAGCACCAAAACGGTGTTTATTGTTTGAATTTTGTAATTAAATTGACAGAATCTGAGAGCTGGGAATTAGTTTAATGTCAATAGTACCGTACGCTTCTCTGTCGGTGCTTTCTCTGCGTGAGAAAATGGATGTGTGGCGTGAGAGCGTGTGGAAAGTGACAACTGCGTGAGTCTCACGGTGAATTCGTGAGAGTTGGCAGCCCTGCGTGCAGATTCAGTTTGTAAATGTTTTTGGCGGGTGTGCTTGTGCAGCCGCGGTCTTGTTCATTTGCTTTGTTGTTTTTGTATCTCTATGGCAAACGCGCTGAGCGCGTTCGGAACTACGGGAGCCCAGACCGAGCGTCGGCGGATGTTAAAGAGAAAACCGATTTTCATTCAAACATATCGACGTACACTACACATTCGAGTTAATCAATAAAATATATTTATCGCCCAGCCTAATGGAAAGGAACATTCGGAATCGTTAGTGGAATCGTTAACGTGTGGACGTGTACGATACCGATGGATCGGAACGTTTGGAACCGGTTCCAAACCGGAACCTGGAACCGATTCCCAAGCCTAGCGCTGAATGTCCGACTGTGACTCATAGAAAGACACGCGCCAGAAATACAGTTCTCTTTCGCGCTTGAACGAACAATAACACACAATTATGCCAAAATGTCGTTTGTCGAGTATCTTCATAACATAAGAGCAGTCTTATGATGGAGGTATAGAGTTGTGAGAGAATGAGGCGCATGTGAGATCCGCGTCTCTGTCAGCAGCGGCTGCTCTTAAAGGGCCAGCAGCCAAAGCTTTCTGTCAGTAAAGTTAATCAAAGAACAAAGGGGACAGAGAAAATTACTCACTGCTCTTGACTAAAGAACTTATGTAGCTTTAATAAGGATTAGTCTATTTATTATGTTTGATAACTTTATTAAATTTCTGTATACCTGAAAGACAGGAAGGGCACAGGTAAATATGACATTTATTATGGGTTTATGTGATGATTATTTGAAGTTCACTTAAATTAAAAGCTGTTATATTTAATAAAGTCTAATAAATGTTTTTTTATTATAGCTTTCAATTGTAATGATGGAATCACTGTAATGTTGGATGGCTATAATTAATGTTTTTAATGGGGGTGGATTAATTTATATCCAGAAATCAATGGCTTCGATGTTATCAATCATTTAGTTGTTGTTGCTAGTTTGAGTTGAGAAATACACATTTCAGAATTATCACTAATCGGTGTGTGCATTTTGCTTTAGATCCAAGCAAGTAGACTCATGAAACCATTTGTTTATTATATCGCAATTGCATATTCCAATTGCAATATTGACCTCAATCGCAATATGACATTTTCCCCAAATCGTGCAGCCCTATATTGTAATAATAATAGTAATAATAATAATCATCATAAGCATAACTGTTTTTATTAGAATGACATGCAACTAGTTTGCTCTGAATATGAACCAAAAATAAATAAATAAACCAAAAAAGAAACTTACCAATAACGTGTTCCATTCCATGTGAAGTCAAACAAGTAGTTGCCTTGAACATCTTTAACATGTTTACTTTGAGAGAGAATCCCACGGTATTCAACAACAAAGGTGGATGGTTCAATGTGCTCAAGTGCAAACACACCTCTCCCTAAAAGAGCAAAATAATATATAATAATACAAATAAAACATGAATCCAAGTGCACCTATATGTTACACAGCTAACCAACCTATCCTTTTAAAGAGTTAAATCCTGTAAAACTGTGTAATGTAATATGAGGTGCAAGAAAAAAAAAAGAAAAGAAAAAAAAAAATCAAGCATTGGTTTTCACTGTGATATAGTCTACTAGTTGAATTTGGTTGTAACCAAATTAGGTACAACAAATAAAATAAAATAAAAATAAATACTTAACTATGAATACAGAGAATAATGTAAACATTATTCTCTGTATACATAGCTAAGTATTTATTTTAAAATAATAATAATAAAAAAATTGTTTAAAGTTTTTTTTTTTTCCATCTCTTAACCTTTATGAAAATGAGCGGCTTACCCAAGGGTAAAATGTGTGAATGTGAAAGATCATGTCCATACTGCCAGCAATAGGCCTACTTTGCATTCTTACAAGTGCATGCCTACTTTATGATTTGATTTGCCTGCAGTCTGAACATAGTCAGATTGCCTTGTGGTGCACAATTTACCTTTGAATGTGTTGATTTGTCGTCCCTCAATGAAGGCTTTGTCTTTGCCCGACAATATGTGTTCTTTTGCATCCTGCTCAGGTTTTATTCTCTTCTTTCTTAACATGTTGACTGAAAACATTCCAGACAACATAATTAGTATGTGTGTATATATATATATATATATATATATATATATATATATATATATATATATATATACATATTAGATAGATAGATAGATGCTTTATATACAGTACATTATTGTCAGACTGTAGTCTATATCAATAAATACAACATGTTACACATAAATAGTTGATAAGTGAGGTTTTGAGGCTTGCTACTTTTGATAACAGTCTCCGATTTCAAATTCAGTCCATTTTAATAGCATTTTATCACTCTTTAATGTGGCGCCTCAGATCAAACGAAGCTAAACTCGTTACTTACAAAAATTAACTATAGAGAGAAAGTTTTAGAAAATGTTACATGTATTACACCTGATTTACATTAAAATAATAGATGTAAAATCAAATTGGAAATAGAATCGAAAGAATGTGAATTAAAATTGAATCATAAAATGTCTGCTAATATCCAGCCCTAAATGAATAAACTAAATATTTTTTCAAGTCATTCTAATGACAGTAACATTACATTAATGAAAGTATACTTTTACATTAGTTTCGTTTCTGTTTATTTAATAGATTTCTGTATCTTGCTGTATTAAACTGTAAATGCATCCACTCAACTTTACCAGTCATCATGATGACAACATAGATTTGATTTATTTCAAAATGTAAATTAATTCTCTCAAGCATCCATGGAGATGTATCTTTCATCAACTAATACTAATACTTGTATGTATCTATGAACAACAAGAGAATTTCGTTTAAGTACCAAACAAAACAAAAAACGTGAATAGCATGTGCAAGTTGTTTGGAGACGCCATTTTAACTGCTTATGGACTTATAATATTAGCCCGATTAATGGCCACTTTTAAAGTAACGTTAATGTAACTAACGTTATTCAAAACTGTCTGACTCACTTAACTCCACAAAGGTAGAATATATAAATAAACGCACTTACCTTCCTCGTGATAAAGTGAAAATCTCCCACTATAGCTCGTCAACTTCGCTCGAATTCTGCTAATTAATCTTTCATGATGATGATTAACCTTCAGATTAATCCATAGACAGTGGATTAATCACACCGTCACACCACACGTCTGCGATAGAAGATCAGAGGCGCAGGCGCGCTGACTTTGACGGGTGTGAAATGCAGCCAATCACTGACGAGGATTCCAGCAGCCAATCACTGACGAGGATTCCAGCGTTCCACCAATGAATCGCGCTTGGGCGTGGTCTGGGTGTATTAGCGTCGAATTTCACATAGACAATCACTGACGAGGATTCCAGCGTTCCACCAATGAATCGCGCTTGGGCGTGGTCTGGGTGTATGAAATGTGTATGATACTGCAGTAGCGTCGACTTTCACATAGAGGGAGATTATACACTCTGAGCATACACTGGCACACACTGAAAAACGGGTACAACGGATTTATAAGGACATTTTCAGAAAAAGCGGGAGGTGGTTAGGCGCAGCCTGATAAGCCTTTCTACACTGCTCGACTTATGAGGACATTAGTGCTGTCCTCGTAGTTACGGTATGTCCTCATAGAGTCGGTATGTATCCATGGTTTTTGTCCTCATAATCCGGTCGCACCAACACACACACACACACACACACACACACACACACACACACACACACACACACACACACACACACTGCCCCATCCCCAAACCTGCCCATCACACACACACACACACACACACACACACACACACACACACACACACACACACACACTGCCCCATCCCCAAACCTGTCCATCACACACACACACACACACACACACACACACACACACACACACACACACACACACACACACACACACACACACACACACACTGCCCCATCCCCAAACCTGTCCATCACACACACACACACACACACACACACACACACACACACACACACACACACACACACACACACACACACACTGTCCTATCCCTAAACCTGCCCATCACACACACACACACACACACACACACACACACACACACACACACACACACACACACACACTGCCCCATCCCCAAACCTGTCCATCACACACACACACACACACACACACACACACACACACACTGCCCCATCCCCAAACCTGTCCATCACACACACACACACACACACACACACACACACACACACACACACACACACACACACACACACTGCCCTATCCCCAAACCTGTCCATCACACACACACACACACACACACACACACACACACACACACACACACACACACACACACACACACACACACACTGCCCCATCCCCAAACCTGTCCATCACACACACACACACACACACACACACACACACACACACACACACACACACACACACACACACACACACTGCCCCATCCCCAAACCTGTCCATCACACACACACACACACACACACACACACACACACACACACACACACACACACACACACACACACACACACACACACACACACACACTGCCCCATTCCCAAACCTGTCCATCACACACACACACACACACACACACACACACACACTGCCCTATCCCCAAACCTGTCCATCACACACACACACACACACACACACACACACACACACACACACACACACACACACACACACACACACACACTGCCCTATCCCCATACCTGT